>NW_026252104.1:0-345468 GCF_025399195.1 Umbelopsis ramanniana AG | reverse complement strand
AAAAAAAAAAGGCTTGCTTCCAATATCGCTCGGCGATCTCCGTTCGAATGGCAGAGCCTGAATGAACTGAGACCTGAAACTGGGTGACCCATTTATCAATTAAACAGCATATAATAACAGATGGTTCATGTAATTCTGAATATCATCTTTGTCCGAATAATAAATGATTGGGATGAGTTGTCTATACTTTGAATACGATGAAGAACTCTTAAAAAAATAACTTTTTGTAAAGCCATGATAAAAATAAAAGGAAGATTTAGAGAGGGATATGAAATTCTTTGATTCGCACAGCGAATGTACCAATCCAAAAACGACGGGCGAGCAAATGTGATTTACGCTGAAGAGTACCATGTCCAAATAGACTTAATGTATCTTATGGCTTCTTCGTTTTTCACTCCATGCATATACCTCTGATATGTATTTGATCTAGAAGATCAACTATCATGACAGGGCAAACCATGCATTTTGCCTGACCACCGCATTACGGCTTTCAATGATTAGATTCATAGCATATGATGACCTGATGACGATATAGTAGTATGCGTGAAGTTCATTTCATTAGTTAGTTCCTCGTTGACTGACCAATCGATGGCCACACATTGGCAAATACATCAGGAGCCATATTACAGGGTTATCTACCTCTTTTCCTCCCGATTTGCCGATGCTGCCTCAAACAAAGGCGATCATTCCGCCGAAGTAGAGCTTGTAAGCCCCTCGATATCATAGCAATAGCTGATTTATATTGAACATTGAGGGCAAGGTGGGTCACACAGGGATTGAAATTGCACGTTTGGCGGCACTTGTTGTTTACGCTACTGAAATTGGACAATGGTACAGCGACCCAGCGCGGTAAAACAATGCCTTCTTAAGTCAGTAATGAAATCTTTTTTGGAAAAGATCGCGCGGAAGAGCGGCAAAGTGTATGCTGTGACTAAATGAAAAGCCTATACGTGTTAAATTTTAAAGACTGTATAGTCTTTGCACATGAACACAGCTAACCTTGGAAAAACAGACAAACAGGCAATATCACATGGGTGCACATTTGCTTTTAAGCTATGCAAGAGCTTTGTGAAGCGTACAAAAAGAGTTCTCCTATCTCAATTCAAGGGGACGACCTCGAATTAGGCGGATGCATATACGTATTCTTTAATGAAGCTCGTACGGAGGTTGGGGATGTTTAGGATAGCTAGATATAGTTAGGGATAGCCATCGGGAAGAGAGGAGGGATATTTATAAAGCTAAAAGGGATATAGACATATATAAATATATTTACTTGTGTCGAGAATAGAGGTATCTAGTATCGTCCAGTGGGAATATAATGTTAACACGATGATGGTGGCGGCTTTTGGGCAAGCGAGATCGGCTATTGGCTTTAGCGGCCATCTCAATTACGCGGTTTCGGCGTCCACCCCGTTTGCCGAAATTGGTGGTTTTCGTTTTGGTATGCAAGCTACGCCTCCAGAGTGCCTCCACTTCGCTTACAAAGTTACGCAATTGGAGTTCCATAAGATGACTGCGATTCGTACTACAAACATGGTCCTTGTTAGCAAGAGATAGTGGTTCCACAAACGAAAAGGATGGTATCGGCGGCAAGTTTTCTTTATCCTTGGTTGCAGAAGTATACAGTGTGTCTGAGAGAAAATCGTCTTCAATCCACTCATGACTGTCCTTATTGTCTTCCCAAATGTCAAATGTCTTTGACAGCGGCGCACCATGAAGATAGAAAACCGATGTTGAGGTGGTAGTGGTGGTCTGATCCTCAAAGTAGTGGCCGATCAGAAAATTGTCTTGGTCATCAAGCTTATGGTGCACGTACTCATTCTAGTTATTTGTATAGTCCAGCAGTAGAAGGAGAGGAAAGAACAAACCAGAGACGAAAGGTTTAAAAACATAGTTTGATAAATGAGAATAAACAATGGTAAGTAAATAATCATTGAAGCCAGGGTGGAAGAGTAAAAACGCCAATCTTTTAGGATGACACTAACCGTATGTTCGTTTGAATAATGGTGAACGGCCTCTTCTTTGGCCACCGCTTGAAACACGGCAGTCAAGTCTCTAGCCCTATGGCAAGCCCTGAGTGAAGGCGAGCTAGGACGCGGAGAGTGCAACACCAACTTCTCCAGTAGCGTACCAGGAGTACCAGCCTTTGGCTCTGCCATAGATACCGAGTGCGCCACTGTGATGGAAAAGGGATGATACGACAGATGAGAACGTCTGCTCCTGAGAGACAATGCACAGGGAAACAACAAGGCGTCCTTGTGCCAGAATGGCATTTATCGGTTGCAGGCGAGTGGCTGGGTTGACAGTCACTCTGTTGGAGGAAAAAATTGAGGAGTTGCGTGAGCAGACTGGAACCTGAACCTCCAAACCGTGATTTAGTTCGTCATGGCTGATTCAAGAGCTGAAGGACAGCGACATGGGATGCTTGAAAAAAAGCGAAAGAAGATGATGGAGGAATTCGAAAAGCAAAAGGAGCAGATTTCGAAGGTAGGCATGCGTAACATTAGAAAAACGCAAACTCAGAGGATTATTTCTCCAAAGTGACATGACCGCTAAAATGGACACCCAACCACAGGACAATCAAGTTCGCATAGGATCCGACAAGTTTGCGGCTGCTGTTACCGATATCGATTCAAAATTGAAGACAAGTACTGTCGGTTTGTTCGAACTGAACGATTTTCGTAGAATCAAAGAGGATATTGAGGAACAACAACGTCAGGAGGCTGCCAGGACGGCAACAGTAGGGTAAGGAGGTCATGTCCGATGATAGCGTTATGTAACAGCATCATCTCATTGCCATGAATGGCGGCATTTTTGCAGTGAAGGGAAGATCAAGAAAAAGAAGAAGAAGAATCTATCCAAGGTTAAACTTTCGTTTGCAGCAGAGGACGAAGAAGAGGAAGAGGAGAATGAAGATAAGGAAGTTATAAAAAAACCGAAGTTCGGCAAAGATCCCAACGTCAATACGAGTTTTCTTCCTGACCGAGAGCGTGAAGAAATGGAAAGAATAGAGCGTGAAGAGCTTAGGAAGCAATGGTTGAAGAGGCAAGAAGAGATCAAAGGTAAGGCGATTCCGCAGCCATCTGTGGCGCACATGTTGTTGTCCTCAAATTGATATTGTTGAAATCAGATGAAGACATAGAAATTACATACTCTTATTGGGATGGATCTGGCCATCGTAAGACGGTTGAGGTATGTAGAATTGGAGGGTGTGTTTTTGATATATTGGGAAACGTTTTTAACACAGCCGATTACAGTGCAAGAAGGGGGACACCATATCGCGCTTTTTAGACCTTTGTCGACAACAAATTCATGAACTCCGTTCTGTTAACGTCGATAATCTGCTTTACATTAAGGAGGATCTCATTATTCCACATGTAAGTATGGCGGGTGGGAGCACAATACCATCAGAGAAAATCTTACCTAACCAGGCACGTCCACTCTACCCACCTAGCATTATACATTCTACGATTTCATCATCAACAAAGCAAGAGGAAAATCTGGTCCATTGTTCAACTTTGATGTTCATGACGATGTTCGACTTGTACATGATGCGACGGTCGAAAAGGATGAGGTATGTAGCTTCTTTACAATGCATGTTCGTGTGAATGAATAGTTGTGTTAACGCCATGCAACCCGGTGACCTAGTCTCACGCCGGTAAAGTGGTAGAACGATCCTGGTACGAGAAAAACAAGCATATTTTCCCAGCCAGTCGATGGGAAGTATTTGATCCTGAGAAGAACGTAAGTGAAAACTTTTCCATGTTTTGCCGACTTGAGACATTTGAATACAAGTAAACTGACTTTATCGTTTCATAGTATGGCAAATACAAGATTAAGGATTCCAAAAAATCCAAATAAGAGAATTTTATAGTATAAAAAAGAAAACATGTATATCCTCAAGCATTTGGGTCTCAACAGTTGTAGATGTCATTCAGGTCACAAATGAACACAATAATATTGTATTTTTAAAGCAACCTGCCTCTCCGTCCCTCGTTGATTCCTTTCCCCAACACTCAGGGTGTCAAACCACATTTAATATTTGACTGCTCAAAAATATTTTGAGCAAACATCAAAGAACCCTTTCCAGACATGCGAACTCAATAGTAAGTTCTCAAAACGGGGGCCTACACCCACATTTCTCTCCACCAACTGCTGCTCCGTCCAAACAGGGTGTCTATATTTGAGATTTGATTGGTCACGGTCATATGATAATTTAAGGTTGTGGCATGGTATAACGAATATACCTCGTTTCGAAATACCAAAAACAGACAGTTACTTTGAAGATATCGCCAACTCCTATTGCCTTTAGAAAAGACCAAATACACATTTTTATTGTCGCACCACAATGACTAACTCCCTCTCACTTCATTTCCTGTGGCTACACATATGCTTAAACTATATTCTTTGAGTATGCCGTTAAAGGTCTAGAGGAACCATCGGAGCTGAGTTTATCAAGGTTTCCGGTGTGTGAGTGAGAGGAGATTTGAATCACACAAATTTGCTCACATCTGGTCCCGGACACCTATGACGCAACTGGGGAATGAAAGCACATTGCCTTTTGCTATTTCAATGCCACTTCATCTATCAAGTAAAAGTTATAGATTTATTTATATCGCTACATAGATGCATCCCGTGAATGTGTCATAGTAGCCGACGCTTGGGGGCTGGCTGAATGTGGTATATTTGAGAATTTAAACATGAGTAATTATTGTAGTTCAGAGTCCGTCATCCCTTATTCACTCACTCACCTGTGACCCACGCACACTCGCATTTGTATTCGTTCCATCTGGGACAAAGTATTTAAAGACCTCAGTTCCTTTCTTCCCCATCTTTTTCATCTTCTCACTTTTTACAAAATGGCTCCTCCAAATACGTCGTTAATCCGCCCATCGTCTCCAATATCATCCACTCAAAATCACACTAAACGTATGTAGTTATTCAACCGCTCCATATAGAATCTGATAATGTACAAATGACTAATAATCAATCTATAGCATGTGGAACTCAACAACCACGAAGAAAAACTATTCGAATCGACAATATGAACGCTCATATAAAGAATGTAGAATACGCTGTCCGTGGTGAATTGGCCATCAAGGCTGAAGCCCTCCGGGACCAATTAAACAAAACGAACAGCTTACCATTCAAAACCATTGTCAACTGCAACATTGGTAATCCTCAACAACTTCAACAAAAGCCCATCACTTTTTTTCGCCAGGTAAGTTTCCGGTATTTCACTTGACATATCATGTGGAAACCAATGACAAAGGCTAATACCTTTTTCGGGAACTCAGGTAGCTTCACTGTGCGATAACCCCGATCTTCTCCTTTCAGAGAACCGTCACATTGTGAGTCAGCTTTATCCAGAAGATGCCTTACAAAGAGCTGAGGTACTTTTGGAACACATTGGAAGCGTCGGTGCCTATTCTCACTCTCAAGGCATCCCACATATTCGTGAAAACGTTGCCAAGTTCATTGCCGAGAGAGATGGCTATGCCGCAGACCCCGAGAATATTTATTTAACTCAAGGAGCTTCGGCTGGTGTTCAAAGCATCTTATCTATCCTTGTAAAAGACAAATCTACCGGTATTTTGATTCCAACTCCACAATACCCATTATACTCGGCAACTTTGTCTCTCCTGGATGCAACCCCTGTACCTTATCTCCTCGATGAAAGTCAGGACTGGTCACTCAACGTTACTGACCTAGAGACGAGCGTCAGTACCGCACGTGCAAATGGAACAGATGTTCGTGCTTTGGTCATCATCAACCCAGGCAACCCAACTGGACAATGTTTATCAGAAGAAAACATGCGAGAAATTATCGAATTCTGCTATACCCAACAAATCGTCCTTTTGGCCGATGAAGTCTACCAGACCAACATCTACGAACCTGAAGCTCGCCCCTTCCATAGTTTCAAAAAGGTCCTCATGTCCATGGATTCTATTTTCCATGACTTGGAACTTGTCTCCTTTCACTCCATTTCCAAGGGAATGATTGGTGAATGTGGTCGCCGAGGTGGATACTTTGAAGCTCACGCCATTGATCCTGAGGTTATGTCTCAGATTTATAAAATTGCCTCTGTCTCACTTTGCCCCAATGTACACGGTCAGATATTGGTCGATTTAATGTGTCAACCACCCAAGCAGGGCGACCCGTCGTTCGAAAAGTACAGTCAAGAAATTGGCTCCATCTACAGCTCACTTCGACGAAGATCTCGCAAACTCGAAGCTTGCTTCAACTCTTTGGAAGGTGTCACCTGTAATCCTGCCTATGGAGCCATGTACCTTTTCCCTCAAATTCGCTTACCCGCTAAGGCTATTGCTGATGCAGAAGCCCATGGCAAAGCCGCTGATAATTTCTACTGTCTCGAAATGCTTGATGCTACTGGCGTCTGTGTTGTTCCTGGTAGTGGATTCGGTCAAAAGGAAGGCACATGGCATTTCCGTTCTACCTTCTTGCCACCTGAAGACCTTTTCGATGACTTCTGTGAGAATCTTACCAATTTCCACAAGCAATTCATGAACAAGTACAGAGATTAGGTTGTGCAGGAACTGGATAGCACAAAAACATCCCAATTTCAAATGCGCTTCTCAATTTTGTATATTTTTGATTCCCTATATCTAGAACGCTATTTAGACCTTTGGTTTCCAACTTGTCCTATTCATTCTTTAGTGAGCACTATATTATGTATTGTCACAGAAAATTATTATGTACAAAGAATAAAAAAAAAGAAAGATATCATTACATGTGTTCGCTGAACAGCAGTTTAATCAAATGTTAGCTTTTCGCCGCCTTGACTGCCAGGTCTAGTGATCTGGCGCCTCTGCGGTTGATCACGTTGTAGCCAATAAACCTCTAATGATGCAAGCTAATTAGTACGAGAATGTCGCCTTTACAAAAAGCATTAATCAAAAGGACTTGCCTTGCATAGCCAACTGCATCTCATCATGAGGAAGCATACGAATATATGACATCTCATTATGTTGTGGCCTTGCAGTCTGCGAAACAATAAGATTAATTTCTTGAAAAATCTTGACCATCGCTAAATTCGCTCTTACTTACCTTACGGAACCGTTTATAATTCACAACACTATCATCTGCCTGCACTGTTCGTGTCGAAGAAGCGGTAGGAGGTGCTTTCACTAAACTCTGGACAACTATCGTAGAATATTGTTCAGTTGCACTGGGAACGAATGCTTCGTCTGCTTCAGCTGCTACCTCTCGTGATCGACGAGCCGCAGCCCTGAAGCTTTGCTGTTTTTCTTTGATCAAAGCTACTATGGTATCCTCGGTTTCATTTGGTTCCATATTTTCATCCTCTTGCACGATCAATTCTTCGCCTGAAATAGCACGGGTTACTTCTGGAGCCACTTGTGCTTCTATCCCTCTTTCTCCTTCATCTGACGAAGCCTCCCATGGTTGTCTGTTGACGTCAGCTAAACTTGCTACTTTCTGCCGAATATGCACACTCTGGTCTTCTATTTGTTGGTTATGCTCATCAATGTGAACATTGCGACTCGCCGAAGATTTTGGCATATCGGCATTCATCGCTGGTGCCTCGTCTATTTGTAGGGGCTCACTTTGTACGGGCGACAGGTTCGCTGGTGGAATTTCCTCTACTTCATCCAAATCATCGAACATGGCATCCAAAAAGGCATTCAAATTGCGGTTTGAGGTACCGTGTTTCTTAAATAAATCAAACAATCAGTTGTTTTTTCCTCAGTTGTATTAATACTCTGTAGCTTACTTACAGTTTTCGCTCCATTCGCTGCTACAGTTGCTGTGCTATTACTTTCGGTGGCTTCAGTTACGTCTATATGCCTGCGCTTGCTCAGGATTGCATGTCGTTCTGGAGTGTCGGGTTCAACATCGCCTTCTATATCCCCTAATACCCATGATGGAGGGGCAGGCGGTCGAGACCTTACAACAGGCGTTGAAATATCGCTTGCAAATGACGATTGTAATCTAGCGGCATTGCTGCTGATGCTTTCTTGACCTTTCGCTACTAGGTACCGATATGAGTACTTTCAATTGTACTTTTCCTGTCCAACTCAATAACAACTTACTTGTAGAAGTTACTTTTGATCGAGATTCTTCATTAGGCTGCGAAGTTATTTCAATTGGTTCGGGCGCATACTTATTACAGTACACGTCTGTTGTTCCGAAAACAACTGCCCATCCTACTTCCACCTCAGCAATGAGACGCTCCCCTAACCTGAAAGCATTGAAATTAGGAACCGTCTTATAAAGGGAAGATCATAAAAAATAAAATTTTTAATACCTATGACACGCTGCAAATAATATTTTCCATCTCGTGTGGTATGCATCATAACTTTCGTTAGGATCACTCTGGGGGTATATTATATTTGAACCCATATCCTTGGCAATTAGTTGCTGAATAGATTCTTGTGAGTCCCAAGGTGAGATATTGAATTCACAATGTACAATATCTCCACCACATTTCGAAACCAAAGGATGTATGCGATAATACTGCGATGTGGCAATGGTAAGTAACTTTCAAAATATATATACACAACGAGAGCTTGCTTACCTGCTCCTCCGAAAAAACGTAAAATGTGGTATCTGTAAACACTGTTTTCCTTCGTGGCATTGGTAGAAAGTTAGGTCTTTCAGGAACGTTATCACAAACAGCATTCAAAGGTGGCTGATGCTCTTCAACGGGTGGGAAGTGAAAATTGGTAGAATCCTTATTTTCTCGCATACGCTCAATCCAAGAAAGTGAAATAATCGGACATAGATCAGCAATGGCCAAAAGTGCCTTTTCCGTCGGTCGAGTTTCCTTCATATACAAATGAGTACAAATGTCAGAAACCCAAGCCTTCGATATCTTGATGTCTGTAAAAGCGGTCGTCAGTTCGTCTTCATCCACATTGTAAAATGGAATGTCGGCATACCTAATTCAAGTGCTGCGCGATATATTTGCTCTTTCTCCGCGCTTCTCAATCCTGAGCAACAAATCACTACTGGAAACCAAGTTAAGCGCCATAGCGAAGTCAAGGTACCAAACTTGATCACATCATTATCCCGCAGCTCATGGGGTTGATGAGGGGACACTTTGGAAGTATTGACAAAGGTACCATACTTGGCTCCTTCATCCCTGACCGTAACTGAGCAGCGTTTGCTAGGGTTGAGCTACTTTGGACGTTAATTTCATCATCACGAAAATCAGACTGCCCCGTTATGCTCGAAGCACGTACCACGTTCTGTAGTCCAGTTTCGTAGTCGGTGCTTTCCACAACTACAGTAGCATGTTTCCTGCTGACAGATTTGTCGTCTTCAATGGTTATGGTCGAATCTGCAATAGTTGCTTGAGTCAGTGGCAATCTCAAGGCATGCTTTACTGGAATGAATTGGCTGCCTACCCCGTCGACCAACTGTATATGTCTTTCCGGGATACAATAGTCGTTGTTGTCCTGTTTCTAGTTGGTTGCGACGTGAAGATAGTCAGTAACTCGAACAGAGCATGTGTTACGGTGTGCACTGAAGTTGTTTCTAATTACTAACCCTGGCCATTCTTGATTTCATTCAACAGCCACATGAACGGTGCGAAACAACCTTGCTTTGGCGCACTGACTGAGCCCGTCCAGTGTCAAAATTTCCAGGCATTGTCAGTCCGCTTGACTGCTAGCTGTTAACTCATTTTGATGTTTGGTGCAATTTATTAAACAAAGCTATTATACAGAGATCACAAGCAGAGCCGTAAACTCATGTCATACCGTGCATCTCTACAATTCTCATCGATATATGTGACCTGAAACCCGTGTGTTTGATAAAGGGATACAGCACTTCCCAACGTGGTACTCGTCAAAACCGTTATACCAGGCAAGCCTCGTATCCGAGCCCAATTTGTAATCACCACCAAAAGGGCATGAGTAAATCCGAGTCCAAGATAGTTGTTGGCGACCGCCATCCACGTTGCTTCGTATTCACCGTTTTCGACGACCAGCGCCACTGTGCCCGTAACCACATCTTTGTGCATCAAAAAAAATATCTCACCACCATCGTTGATGATATTTTGAGGGTTCTCCAGCTGAAGTATATCGTCGTTCTCAACCTTGAAAGTACGCTCCATTGATGCCCAGTTGAGGTTTCGAAATGCTGCTCTGAATTTGTAGTCTGGATACCAGGTCACTGCGTTCAACTGGTGGGTGATTTTCTGGTTTCATGAGGTATTCACCTGAGATATCAATAAAAATTATTTGATCCGTGGGTATTAAGTTTGGGAGTTTAAGCTTACCCGAGCTGTGGTGTCGATTACGTAGAAGACTGCTATACATTGTTTTGGAAGCTGGTCGTCCACCCCAGCCATCTGTTCCAGAGCTTGCGTTGCCCATGGGTTCTAATGAATTGGTTATTGAGGGGGTTGACAAATACGAGTTCAGTCACTTGAAAGGGGTTCATACCTGATTAACAAACGTCTGCCAGTCCATAATTTCACTATGATCCATAGCAAACATTGGTATTATGGCTGTAACCATGGTGAATATATTTGAGACCACTTCGAGAAATGAGCGCTGATATGCGTGAATAGAGGATTGAAGAAGAGGAAAAGAGAAAGATATATTTGGCTTTTATTGGTAATTGCAGTTTTACCTTTAAACCTTGGCAGGGAATAAAACCTCAGCCAGATTTTTTAGCAGTCCTCTGTCGTATATATTAGGAATTTCTGCAAAATCTCTAACCATACGCGCACCTTTCATTGGAGCGATTCTACCAGTTTTGGGATCCATATCCACATCTCTCCAGAAGAAGTCTGTTGCAGTGCTTGGAGCGATCTCCTTTTTGACTTCTTTCTCTTCGAATTTCCAAATTTCTCCCTTAGATACTCCGTCCTGGACCATTTCCCATTTGAACGCCTCGTTTGTCGTCATACCCCGGATGCTCAGATACAGCCTAATTAATAATCAGATTAGGTTTCTCGGTGGATACTACTAAATTTCGCTTATTACAATGACTCACTGGTAGAGAGTAAAGCAGAATATGATAACACAAACGACGGCAGATAGTATACCGAGAGCTCCAATAATTCGATCCTCTTGAAGAATATACTAAATGATAGACGTAGAGTTATTGCTTGGATTCTTCGTTTTTCATCAGGTTGATTAAATGTACCTACCAGCATTGCTTTTCGGAAGCTCAGAGGGATTTCCTTGCCAGTCAATGCATCTTTGATGACAGCATTATCCAAACCCCATTGCTGGATCTTTCCTCTGTAAATTGAGAATGTTACATAGACAGCGTATATAAGGAACTGCCAGAGGGCGAATAAAAATGAGAGGAAATAGCGATGGTTGTTATGACCAACGCAAATATTGACCCAGGCACAATGATGATCTGATCGTGCCACACAACCTTTACACATTGAACAGTGTTTGGAGCGGGCGGGCCTACAACGCATATGGTGTTTTAGCATTACCGACTTAGAATCAATAAAAGGCTAGTCCACCTACTTCGGCATTTTGCAAGTACTACAGTCTCTGGGTTCGAAAGTCAATCCGTCGTAGGGGTACATATCCATATATTTTTGGAGATTATCTTTAGTGATGATTCCCGGATCTGCAGCACAGGCAGCGTAGTAGCATCCATAGGTAAATAAGATTTCCACTGGAATAAAATACCTGGAGTGATACAAACATGTGTCAGCCAAGAAAGTCAAATAGGATGGATCTGTTCGATGGACAATTCGGCAGCTTACACATGGAATTGAGAAAGGAATGGTCCAGGCACCTCCTTCCATCCACTAATGAAGAACAAGTACAGAGAACCAGTGAATAGGAATAGAAAAAACAGCTACAGTGGATTTGTTAACAACATGGATGATGAATGAATCATGATTGTGATATGAACACGAACTTGTAAAAATGGATTTCGAGATTCGCAGGTATATTGGTATACGCCGTAAAAACGAGCAATGGAGCGTTCCCCAAAGACTTTTTTGCCATTTTTTCTGCGAGCTATAGTTAGTACAACAGCCATTTGAGGAGGAAAGCAGGTGAACAACATACATGATGAAACGAGGAAGCATTTCCGTCAAAAATCTGTGAGCTGATCCAACTGGTGTATTCCTGTGTCCAGAAAGTACCAAATTAGCAAAGAATTGATACTATAAGTCTCATGTTTCATTAGATAAACTGAGGAACACCTACCGTAACCGTGGACTTTCACCGAAAAGTAGAATAAATACAATGCTACACAAGATTGCCAAGTAGGCAAGTAAGAATGTCAAGAATCCCTGTTCAATAGGTCAGTCATGAAGGCTATAGTGAGATGCATATAGTGCTTCGTCAGCGCATTAGGAATCTGTAACGAACCATGGCAATTGAGGCTTTGGTACCGTTGTTTGACTAGACTGGCTTTCAAGTCAAGTTCCTGAACGAACGTTGTGTGACTGTGGAGTTGAAAAGGTTGTGGACAGAAATATCGGCCGAATGCCATTGTCCAAATCCAACTCCAGCACATAGCACTGTATTTCATAAAACATCTAGCCTGTATTGAGATCTAAGTCGTAATTTCATGATTGGATGAATGGGACTGGCTGAATATATGATGAAGATATTGGTTTGGCAAAAATCTATTCTCGACTATATTTTATATGTCTTTTTACTGTCGCTTCCAAATGTCTACACTGCCATCCTCTTCGCCAAAGTAAGCAATTTCAGCCATTCTGCAGAACAGACCAACCTCCAGAACACCAGTGAGCAATTTAATTTCCTGGCCAAGCTTGTGGGGATCAGCAATGGGACCAAAGTGTGCATCGATGACAAAGTTACCGTTGTCAGTCACGACGGGACCAGCCTTTTGCACAGCCTACGGAGAAAACAAGTAAGTCCCAACTGCACCCGTACGAAAAAAAATATAAAACCCTTATGCTTGATACGTTACCATGCGCAACTTCGTAAACTGTGGCTTGACAGAGAGTAGATTGTTCAAGGCATGCATGACGACCTTGTAAGCCAAAGGCACGACCTCAATAGGAACACCCTTAACCCACTCAGTGCCCAAGGACTTGGACTTTTTTCGGTAGTCTTAAATTTGACGATGTTAGTTGACAGCATATATAAGCTCTTCCCACAGTTAAAGTGTAGTTTACCTGCAATCATAACAAACTTCTTCGCAGCCTTGGCAACAACCATTTCCTGAAATTGACAAGCTCCTCCTCCCTTTCAAACCAGATAAATTAGATACAGCTAACTTTTCGTTGAAGTATCTCCATTGAGTATTACCTTGATGGCATTGAGTTGCGGATCAACCTCGTCGGCACCATCAATTGTCACGTCAATCTCTGGAAACCTACGTGTGTGTTAAGAGCTTATTCTATAACCTCCAAGGTAGAAGAATACGTACTGTTCTATGCTTCCTAGTGTCAGTCCTCCTTCAGTAATGAGAAGGCGGCTTTGGAAACTTGTGGGGATGTAGACAATGTGCTGAAGTTCCTTTCGCTGCAAAATGCGCTCCACAGCATAGACCACAGTGGAACCAGAGCCAATTCCAATAACCTTGTGTTCGGCAGTGATGTTTTCGTCAACAGCTCTATAGGCTGCAACCTTCTTTCCTTTCTCTACAGCGGATGCCATTTGACAGTTTGAGTTCAGGGTTGGATGGCAAACTGACAACCGCGGCTGTGTTGAAAGATTGAATCTTTACCAGTCACGCAGACGAGAACGTTGCATAAAGAACCCCAAAGGCCCTGACCGTTCAATAGATCAAAGCAAAGGCAGCTCGTAGATTTATCATGGTAAAAATTGGTATAGAGATCAACGCGATAAAGTAATTGTATTCAATGCATGGTAGTAGCCCTTCGTTTCGAAGACATGAATAAGCAGATCACCGATAATCTCCCCATTAAGGGTCATCTCCAACGTCGGATTTTCGCGTTGCCACATAGCATGGCTATTCACGCCTATTTACAAATATTTTCATATGGACAATGGCTGAAGTGGATTCGTATCTTACCAGTTTGGTGGGGGGAAAGGCCACATCGGATTGCCGATCACTGGGCTCATTTTTGGAACGAGGACAATAAATTTGTTGTCGAGCATCGACTAGCCCTATTCTTTAATACTTTCATGTCACACTTTGGGCTACCCACAACATTACACCCAGCTCCTTCCACGGTCAAAAAGGCCAAGAAGCGTGTTCCTAGGCCCTCTAACTGCTTCATAGCATACCGCATGGCTGCCCACCGAAGCATACTACTGCAGCATCCAAATATCAATAGCAAGGAAGTTTCGCAAATTGTTGGAAAAATGTGGAAGAATGAGCCAGAAAGTATTAAAGATCACTTCCGAGCCATAGCAAATCAAATGAAAGAAGAGCATGCTAGCCGGTAATGCTTTTCGTAAAGGCAATACAACTAGCTTTAATGTGTGTACTAACTAAACGCTATAACCGACTTCGTTTAAAGGTATCCGGATTACAGCTATAATCCGAAGCGTCGAACGAGTGATCCTGTTATTATGAACGGTGAACGGAACAATGAGAGTATCTGTGAAGAAACTATAGGGCCCATACGAAACCATTCTACTCGCAGACCAACTCGTCAGACAACATCAAGATATTTTCAGAACTCGTCGCTGGCATCACCGCAAGCAACCTCGTCACAAGCAACATCCGACTACGACTACCAGGAAGAAATCAATATCGGGTCTCAGTGTGCGTTTATAGATTCAAGTTCGGCTGGCGATGATATATGGCAAAAATTTGAAAACGAAACTTATCCTGGAGATGATTATTTTGCTGCGGCAAATGCCAACGGCTGCGCTATGGACTTTGAAGATGGAACGCTGACATTTTCTACCAGTAGTTCCGCCAGCAACTCTAGCAGCCAAGTGAATCCCCAAGAATATCATCCCGTTTATGAACCTGCTATGGATTGTGAAATGTATGTTGATACTGCTTCTGTGCATCCGTTGTCTACAAAATGGTGGCATGAACCCGAAAGTAGCCCTGTTAGTGGAACTATAGAAGCTTTAAATAGTCGTGGTTTACAATACATTTCACCTCTAGATAATTTTGACTATAGTAGTTTTTGAAAACCCCTATGTGCTTTGGAGGAAGTTCAAAAAATATATTTGGGATAAATCTCTAGGATAAATCTCTACTGTATTTGCTCATTGTTGACTTCAGATATTAAAAAAAAAACGTGTGTGCGATTCTGACCAATACCTGTCATTTCTACTGTTGTTGGACGCCGTAGGTAATTTATGAGTTGATAATTGGCGGTATTTTCATAACGAATATATATCGTTAACGTTTGTTCACTGTGGAAAGGTAGTGGGAAACGGTTCTACTTGGTGTACCCGACTCTGTTGCTGCTCCGCCTGTCGGGCTGTCATTGACATTTTGTTTTCTCTTTCCTCCATTTCTACATTTGGAAATCGCAGCTGGTCAGTGGGTTCAGCTCATTCTCAAATTATATCCGCCTCTCAACCTCTTTGCTGTTCCAAATCGAAACCATTAATCATTGGATTTGAACATTCCAAATAACCGATTCTCAGCTGCAAAAGCTCGTCATTACAATGTAAGCGCGAACTCATCTGTCGTGTACTGCCATTCGTTTGAAAATGCTAATCATCATTGTCGTTACTCGTAGAGCCCTCAGGAGATTTTGCAAAACCTGGAATATCGAGTACTAGTCGTGCACAGCTATTCTATACAAAAAAAAAAAAAATATTCATCACCCAAGAAGAAATTCTAGAAGCTCCACTCATGTCAAGCTATCAAGCATCACCTGCTGCTCAACAGGTAATATATAACGTTTGCCAAGATTTGGTAACGCGGCCCACTGCATCGTACTAACGGTTTTATCAACTCCATTTTTTTTATATTCTATTTTAATTTTATCGCTGTCTATCTTGTTGGCTTTCTTTATGAACGATCAGTTTCCAAGTTTTCATGAGCAATTGCAAAATCTCACCCTTAACATCGATGACTACGAGATGAATACAGGTTCAGCGACACCAAGCTCAGCACGGCGTCCTTTGCCCAATGAAAGGTGGAAGTCTAATAAACCTACGGCATCTGGTAATGCTTGGAAAGTTAGTTCCAAAGCTCCGGGCATGCCACAACCTGATGGTTGGAAAATGACCTCCAGCGTGAGTGATATCACAAATCGTCAGTCGGTACCTATGCCAGTCGCAACACCATCTATAAGTAGCCAGGAAGCCGAAGGCGGGTGGAAGATGACTGGCCGGCCTTCTTACAGGCCATCATCAGCATCTCCTACAACAGAATCACAATCTGGTGTTTATTATCCCCCCACGCCTATCTTAGGCATGCCAGAAGCTAATCCTACACCTCGTATGCCCCATGACAATCGACTCAATTTTGACGAATTACAGTCACGAAGACAATCTGCCCCTCAGCCATGGACAGATTCTAGTATTGCTACTCATCCCGAAGACCAAGCTTGGCATGAATATCATCAGTATGTCGCACACAATTATGCACATCAAGACCCATACACATATACTCCACAGATAAGCAGTATGCCATCACCTGCGACGTTCATGTCTCCTAATGTCAGTCATATGATCACTCCATCTGCCACACCCAAACCTTTACCAGAGGAACCTCCTATGCCGCCACCTCGAAAATCCATACCCGGAGGTTTTTTGATGGCTGAAACAGGATTTTCAACCACCCCATCTCCCATGCTACACTCGCACGATCCCATACCGTTTGAGTACCATAATCTTCATCCAGGTCACTACAGACATTCCATTTCTACACCAGATTTCCCAGCATATGGCACTGAGCCTTCACCACCTCTCAGCCATCCTCCATCCACGAGTCCAGCTGTCTCCAGTACGCCTTCCAGTGTTGAACATGCACCGGCAGGTAAGAAAGAGAAGGGCAAGAAGGAGAAGGATAGAGGAAAAGGGAAACCAGAACGTAAGTTTCTAGCTATCGAACATGGTAAAGAGTAAAGCACGTTATTGACATGTCACATCTCGACTTTGCAGGCAAAGTGCGACAAATCACTGTCCCTTCCATCAACAAAGAGCACCGCGTCTGGATCAACGTAGATCCAACTGAAACTGGGCTGACGCTTGCGGAAAAGATACATATCATTGCCACGTTTAGAACTAGAAAAATCTTGTCCATTACAACGGCATCTGGAAGACAGATTCCCTTGGATCATCGACCAATATTTGGAAGTTGGGTGGACATGGAAAAGTTTGTCGATGGCGAGCCTTGGAAGGTCGAGTGGGGAGAGCTTGACAAAGGCGTCATGGACAAATTGTTTTCCAAAATGGTTTCTGTAAGTGTTGTGCATTGCTGTCTTTTTTTTCCACTCCATCTACCCAATGTCTCATCGTTTATTGTCTTGGTAGGGAAATCGCAAACCTCCTAAACGCGACGAGCGCTTGGACAGAATTTAGGTCACTTGCGGTTCGTCATAGAAGCATACTTAGCTCTAACTCATATAATTGCTACCATAAGCTAGACATTGTTATGCCTTGTACAATATACCATTTTTCGAAAAATGTGCAGTAGCTTGATAACATATTTCCAGCTGGCTGCTACAAACTTCACTTATGTCTTGAATAAGCAAGATTGGCAGAGAGACTTTTATAAGTAATTAAAAAAAAGTAATGATAATAAATGTTATTTTACACAGATGACAAAGAAAAGTGGGGGTTATGTTGTCAAAATATGATATGAATAAGATGCCTCTTACAACAGGCTTGGTTTTAAATTACGGCTACTAAGGTAGGTAAAGAGATATTGGGTAACGCTACTATTTGGTAAATGGATGCTAGAGATACGATTACTGTAGCACCGAAGACTGATTACCAGACACTGCTTGTTCTTCATCGACCTGAGTTGGGGTCTCAGATCGATTGATGTTGGTCTTCTCAAGCATTACATCATTGCTCAAGTTCTGCTTGGGTCGTCTGGTAGCCCATTTCCAACCATTTCTAGTCGCACTACGTGTGGGAGGCGGAGAATTGGCAGGAGTACTTTCTACGTCATCGATCACCCAAGAAGATTGAGTGTTCTGCTCTTTCAAGTTGGGATTTCTGGAAGAATCAAAGAAGTCGCGATAATTCTCATCAAACAATCTTTGGACTACAAGTTCCAAAAGTTAGGGGCCGATTGATTCAAGTCTAGGTAATATAAGGTCATGCTAGCTTACTGTGGGGTTTTAAACCTTGGCCAAAGTTGCGGGTGAGTAGGATAGTGAGAATGATGGTAGTCTGATAGAAATATGCAAGGATGGCAATAATTTTAGTGTACTGGCTTACGGCTTTCTTTGAAGATAAACATGGTACTTACCACCGACAAAATGATGGAAACGCATACTGTGAGACGAAAAATGAAACAAGCAGCGTTTAGTGCCTTTCATTGATGTTACAAAAACTTCAGTTCACATACATCCCTCAATACTTACCAATGAGAACCCAAAACACCCAAGTCGATGTGCTCTGCTGCAAGATGATGCAAAAGTCTACCAAAATCAACACTTGTAGTACTAAGTACAACCACATAATAACGGGTCGCTCAGTTCGCGCCTACATAATGCTAGAGGTTAGAACATGACATAGACATTTTCGCATGGGACCAGTCACTTCATACGTACTCCATATCGAGCAAAGAAAAAGGTGGGAAGTAGGAGCAATGTCAAGATGATATGAATTGCAAACCAGACGACAGAAGCGGCGGCTCCGTTTTGATATCCACTCTGTACCATTACTATCAGCCAGAAGACTGAGAAAACGAACTGGAAGAATGCATCCAATTTGAGATTCAGAATGAAGAATTGGTATATGCGGTAACGCTCTGTAAAATAAGCAACAACGTTGATGGTCAGCTAACTTTCCACTCCTGTTCCAATTGAGCGTGTGTTGCCTCTACTTACTCTGGATTGCCAAGTCAGCTCCAATACGCTATGTGAAGGAAAGAATCACGTTGAATATGTTATCACTCTCTTGTTAAAGCCCATATAAGATGTAATCTTTACCTTATATATATTCCAACCAAACTGTGGCGTGATAAGAGATAATAACCATTGGTTAGATGCCATATACATATACCGATAGAACTGTAATTCCCATTGAAACATTAATTACCTGCAATGCCAACTTTCTACAAAGGTATGCGAAGATCAAGGTCAAAATTGCCATAGTGGCGGCAAGACCAATCTCATATCGAATAGCCTCATAAAAGCCTCCGTTATCGGTGGATACATTAAAGGTGTTATCGCTTGACCACACCTCAGCTTTGAACTTGAGGGTTTCACCTAACTGTACCAACGCGAAGATGGCACAGAAAAAGATAGATCCAGTATGGGCAAGGAGTTGAATTAAGTTTTGACGGACGACCTAAAATAGAGATGAATATGAATAAAAATTGATATTTTAGGATTACCTATTCATGACTTCTCCCATAAGTACATGTTCCCTTTATGGAGTATGAAAAGACAATTACCGAATCGATACCATAATAAGTTTGAAATATCTGGTAAATAATGAAAAAGATATTTTCGTTGCGTACTCGTATAAGACTGAGGTCGATATAGCCGTAGTCGTTCTTAGCGCTGCCATCATCAACCTGTTGTATAGAGTTGTATACACTAGTGGATTCATCCGAATGGGCTTTGTATACCATGCCTTCTAGAATGATGCATACAAAGGCGGTAATGAAGCTCAGAGCTACATAAATTCGTGTCTCTCGGCTTTCCATGACGCGAGCCCACTGTATTAAAAATAACATAATTAATGTGAAACCTGTTGAAGGAACCCACTGCCAATTTATAAACCCAGGTATCATACCGCTAATTGCGCAATTCGTTCAAAAAAGTGTGGCATGTTGGACCTCATGGAGTTTGGAGTCAGGTTTTTGACTGGAGCCTTTGGCTCAAAGTCTTCGTTCTGGGCATTGCTAACCGGTTCGTCCATTGAAAAGCAGAAGGAAAGCAGGGATAAGCAGCTTTTCCAACGGGTGGGGCGCAGATTTTAAGCCAAAAAAATATTTCCCGCCCCGCCTTCAGCTCCCATGCACAGCCAATCAAGACCAGTCTTGGCCGTTTTCCCATTTTTGAGCCACTCGAGGCACTTGACATAACACTCAATGAAGCATCACCTGGAATGGGTTACATCATTCATAAAGCTGATGGCAGCTTTACGATATGATATTTTATTGAATTTTATCACAATCAACGACTATTCCATGAAGTTGACTGTGACTCAAGAAGATAGATCAAAGGTAGAACATTCTAGGAAAGAAATCACTACGTTAGTGACAGGCTTCCTTAAAAACTTCGGAATCCTCACGGAAGAATTCTAGAATTGCATGGCTTAGGAGGCAAAGCTTTTGATTCCCGGTGGACGGTCATCGAAAAAATCAATCGCAGATTCAATGCTACCAACTTTGATTCAATAGTCAACTCATCGGATCACAGCAAGGTCGCATCTTGGAGACAAAGGTGTCCAAGCTTAAGTCACAAAATCCACCAATTCCCGCTAAAAATGCAGACTATGACTGTGTTTTGTTGCTCTCCTGCATTTATCGAGGCCTCCTGGATTTTACGGCCATGTCATGTTTGAGGGTTGGTTCAACAACCGTTGGGGACACCTAATTTTAACAGAGGTATCCCAAATTCACATTTCTTTCCTCAGTCCAATAGATGCCCCTGCATGAAAAGCTATTGCCAATATCAAGGCCGCTCTCGCCTTTACTCATATATGCAATTCCGGCATCCTCGGAGCTGTAATGGGTCAATTAGCTAGTGCTGATTGGTAGACAGCGGTAGATACTTGAGGGTGCGCCCGATACGTGTTACCAGTACATAATCTTTTCTGATGGACTTTTTTGAAAATATCTGTTTCCAGCAGAAAGACGATATTTAGATGACTCAGTTAGTTCCCAAAACATAATGACAGAGGTGAGGCGGACATCACGTTTATATCAAGGAATGGTTAGATCCATATTCGTGATATCGAGGCACCATACCTGAAACGGGTATACAAACTGTGTCTTCAAACAAAGAAGACTCACTTCACCAATGATGCTATGACGCCTGCACAGACGATAATATGCCCGATCCAACATTACAGCCAATACTGATCTTGTGATTAATTGGCGGAACTGCATTAGAGCAACCACTTTCTATCGTTGCTAAGTACAACAAAATGCCAAGTTCTCTCAGACGTCGTAAAAAGGCTACGGCTAAAACTACGGATTTATGACAACACACAATCAAGTGGTTTGGTTTTGTAATGTACGGCAATCAAAACGAAATTGGGAAATGAAATATAGAAAAAATTGAGTAGAAAGATATGGAAATATTCAGTGCATATGAGAAAAATGAGATTTGTGTGTACTATCAAAGCTATGATTGTTGCTTCTTTGCACGTCTTGCTTTGACAGCTTCAGAAAGCTCCTTCAACATGACTACAGTTGTGTCCCAGTCAACGCATGCATCAGTAATGGAAACACCATATTTACATGCTTGAATGCCTTCTGGAGGAACGTCTTGTCTGCCTTCGTTGAGATTAGACTCGATCATCAGTCCACATATGGATTGATCGCCTGCAGCAATTTGGCTAGCAAGATTAGAGGAAACGATGGGTTGGTTGGTATGTTTTTTGCTCGAGTTTCCGTGGGAGCAATCCACCATCACGTTAAGAGGTAATTTAGCCTTTTCTAATTGAGCATTGGTCGTATCAATGTACTTCTTTTCGTAGTTGGGTCCATCGTTACCACCACGAAGGATAACATGGCAACAGCTGTTACCCTTGGTATTGGTAAGAGCCAGTGTACCATTGCTTGCTACACCGAGAAAGTGATGCGGTGCGCTGGCAGCGCGAATGGCATCTACCGCAATATTGATATTTCCATCGGTACCGTTTTTGAATCCAACGGGGAAGGATACGCCCGATGCAAGTTCACGGTGCAACTGTGATTCAGTGGTTCGAGCTCCAATGGCTGCCCAAGAGATAAGATCAGCCAAGTATTGTGGTGAGATAGTGTCAAGAAGCTCGCATGCGACAGGCATGCCGTAGTCCGTTATTTCGCACAAAAATCCACGTGCAATGCGCAAGCCTTTGTTGATGTTATAGCTGTTTTTGTAAATAGCGAAGAAGAATGGCAAAAGCTTGTGTTAGTAGATGCGTGCATTTTCATAACGTACACTCGCTTCCCTAGTCCTTTTTCCGCCTTCAATCCTTACCTGCCGTTGACATCTGGGTCATTGATTAGACCCTTCCAGCCGACGGTTGTACGTGGCTTCTCGAAGTATGTACGCATCATGATAAGCAACTCTCCTTGCAGTTGGTCAGCTACTTCCTTGAGTTTTTTGCCTGTATCGATATGCAATCAGCAACACAGCCACAAAACATTGTCACATTGTCGCTTGCTTACAGTATTCTATGCCTGCATCAATATCGTGGATGCTGCATGGGCCGACAATGACAACCAAACGATCGTCTTTGCCACGAAGAACATCGGCACATACTTGTCGTGCCAACCAAACTGTCTCTTTAGCTCTTTCAGACTAGCGTAAAAAAGAAAAAAGCAATCGACACTTAGGAGCTTTATAATTTTTTTTTTTGGCATGGACTAATCTGCACTTACCATTGGGAATTCTTCATGAACGTACGAAGGTGTCAGCAAGGCGTTATAGCTCGACACTCTCAGGTCCTCCATGAACTCCGGATGTATGTTGCCTTTGCCTTCCTTCAAAGCAAGTGCTTGCTCACTCCCAGGAGCTGAACGTATGCCGTGCGTAATAGTCATCTAGACGAAAAGGTTGGAAACAATATTTTGATTGTTCGCTGCAAATATTATGAAGGACCAGACCTAAACGCACCGCTTATTCTTATACAGTCTTGAATAGTGAAAATAAATAAATTGAAATCTCGGACAATGGGTGCTCTCTAATTGTAATCATCATTGTCTTTGTCCAGAGCAGTGGACTTGGTTGGTATCTAAATTTTCAAGGTAATGAATGAATTTGAGGGATAAATTACTGCACGTGTTTTCAATAAATGGACCTCAAGCGTTCTGTATCGATGGTGAGGCACCACAATCAAAAATCAAAATGCGCCAGCGGTGGTTGTATGAAATTTTCTGTTTGACAGGGACCCTTTAGCTCAGTAATGAGTGTTGCTTTTTGGCATAGCACTTCCGCTAGCATTTTTTTTTTTTACTTACATTCAGTCATATATATAAAAATTAGCTTCAAATAAAGTGAATCTGTTGTTTACTAAGAAATGGCGATTTTTTCAAGAAGATAAATTATTAGCCGATGAAGTAGTCTGAACAATATGCAAACGAAATTTACCCGAAGCTTTCAACTAGCGCCTCAGTGAGATGAAAAAAAAAAAAGATTGGAAGAGCCTCGACAAATAGATGGGTAAAGTCACTTGTCCATCGATATCATAAGGAGGCAGAGTTGGCGAAGCTCCCTGTGTGACTTTATGTGACTTTAGTTCCAGGTTTAGTAATTGCCGTGAGGATCAGTCAAGCGCCAACATATGGGGCATAGCGAACAATGTCCAGTTACTACATATATTGAGTGAACATGCTAGGAAGCGGAAGATTCACCTTTGATGGTGAACGACGGGAACGGCATTAATTCTCCGGGTAGAACTTCAAAGGGCAAGGGCAACAATGATTATGTCCCAATCTAGCTCCCCTTTCATATTGAGGTTTAAAAATTTTTGAGTGGTCTTTTTTTTTTTTTTTGGCGAGGATACTGCCATGTCTGAAACATGTTTCACGTTTAAAGACTTTGTTCAGGTGTCTGTGAAGATAACGACCTAAGTAACGTAAGATAGTCCTTTCTGCCGCAGTAAAGGATGCCTTTCAGCGGCGTAATATTAAGCGGCCATTAATAATCAGCTCTTCAGCATCAGATATGCCACTATAACGAGCCTTATCTGGACTACTATCGAGCGCATTATTCGCGTAAGTCTTCGGTTAGTTAAGCCGAGCCAATGAAGCCTTGATCGCCGCCAAAGGTCCGAGACCGCTGAACAGTAAGTATAAATATTGCGCTCGTCGTTGATATTCCTGTGCCGATTCAGTATTGTCTTTCACTTATTTTCTTTAAACGTTGTGTTTGACTTCCTCTACTATCAGCAGCAGGAATGGCTCAAAATATCGACGAAAAGGGAAGTCATTTGGACGTATCCTATCCAAATGAAATAGAGGAATATCATAGCGAAACCAACACAGCGGTCGATGCAGATTCCCTGGGCAAGTCGCAAGGCGGCTTTGGTGAATCGAACGCTAACGCAGTCGATGTCGATGGTACGTTGATCCACTTAATCAGCTATGACTGATATAGTTCGGAGAATCAATAGCTTACCAATTGCTTACAGACGCCATCAGTCAGTTTGAAGAACTTAAGCGAGAACTGACAAATATCAGTCGTAAAATGACGAACGATGGCAAAATCGAAGAAGGTTCACCCGATACATTTGATTTGACTGAATTTTTACATGGTGTGTCAAAGGAAAGAGGTACTGCAGGCCTCCAAGAAAAAAGGCTTGGCTTAATCTGGAAGAACTTGACAGTGAAGGTATGGGCAATCTTAAACCAATCTTTGAATTATTAAACTGCGCTGGCTCCGCATTTCTCTCGAAAGATCGCATGACTGAGACATACTCTTTTTTTTTATACTTACTGAAATAGGGACAAGGCGCCGACGCCAGGTCCATTGAAACCGTTTTCTCAGGCATCGAGAAGGTCTTAAAGTTCTGGAAATGGGGCCGCTCCAGTGGAACCGATCGTACGATCTTGAATGATCTGACAGGGTTCGTCAAGGATGGTGAAATGTTACTAGTCTTGGGCCGTCCAGGTGCCGGATGCACATCTTTACTTCGGGTTCTTTCTGGTATGCGAGCATCCTTCACTGAAATCACAGGTGATGTCTTCTACGGCGATATGGAAGCTAAAGAGTTCGCCAAACATTATCGTGGCGAAGTTTGCTATAACGGGGAGGAAGATATGAACTATCCCACTTTGACCACCAGACAAACATTGGAATTTGCCTTGCGTAACAAAACTCCTGGGAAACTATTGCCAGAGCAAACGAGAAGTGAATTTATCAACAAAACATTGTATTTGCTGGGAAACATGCTTGGTTTGACAAAGCAGATGGATACCATGGTTGGTAATGCATTTGTTCGAGGTCTATCTGGTGGCGAACGCAAACGTCTTTCCATCGCTGAGCAAATGACCACTCGTTCTACCATCAACTGCTGGGATTGTTCTACTCGAGGATTGGATGCTTCCTCTGCTCTTGACTATGTTCGCTCCTTAAGAATTATTACGAACATCTTTCATAACACCACCGTTTCCACCCTTTATCAAGCATCTGATAGTATTTTCAATCTCTTTGACAAACTTTTGGTTCTTGATGAGGGCCATGTCATCTACTTTGGTCCAATCACTACGGCCAAAGCATACTTTGAAGATATGGGTTTTTTCTGTCCGCCTCGAAAGTCGACGCCTGACTTTTTGACTGGATTGTGCAACCCTCTGGAACGAGAGATGAAACCTGGTTTTGAAGAAAAGGTACCCTTAGAAGCCGCTGCATTTGAGGAGCGATATCGGTCATCTGAAATGTATTCAAGGATGCTCAAGGAACTAGCTGAATATGAAGAAGAAATCGCAAGGACCAAGCCTAGTGTTCAGTTCCGGGACGCAATGAAAGCTGAACATCAAAAGCATTCCCCCTTCCGTTCACCATACACCGCAAATTATATGCAACAAGTCAAGGCCCTGACCATTCGTCAATACCAATTGATTATGGGGGACAAGGGTGCTTTGATTACACGTTACGGTACTATGATTTTCCAAGGTCTCATCATGGCTTCATGCTTCTACTTGATGCCACTTACTGCCACTGGCGCTTTCTCTCGTGGAGGTGCACTGTTTTTCTGTGCCTTATTCAACGCATTAATCTCTCAATCTGCCTTGGTAACGTACATGATGGGTCGACCGGTTCTTGAAAAGCATAAGCAATATGCACTATACCGTCCATCTGCATTCTATCTTGCTCAAGTCGTACTGGATGTTCCGCTTGCTATAGTTCAAGTTATTGCATTCCAAATTGCTGCTTACTTCATGATGGGTTTGGAATTGAATGCTGGAAAATTTTTCACCTTCACAGTCATTCTCTTCTTTATCAATATGACTATGAATGGATTTTTCCGTTTCTGCGGTGCGGTTTCTCCCAATTTCTTTGTGGCTACTCAACTTTCTGGTATGGCATTGATTACTATCTTTACATACACCGGTTATCAGATTCAGTACTATAGTATGCACCCATGGTTGTCCTGGCTTTACTGGATTGATCCAATTACCTATGGGTTTAAGGCACTTATTTCTAATGAAATGAAAGGTCAACAGTATTCTTGTGAAGGTTCAAATTCCATCCCAAATGGTCCAAGTAAGTTTTAGTATGACTCTAAGAAATGGGCCATACGATAATCTGACTAAACTAACTTACTCCGTACCAAAATTTGTGAACAGCTTATAACGATCAAGCATACAAAGCATGCATCATTCAAGGTGGAGATCCTGGAGCCAGCTATGTCACTGGCGATAGCTATCTCTGGAAGGTCTTTTCCTATGGCACATGGCAGCTGTGGGCACCAGATTTCATAGCTCTCGTTGGATTTTTCTTGCTCTTTACTATTGCCACTGCTTCAGTTATGGAGTGGGGAAATGTGTAAGTGAATGCAAAATTGCTTCTCTTGTTATATTGGATTGTAATGGTTTATCTAATGTTACTTATCTGCGATCAATAGCACCAAGGGCAAGTCACTTACCAAAGTCTACGCCAAGGGTAAGGCTCCATGTCTCAAACCTCCTAGCGATGACATTAATCGCACCCAAACTTTGACGGCAAAGTCCACTCGCCAAGTCGAGGAAGAAATGGAAGCTGTTGCTGAAGGAACCACCTTCTCATGGCAACACATCAACTATACCGTTCCCGTCAAAGGCGGTGAGCTGCAATTGCTGAATGACATTGCTGGTATCGTTAAGCCTGGTCATCTTACTGCTCTCATGGGATCTTCGGGTGCTGGAAAAACCACCCTTTTGGATGTACTTGCCAAGCGTAAAACCATTGGTAAAGTTGTAGGCTTACAATACATGAATGGCGAAGCTCTTGGTCGTGATTTTGAACGTGTTACTGGTTACTGTGAACAAATGGATGTGCATCAACCTGCTTCCACTGTACGAGAGGCGCTTCAATTTTCAGCTTACCTACGTCAACCTGCCGATGTCCCCAAGGCGGAAAAGGATGCCTACGTTGAACAGATTCTTGAACTATTAGAAATGGAAAGCATTGGCGATGCTCAAGTCGGTGATGTTGAAGGCGGCTTTGGTATCTCTGTCGAAGAACGAAAGCGTCTTACCATTGCTGTCGAGTTGGTCGGCAAACCAAAACTACTCTTCTTGGATGAACCTACTTCAGGATTAGACGCTCAGTCTTCCTTCAACATCATTCGATTTATTCGAAAGTTGGCAGATTCCGGCTGGCCTGTCCTTTGTACTATTCATCAACCTTCCGCTACTCTCTTTGAACACTTCGATCATCTTCTATTGTTGGTCCGTGGAGGTCGTACAGCATATTATGGTGAAATCGGCAAGGACGCCCGCACCATGATTGAATATTTCGAAAGCAATGGTGGACCAAAATGCTCACCCCAGGCAAATCCAGCTGAATACATTCTTGAAGTAGTAGGAGCCGGAACTGCTGGTAAAGTCACCCAAAATTGGGCTGATGTTTGGTCAGGTTCCCCTCAAGCCCAAGCTCTTACTGAGGAATTGGACCAAATCCACCAAAATTCCAATCCCGATCATCAACGACATGCTACTACGTACGCACAACCCTTGTTGGTACAATTTCAATTGGTTTTCAAGCGTATGTCCATTGCATATTGGAGATCTCCAGATTACAACTTGGGACGTTTGATCAATGTCATGTTCACTTCTCTCATGACTGGTTTTACTTTCTGGAAGCTGACCTCGTCAGCCATTGACCTTCAGAACAGACTTTTTGCTCTGTTTGGTACTTTTATCATGGCAAACACCCTTATCATCCTGGCTCAACCGTAAGTACACATGTGTGATACGCAGACCATTACATTTCCTCCCCTTGTATATGCTAACCCAACGTTATGTCTTTGCAGTAAATTTATGACTGAACGACAATGGTTCCGTAGAGAATACGCTTCCAAGTACTATGGCTGGGCACCTTTTGCTCTATCCAGTATCTTGGTAGAATTACCATACATTATTGTCCTGGCTGCATTGTTCATGAGTGGATTCTATTGGACAGCTGGTTTGAAGAATACACCTGAAGCCTGTGGTTACTTCTACATCTTATTGGTAGTATTCGTCTTCTGGGCCGTTTCATTTGGTTTTTTGATCGCTGCTGTTTCTGAAAGTCCAACAGTGGCAGCTGTGGTTAACCCGGTTCTAGTGACCTTCCTCATTCTTTTTGCTGGTCTTGTCCAAAGCCCCTCTGCCATGCCGAAATTCTGGAGTTCGTGGGTATACTGGCTAGGTAAGTTCCTTTTTCTATCCGGCAGAAAGGCTTCCGTGAGGGGATCGCGCCATGCATATACCTGACCTCCGTTGCTGCTATATATAGACCCTTTCCACTACTACATTGAAGGATTAACGGTCAACGAGCTGGACGGTTTGCAAGTCCATTGTACCCAGCGAGATCTGCTCGTTTTCAATTCACCGCCTGGTCAAACCTGTGGCCAATATGCCCAGGCATTCTTGTCCTATGCACCTGGCTACATTGACAATCCCAGTGCTACTTCGCTCTGCGGCTACTGTCCTTACACGGTTGGTAATGACTACTTCAACACACTCGGATGGTCAGCTATTCACAAATGGCGTAATTTTGGTATCATTACCGCCTTTTGGATCTTCAACATCATGATGTTCCTAGCGCTTGTTTTCTGGAACCGCAAGGGTCGCCGTTAAGCGTTTATTCTAGAAACAGAAGAAAATAGGCTAATTCTGTTTTCAACTCCTTGCATTCTCCCCTTTTTTTTTTCAATTAGATCGTTAACATTTCACACATACAATCACTATCGTCTCTACTTGTACCATCTTCTCTTCTTGTATCATCAGGGCTATAACACCCTTCATATCAATGTAACACGAATACAACAAGTTTATAATTGTACAACGTTTTCAATGATTTGAAATGCCTATGACAAACCTGATAGTGGCCCATTCGCCACCATATTTGGGACTCCTTTGTTCTTGAGATAGAAGATCAGCCTTGGAAATTGCTGACCAACACAGAATCGTTGTTTTCGGAGTTGAAATGTTATCCTACTTTGAAGATAGCTTTGCCCATCAGAAGCTTTTCCACCTGCCATTGCATGCAGGATAAACCTTGTATATGCGGGTGTTCTGATTTTGCGTTACTCGTGGTAAATACTGAACATGTGGTGATTGAGGTATTGCTGCATAATAATACGCCAATTTTGCCGCTCTATGCAAGTGAATTTATCCCCTCGTCTATTTTAAAGCAAACGGCCCGACAGTACGGACCATTTTTCTCAATTAAAAAAAAATCAAAAAAGCTGGCTCTGATTACAAATGCATCAGTCAAACGTGCTGTACTCTATTTCAGATTGTGTATACATGAAGAATGGCATCTCCATATAAAGTTATACGATTTTTTTTGGTATTTCCGCGCGAATCAATTCAGCGTCCTCCAATATGTCAAAAGAAAATGAACTTAGGCCAACAATTGGAAAGGCATATAGGATACGGTCAATTATGAGTATATGGATGAGTGACGCCGACTACACAGGGCAAGAAGCCAAGCAAAAAAAGTCGAGCCCTTAAATGGCGGTGGCAAGGTCGGTCCGTCCGGGCCGATCGCTTATTTACTAACCAGAAGCAACTGAGCAAGAAATTTCAAGTCCTTTCATTTAATGATCTCCGCAATATGCAATTGTGTATAGGCAGGTTTAAAGGAGTTACAAAGAAAAACAAATGGTACGATAGCTGCGGCTATGAAACGTTGGAGCCATACGTTAAGGTACAGAGGGGAGTGCACTATTAGCCATGAGGCGTAATGCACAACCAAACAGAACGCGCAATCAGTAGAAAGTAACTCCGGGCATGTACATCGGTTTATGAAGGAGCTTAGTAACTGGCAACTTTTCTATCAACTACGATGATCGGAAGATGAAACAAGTTGGTTTCAAGCTATGAGCCCGTTCCTCGAAATCATTACGTATTTGCGTCTAACTGATGATCAACTACGTCTTACAGCACATCATGGGGGCTTCTGAAGAAAACGATGTCGAAAAACGAAAGAAAATTGACATCATGCTAGAGTTTTCAATCCAGGAGTTTTTCCCGTTTTTGACATGGGCGGCTAAACTATCATCGATAGCTGGCCATGGACAATTACTATTTTAAGTAATGCATTTAACCGAGCGCATTGGATCTGGCAAAACGTTTCAAGGTCGAACAATTCTACCGAAACTTTTTACAGTAAGATAGTTCGCTTTCGCATAATTGTTATAAATACAGGGTACTTCTTGCATGCAATCAGTGTTCTTCGCTGCAAAAAATCTTTTTATCTTTTTCATTTTCTCTTTTCTACCTTTTGAAAGAGTATTTTTAACTCATCTTTCAATCGAAAATCACATCCTATTTTTTTCGACAAGAGGTAGCTGTTGATCATGGATGCCCACAGCATGCAGCACACACCAGGCGAACAGCCTTGGTTAAATCAGCAACAAATACATTCAGACGCTTCTAGCGAAGTCGATGTTGAGCAAGACAGAGATTCTTCCGTTACCATGGGTGAAGATCTTTCTCGCACAGACACACGCGGAGGATTTGGAGAACGTCGTGGTAATGCTGTCAACATTGAAACGGCGGTTCACGATTATGAAGAATTACGAAGAGAAATGACTCAACAGTCTCGTCGTATGTCTATGAGTCAAGGAGAGAAAGGAGGAGCTGCTGATTTTGATCTCAATGACTACTTGACTGATGCCAAAACTAAAAGTGAAGAGGCTGGCATCAATCGCAAGAACTTGGGTTTGGTCTGGCGAAATTTGACTGTCAAGGTAGGTTTTCCGCTGCATTTCATTGTCGCAGCCAATATGGCGTGGTAAAATTTCGCATTTAACCAAAAAAAATTTCTTTCGTCATTTTTTGTCTTTTAATTTAGGGTCTTGGAGCCGACGCCAAACACATTGCAACCGTCCACAGCTGGTTAGCAGATACCGTACAGTTCTGGAAATGGGGTAAACACCAAGGAACTGACCGTACCATTCTCAACGATATCACTGGTTTCTGCAAGGATGGAGAAATGCTTCTCGTTCTCGGTCGTCCCGGTGCTGGATGCACAACTCTGCTTCGAGTCCTCGCCAACATGCGAGCCTCCTTTACTTCCATCGAAGGCGAAATCACCTACGGTGGTATCGAAGCTAAGGAATTCGGCAAGCATTATAGAGGTGAAGTCTGTTACAACGAAGAAGAGGATATCAACTATCCTACTTTGACCACCAAGCAAACTCTTGAGTTTGCTCTCCGTACCAAGGCTCCTGGAAAGCGTTTGCCATCAGAATCCAAGAGTGAATTCGTCAACAAGGTTATTTACATGCTAGGAAATATGCTTGGTCTTACTAAACAAATGGACACATTGGTCGGTAACGCTTTCGTCCGTGGTCTTTCCGGTGGTGAACGCAAACGTCTTTCCATTGCTGAACAGATGACCACGCGTTCCACCATCAACTGCTGGGATTGCTCCACTCGCGGTTTGGATGCCTCATCCGCTCTCGATTATGTTCGATCTCTTCGTATCATGACCGACATTCTACACAAGACTACCGTTGCTACTTTATATCAAGCATCTGATAGTATTTTCAACTTGTTTGACAAGGTCATGGTTCTCGATGAAGGACGTTGCATCTACTTCGGTCCCACGGCACAGGCTAAACCCTACTTCCAAGAAATGGGTTTCTACTGCCCAGATCGCAAATCCACTCCTGATTTTTTGACTGGTCTTTGTAACATGCTTGAACGTCAAACTGTTCCAGGTCAAGAAAGAAATGTTCCTCAGAATTCAGTTCAATTTGAGCGCGCATACAAGGAGTCTCAATTGTTCAAGAACATGGAAGCTGAATTAGTTGACTACGAAGCCAAGATTGAAAAGGAAAATCCCGCTGAAGTTTTCAGAGTGGCTATGAAGGAAGCTCATCAGAAGCATGCTCCACACAAGTCTCCTTACACCGCTACTTACATTCAGCAAGTCAAGGCTCTTACCATCCGTCAATTCCAGCTTATTTGGGGTAAGTTTCCATTACTCGATTATCTTTCATTTCAATATTTGGTATGATTCCTAATTATAAACCAAACCTTCTCTTCATACAGGTGATAAGGGATCCTTGATTTCTCGATATGGTGGTGTCATTGTCAAAGGTCTTATTATGGCATCTGTCTTTTACCAACTTCAGCTTACTGCTGTCGGTGCTTTCTCTCGTGGTGGTGTTCTTTTCTTCTGTCTCTTGTTCAATGCTCTTATTGCTCAATCTGAATTGGCTACTTTCATGCAAGGCCGCCGTGTCTTGGAAAAGCACAAGTCATTTGCACTGTATCATCCATCCGCTTTCTACATCTCTCAGGTTATTGCCGATTTCCCTCTCGCTGTCATTCAAGTTATTATCTTTCAACTTTGTGTCTACTTCATGGTTGGCTTGGATTTGACTGCTGGAAAGTACTTCACTTTCATGATCATCTTGATCGTGACCAACATGTGTATGAACGGATTTTTCCGCTTCTTCGGTTCCGTTTCGCCCAATTTCTTTACTGCCTCTCAGTTATCCAGTATCTTCTTGATTGCATTCTTGGTGTACTCTGGTTACCAGATTCCTTACAATCTCATGCATCCTTGGCTCTTCTGGATTTACTGGATCAACCCTATTGCTTACGGTTACAAGGCTTTGATTTCGAACGAAATGACTGGTCAGCATTATACTTGCGAATCTTTCGGCAGTTCCATTCCTTTCGGACCTGGTTATGACGACCCTAGATACCGTACTTGTACCATCAAGGGTGCTCAACCTGGTGACACCTACGATTTGGGTGATAACTACTTGTCCGCTACTTATGGTTACGAAACATGGCAACGTTGGATCGACTTTGTCGCTGTCATTGGCTTCTTCGTCTTGTTTACTGCTATGACTGCTCTTGCTATGGAATATGTTGATCTCGTAAAGGAAGGCTCACTTACCAAGGTCTACAAGAAGGGTAAAGCTCCTGTTGAAGCTTCCGAAGAGGATGATCTAAAGGCCACTACTAAGCAAGAAGAAGCGGTTGATGACTCTATGCAGAACGTGGCCGATGGTACTACTTTCTCTTGGCATCATATGAACTACACTGTCCCTGTCAAGGGCGGAACTCGTCAGCTTTTGAACGATATCGGTGGTTTTGTCAAACCTGGACATTTGACTGCCCTTATGGGATCTTCTGGTGCTGGTAAAACTACTCTTCTGGACGTCTTGGCCAAGCGCAAGACCATCGGAAAGATTGATGGACGCATTTACATCAATGGTGAAACCCTCGGTCCTGACTTTGAACGTACTACTGGCTACTGTGAACAGATGGACGTGCATTCTCCTAATGCTACCGTTCGTGAAGCTCTCAAATTCTCTGCTTATCTCCGTCAACCCGCTAACGTTCCAAAGGCTGAAAAGGATGCGTATGTCGAACAAATTCTTAAGCTTATGGAAATGGAAAAGATTGCCGATGCTCTCATTGGTGATATTGAATCTGGTGTTGGTATCTCTGTTGAAGAACGCAAGCGTCTTACTATTGGTGTCGAATTGGTTGGAAAGCCTAAGCTTCTTTTCTTGGATGAACCCACTTCTGGTCTCGATGCTCAATCTTCCTACAACATTGTCCGCTTCATTCGCAAGCTTGCCGATGCTGGTTGGCCCGTGCTCTGTACCATCCATCAACCTTCCGCTACTCTCTTTGAACAATTCGACCACTTGCTCCTTTTGGTCCGTGGTGGACGTACTGCTTACTTCGGTGAAATTGGTGCTGATTCCCAAACTATGATTCAATATTTCGAAGGTCATGGTGGTCCCAAGTGCTCCCCTAGTGCTAATCCTGCTGAATACATTCTTGAAGTTGTCGGTGCTGGTACTGCTGGAAAAGCCACCAAGGATTGGGCCGATGTATGGGCTGATTCACCTGAATCCAAGGCTATTGAACAAGAATTGGAAGACATCCACGGAGCTGTTGATCAACACGCTAAGCATCATGTCTCGGCTTACTCTTTGAATTTCTGGGGTCAATTCTGGTTGGTTTACAAGCGCATGAACGTCTCATGGTGGAGATCCCCTACGTACAACGTTGGTCGTTTCTTCAATGTTTGCTTCTGTGGTCTGATTTCTGGTTTCTCTTTCTGGAAGCTTGGAAACACTGCTTCGGATATGCAAAACCGAATGTTCTGTGTCTTCACCAGTCTTATCATGTCTAACTCCCTTATTATTCTGGCTCAACCTCGTTTCATGCAAGAACGGCAATGGTTCCGTCGTGAATATGCCTCCAAGTATTACAGTTGGGGTCCATTTGCGTTGACCTGTCTTTTCGTTGAAATCCCCTACATCATTGTCCTGGCCGCTATCTTCATGTTCTGTTTCTACTGGACCGCAGGACTTCCCACAGGCTCTGAACGTATTGGCTATTTCTACATCTTGTTTGTCGTCTTCTTGTTTTTGGCTGTCTCATTGGGTTTCGCCATTGCTTCATTCTCCTCAACTCCTACCATGGCTGCTGTCATCAATCCATTCTTTACTTCCATCCTTATCTTGTTCGCTGGTATTGTTCAGCCCCCATCTGCTATGCCACACTTCTGGAGTTCATGGATGTATTGGCTAGGTAAGGCTAAGTTTCCATCTTGTTTTAAACTACAGATAACATCGATTCTAATGTTCTTCCTTTAGATCCATATCATTACGCTATTGAAGGACTAGTCGTCAATGCTCTATATGGTGTCAAGGTTGTTTGTGACGAGAATGACTTGTTCACTCTCATCCCACCACCTGGCCAATCTTGCGGACAATATCTTGCACCTTACTTCCAATCAGCTCCCGGTTATGTTGCCAACCCCGACGATACCACTAGCTGCAAGGTTTGTCAGTACAGTGATGGTAGTGACTTCTACTCTCAAACTATCGGATGGGACTACAACAACCGCTGGAGAGACTTTGGCATTGTTTGCGCTTTCTGCCTGTTCAACATCGTCGCCTTCGTGTTCTTCGTCTGGTTGTTCCGTAAGCCACGTCGTTAAATCACATTTTTCTTTATATTTCGTTTGGTTATTGCGAAATGTCCTCGTCAAATAACTAGAATTCAGAGGTTACAACTGACCTACTAGAAAAGGAGTCAACTCCTACTAAATGAAAGAAAAATACCTCTCAATTAATCGCATTGTCATATTTTGTATTCTATCGACGCACTTATTTTCCATTTTAAATAAATCTTTGCACTGTAACAGATATTATCTCTTCTCAATCCACAGATGTTGAAATGGCAAAGGCAGGCGGGTGGAATGTTATAAAACCATTGTCTATTTGGCATGGAAGGAACTTGTACACGATTGTAACACAAACCTACTTAAGCAAAGCAAAAACAAAATTACATAGCTCCGTTCTTTCGATTGGAGGTTGAGATCGGGAGGGTATAACAAGGAAAGAGCAAATAGTGGGAAGGGAGATTCTGAGGTCAATGGAAAAAAGACAACAACGCACAGGAAGAAAAAAAAGACGAAAGAAACTGGTTGCAAGTTAATATGGGGTTGGGCAAGGAAAGGCGGATGCAAAATATGGAGAGTTTCATTTTTGTTTTGATCAGTTCTTTCTTGTCCTGCGGGCGGCGTCTTTTTTCCTTTATTTTTGATCCTCTTCGTGCTTCTTCTCGTTATAGTCCAGATCTAATAAGGCTTCATCTTCGGGTTTCGTCATAGTGGTGGGCAGTACAGGAGACTGTTGCTTAGACTTTTGGGTCATCTCGACATGCCTATGTATCGGATAAACATTAAGTCATTGCCAAGAAAAATACGATATATATTTATAAAAAGCCGAATCGCCTAAAATGAAAAATACTCACGTATACCAAGCTCCTCCAGCCAATGTCAAGAGAATACCAACACCGTTTAGCGGAGTGATACGGAGGTTGAAAATGACAACAGAAAGGACAATGGTCAAGACTTGCTTTACGTTACCTGAAAACAAGTAAAAAAAATGAAGTTGGTTCGAATTAGTGGGATTTTTTTTTGGGAGCTATTTCTATATTTAACCCAAAACATTTCGCATCTGATGTGTTCACTTACCAGCAACTGTCATGGTAAGGGCACTGGTCTTCTTGTTGGCAGTGAAACTAACAACATTAAGCAAGAAAGCAACGGCGCCGTTTGCTAATAGGCCAAAAAGCATGTTGGTCGACATGTTTTCGGCGGCGAATTCCCGAACGGCGCTCATCTCTCCAGTCAGCTGAGCATAAATGATAGTCTGAATACAGGCTAAGGGACTCATTCTGAGTAGCAAGTCCAATGGGTGTAGCTTGAGTCTGCCGACTTGAACTCGGTTGGTGACAATAGTTTTGATAGCAGCGAGAATGGTTCCAAGTACGGTGAGAAGGAATCCGATAAAGGTGTAATCGTATTCGCCACGCGTGGCAAATGCAACGCCGGCAACCACCTAGCATAATAATAACAACATGTCAGATGAGCTATCGCATATATCTACGATCTTGTTTTAAAACCAAGTTTCCCTACCGGCACAAGTGACAAGTAAACCATTTTAGAGTAGCTCTTTTGTAAAAACATGATGGATAACGCGATAGTGAAAGCGGGGGTCATGGCTCGGACCACTTGATGGAACTGTAAAATTAGTTAGGTTTAGCGCTACTGGGTTCGTTTAAATTAGACAAATATTTCAACATCGATGCGTACCGGTACAGACACCAACTTGCTATGAACGAGGATAGGGTTAGAGTGGGGCTTTCAAAAAGAAAAATAATTCCCCAAATAACTTACAGAGAAACATTGCTGATAGCAATATTGAAAGTATAGAGAACCGAGAACAAAACCATGACCATATTCTCATGGTCGCCAAGTTTGGCCGGGGTGAAGACTCCGGCAAGGTAAAGAGAATAACTTCCTATAGCTCCACACAATGTATGAATGGCGGTCAAAGTCCATGGAAAACCAAAGTCGTTCAAAATAGCCTTGTTGAATAGCGTGAGTGATAAGTTGAGGATGAAGTAGAGCGTAAGCCAGACTGAGCCGGCATCGAGAGATGAAAGTCTAACAGTCATTTCAGCTTTCTGATTGTAAAGAATTGAAGGAGAGGAGAAAGTAGGTCGAGATTCCAGGTATTAAAAAGTGCTGGAGTGCCTGGATATAAAAATATCGAAGGGGGGAAATGCACGAGGAGGCTGTGAGACATTTAATAACAATATCATACTAATCAAGGGGTGGCTCTTCAATGTAGATGCTATGAGCAACTAGCATCACACACCATCTCCCTATCATTGTCTATCCAGCACACTTGCTAGTTACCTTAATAAAAAGCGCTTTTTGCGAAGAAGAGAGGTAAAGAAAGATAGTGTAACTAGTCGATCGGGAAAAAACTGTTGAAATGGCTTACCTGGAGCGAGAGCCCGAACTGAGTGATAAGCCATTATCCGCAACGGGCCCGTCGCACCAAACCCAATTTGATCGGCCTGTAAAAATCGTACCTACCTACACTCACTTATCCCCTTGCTATTACACCTCCGTGTGGTAAGGTAGAGAGATCAAAAAAGATCGGCCATACTACATCTAAAACCCCATGATGAAACAATGATGTTTTCAACTGTGGTTTGCTTTGGGCTCAGAAAACACCTCTTGCCATATTCACCAGATAAAGGAAAACGTGATGGCTGACTGCTGTCCCTATGCATTCTATTGTTATTGAAATCCTAGCCTTGAAACATCACCTCAGCTTATTATACCTTAATCCCTGCATCTTGCTTTAGCGGTACCTTGGATTTCAGCATTCGATCCCAAAATACCAGCAATGCTGTAATGGACGTTTTCAGATGTGTCAACAAACAAACACATAGAAATTAAACTTTTTGTGATGTTTGGGCTCAGCATACAAATGTGTTGTGACATTAAGTAAAATAGAACAAAGATGATACAATGGGTAGAGTGGGCTGTGCACTTTTTGATGAGTAGAAGTAGTTCTCTGTCGCCACGCTCCTATCAGTATCCCTGATCATCAAGTCTTTCGGCATAGGGACAATTGGAGCTTTTTCTAAAATTACATGAGTGTGTTCGACTTGGCATAATATTCTTTGGGATTAAAAATATATATGCCTGCATGATATCTGGATTTGATTTATTCGCCTTGTAATCGGCATGATATTATGAATAACCTACAATGCAGTAGACCGCTGAATAAGGCTTATGGAATGGGCTATTTACCACATTTAGTTGCTTGCTTCAATCGTTTTCTATTTTTTACTTCTTATGAAAAGCTCCAGAGCATCGTTTTGCATACAGGCTAATCGCAGCCATGCCATACAATACATATCATAATCCACCGAGTTGTTCTCAGGTCTCACAATCCTTTGTTCACTGTCGTAAATTCTGAGATAGCCTATAGGAAGTGAGAGCAGATAAGGTACATTGAAAGCCATTAAACATTTTGAAGGCAGATTGGCCCCTAATTATTTAAAAGTATGAACCTCATTTTCTTTCTCTCTTTGCTCTAACAAGAAAAAAAGATTTCTCAGTGCTGGGATAAAGCGACAGTGGCCCACCCAATCACAGCCCACGTCCAAAATTTGATGACGTCGCCAAAGGTGTATTTACACCAGCCGTCTCCAAACATCAAACACTCTCTATAAACTCTCAACTAACAGATTGTATCATATAATGGGTGGTCACGGATATATGGGTACGTCCTTCGACATATATCAACTATGAAGAGCTCTCGCATTGTGTTTATTAACTGATTTTGCTCTACATAGGCTGGTGGGGTAACATGGGTGGTCCCAAGCAAAAGGTGAGCAAGCATTTCATGTGCAATTGGTCATGACCCTCAAATCGTTGTACTAATCACCAATGTTCTCTCTATCAGGGTATCACTACTTACGCCCTTTCACCCTTCGAACAAAAGCCTTTCGCCGGTGTTTCTCGCGCCATGATCTTCAACACCTCTCGCAGAGTCTCTGCTCAAATTCCCTACATTGGTGTCGCCTTCGGTATCGGTTACGGAATCTACACCTGGGCTACCGCTCGCCACGAGTACCTTCTTTCCAAGGCTGGTCATGCTGAAGCTGCTGGTCACTAAAAAAATCGAAAGCATTTTGCTTTGATTACTCAAATATAACTTTTTGTATTGCTCATTGTTTTTACAAAACCTGAATAGAAAAAAAAAATACTACACACAATCTATATACCGCGGCATGGAAAGGATGAAGCCATTGTCTGTGAAAAAACGGATGTTTTGTTCAGGCATTTGGGGGAAGCTTGTCAACGTGAACGCATTGATCCCCCCAAAAATGTCTCGGGTTAGGTATGGTGTTCGTTCGATCCCTGATTTTTCTTAGGTATTCGCGCATGCTGACGATCACCGCATCGGCACCAATACGACGATATAAAAAGATCCTTTTTGTGCTATGCACCAAATCAAATGTCGCACAAAGGCTTGAACTGTACGGCTGGCTGGTTACCTTTGTCATCCGCAAGTGAAAATCTCAAGCAGCCCTTCTCGATGCACCATCAGCACGTTTTGGCTGAAAAAGGCTGCATATCAGTGAAGGCACCTTTTTTCTTATTGCTTGAGGCTCAATTAATGCCTTCGTAGCACATGCTTGTACACTCGGAAACCATCTCCGTCGTCCGGACTCGCACAACAACAGCGTAAAGATGGGAAATCCCCCCCCCCTTCCCACCCAGCTTTTCTTCCTTTCTTCTCTACCTTCTTGCTCGCCGTAGCACTGGTAGCGCTCGTTGACTGAAGAGCACCAACCACTCACTTCTGTTTCTTCTTCTTCATCTTCATCATTTGCGGCTTGATACGTTGCCCCTCCACTATATAGTCTCTCCTTTTTCATGATATAGTATGCCTAATTTTTTTCAACGTCCAGTGCACGCGTTGACCAATTTTGCAAAACAAATCAGCCATCGTTCACAACATGAGGAGTCATCATCTGAAAAGCCCAATCGTAAAAGTCGAAGGCAGGCCTTCTTCAGGCATATTGCAGAAGCAAGTTCAGTCAAAGATCACTCTCGTATCGTTTCATCCAACCGAGATTGGCGAAATTTGTCTCCTATGGAACCTCCATTACCAGCGGTTAGTGCATCCAGACGAGTTGGCTTTTCTCATGCTGTCAAAGTTGTACAGAACTTGCCAGCAGATATGAGTGACCTGTTTAAAGTAAGTAACCCCTTTAAAAATCTGACAAGTTGGGTAGAGTTGCCTTCCACTAACCCGCCTTTTTTTTTCCCCTACATGAAAATAGCGCCCACCGCCAACTACGCGACAGAGAGCTTCTACAGGCTCGATTGAGGATTTTCTGTATACTATCCCTGAAGAAGATGAAGTCCATTCCGATGATCTGGAGGATGATGATATTCTTCCCGAGACGGAAGATAGCACCACTACTACAACAACCAGTCCTGTTTCGCCATCTTCAACCTCACCAAAGAAATCACTAGAGCCCCAATTCAAACCTGTACTCATAGGTAACGAAAAGGAATGCAAACGAAAATTTGCCAAAATGCTGCATGCTGCATACAAGTTCCAGCAGCAGCAAGAGCAAATCGAATTGCTCGGTCATGTGGATGCTACTTCATCAGCTATTTTGGATAACCCGCCATATGCTAGAAAGCAGCAAAATTTGCAAAGACCTCCGCGAGAAATGGAGGTTTTGTTCAATCAAGAAGACAACGTTGAATGGGTTAAATTCAAGTTTGACGAGGACGATGAAGGAGAATATAGACGATTCCAAGGGTAAGTGCCATCAGGATCGATGGAGATGCTTTGCGATAGTAAAAATGATCCAAAATACTCATGTTATTGCCTCGTTCAGCAATGTACAATATATTGCCCCAGAGGTAAGCAAACCTCCCTATCTGTTCCGCCCTCCCCCTACGCATTTTGACATTGCTAACACCATTCCACTTAGATCATATCTCACCGAAAATACATCAGCAATCAAGTTGATGTTTGGGTTCTCGGCATATCTTTGTTCAAAATGCTGATAGGACGATATCCTTTCTCAGCTCCTAACGACAAACAGTTGTTCCGAAAAATGTTGACAGCTGATTTCACGATACCGGACGAGTATTCAGACAGTATGTATCGGGTGGTGCGCGGGGGGGTGCATAGCATGTTTCACATTCAAACAACTGACGGTATTTGCAATAGATGTCAAGGATTTACTGAGACGCCTGTTAGCGCCCGATCTGACGAGAGCATCACTTGATTTAATCATCTTCCATCCGTGGCTCAAGCCGTACCAAATAATTCCCAAAGAAAAGACTCCTCCTGAGTCTCTTTTCGACACAGCTATACCATCACCGCCACCCAAGCAGCTTGTAGCTAAAAGGACGACCTCACCGGCCCCTCCACTCACTGTCAAAGACACCCGAGACGCACTCATGGAGGCCATAGCTGAGAAGCGTCAACAATACGCTTTGAGCCAGAACATAAACTCACCATCAAACAGACCTGGAAAACTGATGGAGACTCGTTCATCGCCACTACATCAGGAAATCATGTTAGAGGATTCCCCTAATACCAGTGTCCGGTCAAGGCTATCAATGCCTTCGGACGCTATGCATAATGCGATGAGCGTCGAGAGTAGTGAGGTACCAACTACCCAAGAGCCCACCGAGATCGAGCAAAAGCGGAAGAGGAGAAACAGAAAGTCGCTGGTTCTCCTCGGCAAGGCTTTGGCTGATGCCTTCTCTTTCATTACTGATGGCCCATTCCCTCCACCACGCAAGCCATACGAGCAGCTGGTTCACCTTGGTCGAAGTAACCAAGAAAAAGCTTTATACCTGCAACAACAGCAACTTCGGGAAACATGGAGGTCACAAGACAATGTTGCCTTTAGCGCTCGGTAACCATACCAGCTCCAAGGACTCCTCGAAGCAAATACCGACATTGTTACCAACCCAATCTTTCCAATGTGTAATTATCATTGCATCCCCTTTTCTTGTACAAAGGCATTTTACCGTTTCGTTTTTTCCACACTGCATCTGTTCTTTTTCTTTGTTGTAACCAAACCATTTTTTAATACCTTTTCAATCCCCCAAAAAAATGTTGTAACATTTCTGACCCTAACGTCAAAACAAAACACACCTATACACACTTTTTCTCTTCAACGCTTCTCCCCCAATTAATCCTCCACACATTAATATGTTTGCGTGCAAACAATATTGTTATAAACTCAACCGAACTTTTTTTGTTAAACATTGATTGACCGAAATTTTTGAAAGCGTACATTGGCCTGCCTGACAAAAAAAATTTTTTAACTCGTGTTTGGGATCTGTTTTTTTTTGAATCCCAGCCATCAAACAGTACAAAAGGACGAGTTGGCCGGCAGCCCCAAAATTTTTCTTTGATACATATAAGATCAGATTCTGCTTGGCTGCTGCATTTCTCCATCGGCAAACCATTCCACAGACGATCAAGAACGTTTGAGTAGACTTATAATGCTTGTAGCAGGGGTTATAAACCTGTTTCAAGTTTCGCTGTCTACATACATACTTGCATATTATCAAAACGAATATAAAGAAACATAAAAATAATACAGTGGGCCAGAACTTTGATGTTGCTGGAGATTATCTGTGAATCGAAAATTTTCTTTCTGTCTGTCATTTTTTCTTTTATTGTTTGCAGAATTGTATGTGCCAGCCAGTGAATGAGAAATATCAAAACATTTTCAGCTGAAATAACATACAGACAAAGTCATCTACCTACACCATGCTTTCTACTGCAGCGTACTTGCTTAGCATCTTGTCTCGCGTTTTAATCCACTCCACCACCCTTTCCGGTGATGGCGGCTGTACAGTTTCTTTGGTTGCTCCGTAGGATGAGCGAGTGATTTGTAACCGTGGCGGGCGATTGTATTCATAAAATGTGTAGGATCGTGTTGATATGTCGAGAGCTGCATCGGTTCGGTGTATATGGTAGCGATGATAAGCCAGGATGATTAGAATACAGAGGGTGGACGCAGCACCAAGGTAGATGATGCAAGGTGATATAGGATTAGGCGGGGTGCCCTTGGCTGTATATACAGGGTTCATGAGGGATAGAGGGTTGAAGAGAGAAAAGAGAAAATGGTGGAGAGATAGAAATATGTGAATGTTATGTGATTTCAACCAATGTCCAATATATCGTTCGGGTGCATGAGGGTCAAGTGCTACCGAGGGATTTTTTGCGCGATCTCAGGTGACTTGACGCAAAGGCTCCACCCAATTAAACGGTCTACGGCCGACACGGTGGGTTCATCTCTGTGATGGATCCACTCCAGTGGCCACCTAAAAACCCACTTCTTTGCCCTCAGATGCTATGGAGGGGAGAGAGGGGCGGCAAACAACCCATCGTGTTGTGTATTGTTTTTTTTTTTTTAATATAACCATCAAATTTGGGGGGAAAAACATGTATTTATAACTAATGGAATCTATTGCTTCTTTTCACCTTCAGCGAGTTGCTTTGATGGAGTATCATCTCGGCCAGGGCCTATGGGGGTGGTGAACAATGTTTAGAATGGCAACCGGATCGAAATGATTCCTTTTTTTTCACAACTTACCAACTTGCTCCCATGGTGAAAGAGCACCCTCGAAGTTACGGAAAGCTTGAGCAAGTTCAACAGGCTCAGAAACAACACGCTTCTTCTCCTCATCGTATCTGACTTCAACATAACCGGTGAGAGGGAAATCCTTTCTCAATGGGTGACCTTCGAAGCCGTAATCGGTCAAGATTCTTCTCAAATCGGGATGGTTCTCGAAGAAGACACCATACATGTCATAAGTTTCACGTTCAAGCCAGTTGGCAGCACTGAAGATAGGAACAACAGAGGGGACAGCAGAGGTTTCGCTGGCATAGGTCTTGACGCGAATACGGGCATTGTAGCGAACGGACAAGATGTTGTAAACAACTTCGAAACGGTTATCACGCGATGGGTAATCAACACCAGTGATGTCTTGTACTGACTTGAATTGAGCACCAGTATGATCACGCAAGAAAGTCATAACGGGAATAACGGCCGTAGGGGCAATGTGCAAGGTCAATTCGTCCTTGTACACCGAGAACTGTTGAACGAACTTTGGCATAGCCGACATGATGAACTTTCCGTATTCATGAAGTTGGTCGTTGCCGGATTTCTGGTTAGGATCGGCGGTAGGGGTGATATCTGTCATCAGAAAAAAAAAAAAGAAAGGTGGGGTCAATAGGGTTTCAACGTGTGAGCAGTCGAGATGATCAAGAAAATCATGGACAAAATCACATACCGATTTTGCGAGCAGACGAAGAGGAAAATGCCTGTCGGCCAAGGAGAGATGTCGACTTAAGTGCAAGGGGTTTGGCTGTTGGCAATGAAGGCAAGCATGTTAGCCATGAGCGAAAATTACCGTGTTGGATTAGCCACCAGGATGTCCAAATGTGGCCATGCGTGAAAAGCTAACGTTCTTTACCTGCAGTGATGGCAATGCGCTGACGTGGCAAAGCGCACAGAGCTGTGGACAAGATTCTAGCAGCCATGGTGATGTTTCCGCAAAACGTTGATGGATGAATGGAATGAGCTCAGTTCGCCTGTATTATTTTTGTATGGAAAAATAACGTAAAAAACCCAAGTCATGAAATTTGAATGACGGGGGCCGCCCGCCATTTCCTCACACAGTTTGTGTCCTGAGTGCAGCGTCTATAGCCCCCAAGCTCAACTGATTCGAATGCATCCAATGTGAAAAATGTCATCACCATAGTATAGCCTACCCATCTCCCTGCATTGTATCTTGGATTAACCGGGCAATCTCAGGGTTTTCCCAGGTGTCTGCGAATTTCACGTGAGGCAAAGGGGAGCAATGAGAGTTTATTTGAATAAAAAGGCGGCTTCATGTGAATAAATGGACCTCTTATTTCTCGATCCTTTTTCTCATGGCTCAACAGGACGAAATAGTGTTGACAATCGACAAGCATGTCGCTACTATTACGCTCAACCGTCCTAAACGGGGTAACTCCCTTACCTCCAAACTGAATGAACTCTTGCTAGCCAGTCTGCAAAAAGTAGCAGTTGACGACACGATTCGAATACTTATCTTGACAGGAGCAGGAAAGTACTTTTGCACCGGCATGGATTTAGGCGGCGGTAGCTCTAATCTATCTCCGGATGTTGCCGTGGAGAAAGGCATGGAGGTTTACGACTATCTATACAAATTCCCCAAGCCTGTGATTGCTCGTATGAATGGACCAGCATTGGGCGGCGGAGTAGGTCTCCTATTCGCTTGCAATGTCCGTATCGCTACCAAGAACTCCTACATTGCGCTCACCGAAGTCAAGCGAGGTCTAATCCCTGCCATGATTTCCCAATACATTGTTCCTGAAGTGGGTCAATTCAAAGCCAACGAATACATGTTGACAGGTCGTCGTGTATCGGCTCAAGAATGTCTTCAGCAAAACTGCCTTAGCGCTGTGGTTGAAGAGGATCAACTCGATCAAGCGGTTCAGCGATATGTGGACTTGTTCGAGGAATCGGCGCCTGGAGCGATGCGAGATATCAAGGAATTGGTCAGGATAGTAGGTGGCAAAGGAGCTTCGGACATCAAGAACTCGCAGGATCATATAAAAAAGGCGTTTGTCAAGATGATGAACAGTCCCGAAGCAGCATATGGCATCATGTCATTTACACAGAAAAAGAAGCCAGACTGGAGCGAGTTTATGAAGAGCAGTAAATTGTAGTAGTAATTGAAGTCTTTTGCAATGAAGGGGGAAAAAAACGTGTTCATATAAAGCAGTCTTTTCTGGTCTTTCTGACAGACAATTTGAAACAATTTTGGGCCGATTTGGTTAATTTCGGTTATTCTGGCTGGCTGGCTGAGCTGAGCTGGCTGGACGTGCAAACAAAATTTCTGCCAACCCACAGCTCTTTCTTACCCTCTTCCTTGACTGCAATCCTCAGCTTCATGTCGAATTTTCCACGGCCATTGTCAGAATCTTTTTCGCTGATGAGCCCTAGAACACAGCAAAGTCCTGCTTCTGATACTGACAATACCAAAGCCAACTCGGATCATTCGCATTCGCCCGCAACCACCGACACAAAGCCTCTCAGATCTGCGGACACCGCCAATGCTTTTGCTCACATGTCTCAGCAAATGAATCCATCTCATCGCCCTTCGCGGCCCATGACAGAAATCTTCACTAGGCAATCTGCAGAAAGTAAGTGATGATACATGCCCAGTCAAAGCAACTGGATTCTTCATCCTACATGGCACTTGTCATCTTGAGCATCTTTTGATTCTGTTCCCTTTGCCGCTTGCTTACTCTGGTTTATTTTTTCTCATAGCCGAGGCCCTGGACAAATGGTTTGACGAACTTCAGTTGTACGAAAAGAACCTCGAGGATATGGCAAGCGCTAGCTTTGATCCCAACTTCAAGGAAGAGCTACATCATGTTGATCAATGGTATCGCGCTCTGACAGAAGCTGAAAGGACAGCTGCTATCTATAGTTTACTGCAGCACTCGTCGCAAGTGCAGCTGCGTTTCTTTTCCACGGTCATGCAGCAGATGCACGCGCAAGACCCATTGAATGCTATGCTCTCGCCAGCCCACCCCGAGAAAGGTAAAACCTTGGAATGAATACCTACCTTTAAAAAAGTAAAATTAACCCTATCTCTCGGTACAGGAGATCTGCAGGCTCAGATGGTCGGTGCAATGGCAAAGGCAGAAAAGGAAGCTAGTCAAAAGCTTTTATCTGTCCTACCCTATCAGACTGGTCAAGTTACGCGTCGTCCTCCCGAAACGCTTCATGGCCGTCGAACTCTGGACCGTCATTCCTTCGCTATCGGTGATACTGAGGAGTACAATCGTCTGTTCACTAACCCACTTGGTACCGATTTTCTGTCACCCCATCCTTCAACTTTTGGTAATACTTCTGCTAGCCTTTTGGACGACCAATCCCTCCTTTCACGTGCGCACTTGAAAACCAATGACAAGTCTGCTCACGCCAGCCCACTGTTTGGAGCAAGACCTAGATCCGTTGTGGAAAGTGGTGATCTCTCATCCAATCTTCTTGGCAACGACTGGTCCTATGGCAATCGCCCTCGTAATGCCAACAATGTAGGCCATATTGGGGACCGCTCTTTGAATGGTCGACCCAAGTCGGCGGATGTTACCAACTGGTATAACAGTGATATTCCACCTGCTATTGGGGATAAGGGTATGAACAATCGACCATTTTCCACCAATTCGCCTTGGAACTTGACCCCTTCTGTATCAAGCTTTACGGAAAGAGATGCTGGCATTGAGCATCCCACTTCGGTTTCTGATGTTGATCTTCAGAATGCTCTCGCTAGTTGGTCGCTGGCCAATAATCTCGGCTATCCTCGACCCAACGTCATGATGAACGATGATTCAAAGGGATATCGACGCCGTCCCATGTCCAGAGGAGCTGGTATTCCGCGTACTGTACCGGAGAGCGATGAGCAAGCTAACAATGGATTTTATTCCACCTTTGGAGAGAATGAAAGAGAGAAAGGGTCTCAACCACCACCCGGTAGTGGTGGCGGTTCTACTCTTACCGGATCCGCTTCTCAGTCTAGATCGGTTTCTCGCTCTGGTTCGCCTGCTCCTACTGCATCCAACTCCACTGGCCACTTTGGCAATTCTTCGTTTGGCATGTGGTCTGGAAAGCATTTGAGTGTTCCTGGTTTAGATAAGCAGGCCGCCCAACATTCGTATGGACAATTCCTCAACCCTGCCGATGCCCACCTAGACGGAGGCGACCTTGACTACGTTAGTGACCATAGCGATACCTCGGTCATCAGTTCCAACGGCACTCGTCGCAGAAGAACATCTGCCACAGGAAATTCTCGTGCCATCAAGGACAAGAAGGCCGCCGAGGTGGTTGATATGGAGTTGTTACAAGGTGAGTTGAGAAAAATAAGAAAGGCGAGACACAGTGATAGAAGTCTCCATATACTGACTGACCTTGACGTCTAGATGTCTCCGCGTGGTTCAGAAGCTTGCGCTTGCACAAATACAATTCTGTATTTGAAGCTATGAAGTGGCAAGATATTGTAAACCTATCCGATGATGACCTTGTTGCTAAAGGCGTGGCTGCCCTTGGTGCTCGACGCAAAATGCTCAAGGTATTTGAAAATGTCAGGGCTCACTGTGATGCCAACGTAAGTCGTCTCTCCTCCATGCAATAGACATGACACTATGTCTAACCATGTCATCCATTACAGAATATTCCCTATTAGAACAAGTCGTATTTTACATATCTTGTTTTGTAATTTGAGAGCAGGTTGAACCTGCTCTGAGCAACGAAAAACTCTTTTTTTTATTCTGTCTTGATGGTTTTCATTGTGTTTACACACGTACAACTTTTGCTCTCATACACCTCCCCCTCACTTTTTTATTATTCCTTTCTTTTCTTCCTTTCGAATTTCTCTTCTTTTTTCCCCCCTCCAACGTGCTATCTAGAACACTTATCACGGTTGCCGAGGACAATCTGTGTAAAGGGCATAACAAAGATATATATACTCCCTGTGGGAGTTGATTACAAAAAAAAATGGTCGTACATTGATGATTTTGACCTGACACGCGCTGTGAAGTGAAATGAGGGGTCCATTTTAAATGTAGGCAGGCATAGGAGTGAGAAAAAGAGGTTTTATTCAAGGTAAACAATCCAGTTTAAGCCTTGGCTTCTTTGGCCTTTCTGACGGCAACGAGAGAACCAGCCTTGGCATGACGTTGGTTCTTGATGAACTTGGCGTCAACCTATTGAGAGGGGTGAGAAAAGAGGTATCAATAAAAAGTTAGCTGCCTGCATGCCGTAATGCGGCATTATAAACATCAAAAAAGGAATAGAATACGTACACCCTTGAGTGAGGCATGTCTGTTGCTCTTGGGCTTGTGGATACCGTTACGGTGAGCCTTCTTGTCTATAAATTACATTGATGATTAGAGTTGGAGGTTGCGAATGGTAGGCTGATTGCGTGAAACTCACTTTGGTTGTGGTTGGTGTGGTTCTTTGACTTGGACATTGCTCACTGACGATGTATACAACTGGATGAAGGCGGGGAAAAAAGAGAGTCAGTATTCTCTAGTCATGCATATTGCGTTGAGCTGTGCGAACCGAATCGAGACGAAGGATGGGATGGGAGGATGGAACATTGAAGGCCAGCATGGTCAATGTTGGAATGGCAAATGACGGCTCATGGCTGGTGAATGTCAAGCTCTTGATCCATCACTTCCATCATCATCTATCCCTTGCTGTTGCTTTGATTGCGTCTCGTTTCGGCTGCATGCTAGATGGATGGATGGATACATACAGGATACGAGAAGGAAAGGAAGTACTGATCACCCCGCACCCACTCATTTTACAGACAGGCGGGCGGTCGGAAATTGAAACAGTCACTTTTGGCTGGCCCCCCTTGACATCGCAACACGATATTGTTGGTGCTCTAATTCGCCAGACTATGTGTGAGGCAGTAATAATATCTGATATGCTGCTTGGATGATAAAAAAACCCCACCTCGCATCCGTTGTATCGCATTGCCTGCACCAAGACGGCGAATCAACCCACCTATAAACCCAGTCTTCATAACCAACAAAAGTACTAACGTTTTAATAATAAAACTAATAGAGAAGAATTTTTTAAAAAGAAGAAAAAAAACATCTATGAACGTACATTACTGTGTACACACAACTCTTACAATCACAGATCGAGTATATTACAACCTCCTGAATCTCCAAAAAAAAGGACCCAATAATAACGTTGATTAGTAGAAGAAAACGAAGCACAAAGAATAGGATCTATTATTCTTGTCGCGTGTTGTTGGATGGATGCTGTACGTCAAAGACATACATCTGTTGTGAGTCACCAATGGCTTGCCTGCCATTAGGTGTCTGCTGTTTATCTGGGAGCATGGTATCGGTACCAGGTATCATAGCGGGATGTAAGCCTTGAGGTATATTCGAACCAGGTGGAAATCCATATTGCATACTATGCGATGAAAATGCCGATTGCATAGAATAATTCGAGAACTCTTGGTTCATACCATACGTCGGTATAGGAGATGACATACCATATCTTGCATCTTGGTTGCCCAAAGACTGTTGTGGGTCGCCACCTCGAACAGCTGCGGGAACAGGAAAAGTATGATACATGTATGGATTCTGCTGGCCGGACATTGGATGAGATAAATGACTACCAGAAAAGGATTGTGGGGGTAGCGGTTGTGAAAGGGGGGGAGGTGGAAGGTGAGGCGCTTGTAAGTGAGGTGAATGATGTTCTTGAGATGAACTTTGCAACGAATTTCTTGTCCTAGAACGTCTTTGTGCCCTGGTGGCCGAGGCAGCATTCTGAGAAGAATCCAGCTCCATATTATCGTGTGAGGTCATTGTTTGAGAAGCAGGAGATTCGGAAGGAAGTTGCTGCAAATCCGATGGCGCTTTTTTGAGCGTCTCACTCTTGATATACAAGGTATAAGACGGAACCACAACAGGCAGTGAGCCTTTGACGCCTTCCGGTACTTTTGGCATGATATCGCTCAGCTTGCGTTTTTTGGAACTCGAATCGTCTCCATCTCCCAGCGAAGAAGAGGATGCTGTTTGTCGCAAGGCTGCTTTTCCTTTTCCTTTCCCCTTTGATTTATCATCATCACCAGCAACTTTGGCATTAGTAGGTTTAGGACCAGGACTAGCTGAGCTCATTTCGTCGGCGATGTTATCTTTCTGGTTAAAGTCAATAGGAGAAGCAATGGACTCAGGTGACACCTTGAGAAAATCACAACATTGCTTGAGCATATTTTTCAATTCAGCTTCGACTTTGACAGCCATGTCTTCGGCGCCAGCCGCAACGGAGCAAAGTCGTACCGACAAATTGGTCAATCGATGGACACGATCCGTCGTTTCGCGGTACCTGGTTCGTTTCCGCTCTTCTGTAATTCGATTATAGAACCGTCGTTCATTCCATGGTACTTCGGGAAATCGGGTTTGCACACGTTGTCTTATTTCATTTGTGGCCATCCTTTGTCCGGCAAGGGTGATGATCATGTCCGTGACCTCTGGAGGCCAATATTTGATCATTTCTTCCTGTGGCATCATCTCGTGATTGTGCCATGACGCACTAGGGTTCAGCGAACGACGGAACTGATAACGCTCATTTGCTGTTTGATACAGAACGACTCGCCATCGACAATCGCATCTCTTTGAAGGTCGTTTTCTCTGTCGTTGTGCTTTAGGATTCCGTCGAGAGTCTGGAGCTCCCTCCCTAGAACAATAGACATAGATATTCTATAAATAAGAAGTCGATGTTAGTGGCACAGGTAATTAAAAAATAAAATGGGGGGAGGGAAGAAACGAATGAAATGGAGGCGAGCCAGCTGAACAAAATGCAAACAAGACTAAAATGGTTCACGGACCGAATTACAAAAGCGAAACGGTCTACAAAATTGGATCCGTCTGAAACGTGGTGGCAAGCAAGAACGAGTTAAACGCCACAGACACACATATGCGCGCGCGGGTGAACATGATATAATGCTGCTGTGTACAAGTGACACTTTGGAATGTCAAGATAAATCGGGTAGAAAGAAAAAAAAAAAATGGCCGAGTGCTGGAAACCTCTTTGGAAATAAAAAACATGAAATGAGGGGCTACATGTTTGCAAAGAAGCCCAATTGAAACACCAAAATAAAGAATCATGGACTTGGTAGAACTTACTCTGTTCGCGCTGGCTTCTTGCTTCACGGTAAAGCCGGCATTAAACGCTAAGTTTCGACAGAATTCCACGGCCGAAGTGCTGTCTTCGAAATCTTGGTGTAGTAATTCATCATACAACGGATCCATCTATTTGAGTAAGCGGGATGGATCGGAAGCTCAATGTTAGAAAATAAAAAAGGGATGGGAATGCAGTCATTCCTGGTGACATTAATAATAGGGATGTTGCGGCTTACGGGATTCGGTCGGTCTTCGGCAGGCAGCACTGGCTTCTCCGAAATGATTGGATCTCGACTGTGGTCCGATTCTGACATGGCTGACCAGTGGCGGGGATCGGAAGGCTAGAGAGGATGTCACAATGGACTGGCAGGTAACTCGATACCACGGGAAAAGGGTAGTGTTTGGGAGGGAGAAGAGACAACGGCGCGCGTTCAAAAAGGCCTAAAAGTTGAACCCCAAGCACGCGGGCTCTTCTGTGGAGTCATCAAAGTTCAAAAGCATTGAAACAGGGCCAATCGAAGACATTCAAGCTCCAAGAAGTCACAAATTTTGGCTCTCCCCGTGATTATCGCTTCTTAGAAGCTGCAGATTGGCTTTATCGGCCATTTCAACCTCGACGTTGGCTTGGGTGCCCTTCCCATTATTTTTTAATATCTTCTATTTAGGAACCTAATTCTATTCCATCGCTCAGTGCAAAATAACTTGGCACTTCTCGTTTGGAGGGGAGGACAGACTCCACACATGACGTATCAGCCCTATGAGGCACGGACACACAAATTCTCGTATTCCAATATCCCCATCCTTGCTTATCCCTCCACGAGTTGAGAAGGCCAATCTGTCAAAAAATCGTGAAAGACTACTGCAAATGGTGCCTTGTCATAATTGTCATGCATGACGATGTTTTCGGATTCATCACACCACCCACCATCCCACGGTGTTTTTCCCTTTTTTCGACGTGCGGATGGAAATAAACACTACAAGTCATATGCAACGTCATTGTAGCTAAAAATCTGGAACGGGGTGATATTTGCGTTGTTGAAAACTTGGGATTTTAATAAACACAACACCAAAATACTACTAGTCTATGCAGTTAATGTAGATGAGCGGAGATTACAATAGCTGTGGTTTTTCAAAAGCCTGCAGCAGGCTACTTCTTTTCTCCACCGAGGACAAGTTGTCTTATCAAAAGCCATGGCCCGCAAATATGAAAAGTAGAAGAGGGTCGAAGCAATTAATACATAATTTTTTGGGCGTCATGAGTTAAAATGGAGGGGCGGGTATCATTGTCAGCTTGTCCAATCAAGAGCAGGAATCTCACGGTGCTCAAAGCGCTCAGACCTGGACAGTGAACTCTCTTTTGTCAGTGCACGCAAGGTTCACTAATGTGCCTCTTTTTGGGGGAGACTCTTTTGAGGTGTTCTCTTTTTTCGCTTCCCCCACACTCTACTACCTTTTACGTTCTGCTTTAAGACAGCCGCTTCAACTTGCTTTGCATTTTGGGTGCACAGTTGTCGCAATACCATTTGCCCCGTGGCACAGATGTCAGCTTCACACATGGTAAATGAAACCATTCAATTTCGCACTATAACAAAAAAAATCTCGTCAGTCCGTAGCATAGTCATTCATATAACCGCTATACCTACATACCTCGTCATTATCACATGCCACCATTTCGCCATAGGATACCTGTCGGCAAAAGCAGTACACTGGCTCATTCGGGTCTACTGGCATATCACTGATGGCCACCGCACTGAGATAAACCAAAAATTGAGCTAACGATGAACATCGAGTTGAGCGAACACATACTCTACTTACACTTGCACATTTTCTGCCGAACTGCCGAAGCCAAACCCACTGGTTCCCACTTGATCTTCTTCCAAAGCTGCCTTTGCCTTCTTCTCCCGCTTCTTATTGCCTGATCGTCCGCTTTTATAATTCTTGGAGATTTTTGTATCATTTCTTGGTGTAAGGGACGACCGAATGATTGCACCTTCAACATTCCCTTTTCGTTCTATAGAAAAAGCAACATATGGTCAGTATACCGGAGACAACGCATATCCACAATGGTGGTGAATGCTTACTTTTATCTATGAGGGGGGAGAGATAGATATGGTTTAGTCAGTTTATTTCATGTTGGCTGATGCTGGCTCCGGCTGTAACCACCTACCTCCTGTCTCCCGATCATCCTCCGAAGCAGATGCTTGTGTTATGCTGGTTCTACCCGGCCCGATCAATTGCTCGTCTTCAAACTTTTGCAAATCATTGTCCAATCGACTACAGTGACGATCAATCTATTTTGGCGAGTTGGTTCATTGTGAGACGTGGTCCAACAGTATTCCCGAATATAATATCGTATCGTACATACCGTATCATAAGTGCTTTTCGCCAAGGCAAACTTTTCTTCTCCTCGCTTGACAGTCTCATTCAAAAGACTGCTGACATTCCTGAGCTTTTCCAATCGCTCTTCTCGGCTGAGTTTTTTGTTGTCGGTAAGAACTTTACATTCATCTGCTACGGTCGACATAAGATCTAATCATAGCGTGATGAAACATGAGTACCACTGAATAACGAGTTCTCATTGACCATATTCTCACCTTCTGCGCTTTCATCCAACTGTCGAATGAGTGTATAATTGCGATGTAACTCCAACGGAAGAGCTTCTGTTGCTACAATGCAAAAGCGTCGATTTAATTCACAATTCTCCCTCCATTTCGTGTCAACTATACATACTATCCGAGTAATCGTTGAGATAACTTAAGCTATCGGCTGCCTTCTTAACGGCGGTCATGATCTTGCAGTAGCACCGGTGAACTTTCGAAAACTCCAAAGTCACGGAAATTGGGTTGGATTTGTTGAGGAACCCCGTGACCGTCCAATGAGGCGATTGTGTGGCGTCATTCTGCAACAATTTGCGGGATTACGGAGAGACGGGGATGTGGTACTTCATCAACGCGGTTATCCGGAGCTGTGCTGCGTTCTTAATTGTGACAACTTGACGCTTGTCAAGCAAATTAACTCTATTGTCAATTCTTCAACCCCACCGATTGACCGCGCTCTAACCGTGAAACCCCTTGCAAATCCCCAGCAACAAGATTTTCTGTACGCCTGTGGGACGCCTTACTAAATAAACAAGATCTGATAAAATATAAAGTGCCAGTCAAATTTGGGATTTTTTTTTATTTTTTTCCAGAGACGAAATATTCAAACCCTTGGTTCTTTTTACTTGCGTTCTTCCTATTGCTTGGGTTACTCATAATGTCTGGTATATTCTCAGCAATCAAAACTGCTATCTCTCGTACTGCTTCACCAGACGATTTGTTGCCTCCCAAGGACATTTTAACCCAAGAGGAATTGTGTCTTGCCTGCCCGGATCCATGCCATGACCATAAACAATTCCCATCTTACCTCAAGATTGACAATACCACACCTCTTTTAGGGTCTACTAAACCCTATGCTCGCCACGTCTTGATCGCTACAGGAAAATCAGATTGGCCCTCGCATATTGACGATGATAAGGGCACGGTGACCGCTGCCCTTCTGGACCATTTGAACAAGGTTTCCCCTCCTTTCCGGATCCTTACCACCAACAGCTCCTTAACCGCCACCCACTCAACTCTGCCTGGCAGTACGGATATTGTTGTACTTCCTGATAATATTCTGGTATCCAATGTCACAACCAAAAATGTTGCCCAATTTTACGAACTTTTCTTAGCCACACCACTGCCCACCCAAGCAAGCACTGAAATGCCAGATCTGAAAGGCAACTCTGAACTCGCTGTGGTTAAAAATATGTATACGTCGATGATCCTTCTCTGCTCGCATCGCCGGCGTGACAAGCGTTGCGGTGTGACAGCACCTATCCTCGCTCAAGAGTTCGATCACATATTACGTCAAAGAGACATACATGAAGGCGAGGGTGGAGCAGCTCTGGTTATGGTTAGTCATATAGGAGGTGAGGTTTTTTTTTTTTGGTCCAGCATAAAACTGCTGTTGGAAATTTTGTTCCGTACCTAGACCATGTGCTTACCCATTTATCCGCCAGGCCACAAGTTTGCTGGAAACGTTATTCTGTATACAAACGAAGGCCGTAGAGGAGTATGGTATGGCAGAGTCAGTCCATGCCACTGTGAGGCCATTGTAGACCAATCGCTGATCGGCGGAAAAGTGATCAAGGAGCTTTACAGGGGATCGATGACCCACAGCTTCGATAATGAAAAATCCACTGCCGAGTTGCAGTGGTAACAGAAGAGAACGTGGCCTTATACACACATTTGCGAAAGGATTACATCAAAATAGCGTTAAGATAATTACTTTTTTGTTTTCTGTGCTAGACGTTTTAAAAAAACTTGTAAATATTGTTTTATTTTCTGGCAACGATGGGCCATCTGATTACCTACCACATCTGTTTTGACTGTCGGAGCTTTGCCTCTCACTGTCAAAAATCTTTACCCGATAAGTCGGGGCAAATTCTAGAGGACCCAAAGTCTCTCTATCCCCGGCATTGGAATGAAGTGGAGCAAGGAACGAATCTTTAGAGACTGGTGTCATGTTCCGCTTGTCATTGTTTCTTTGTTTTGCGTAATGTGGGGTGTGGATGTCGTCCTTAAGCACATTCCACCTCTGCGGTCGTTTCCGGCCAGTGTAGCCAGTATGCTGTTATTGTTCGTTTTACTCCTTATCTTTGACCGCCTCGATGCTCGACGAACTTCCAAGCTGGTATCCGTTCTTGAGCCCGGCACTGGATTTGTTCTGCGCTGGATCAATATCTTTTTAATGCCTTCCTTCCTGAACTTGCCTACAATTGAGCGGCCTACTGCGAAAGAAGTTGGTGAAATTGCCGTTGTCTTTAGTAAGTTTGAGTCATTTGATCTTTTTTTTTCCTTATTTCTAAGAGGATACTGATTTGGCCTCACTTCTAAAAGTTGTAGGCTATCTTTGCTTTGTGACGGCATCCACCTTGCTCGTACGTGCCTTCCGCATAGTATCACCCTTCAAATACCTATCTCGAAAGCGAGATGAAGATATTGCCAGAACGGACGATGCCGAGCAGATAGCACAGCATGTCAACCGCGAATTTCAATTGGAAACGGAAGGAACTGAACAACAGATTGAGGAAATTGAATTGAATCGTATACCCACCAAGACCGATTCCTCCATACTTACATCCATTTCTGACTTGCAACTTGGCCGTCCTCCAAGCCTATACAATTTACCAAACGATGATCATCTCAATGCTACAGATAACCCCTCTGAAACAGTTGACAATAAATCAGAAGCACTGTCCTCCACACAAGGCGTACTTGAGCAACAACCTGCCAAATCAAAATGGAAGAGAGCAACATCATATATTTGGCAGCGTTTGAAAATTGCTCATCTTGTATATATCACTATGCTTGTGATATCATTCATCATTTACTTGCCTGTATCCACAGATTCACCCATTTACCTGCTCGTTTTATTACCCCTCTATCTTTCCATGACGATTCTGTCCTATTACCTGGCGCTTCAAGTTCCCGAACGTATTCGCTTTTTCCTTCACCCTATCATTAGTGCCTCGGCCATTGTCATGTTGGGTATGGAAGTCACCGAGGCCATCAAAGGAGGCAACTTGCTGACGGGTCTGTCTAAATATTCCACCGGCGCGAGGTATTTAACTCTTTTGGAGGGGACTTCTCAAGGTCGTATACCTGGAGCTGGCGATGTCCTATTCTCGTTGTTGGATTGCAGCATTATCAGTCTTTCAACCGTCATGTTCCGATACAGGAAGGAGCTGAAAAAGCATGTAAGTCAGGGGATGATCGATTTACTCAAAAAAACGACGCTCACATTGTTAACGCGCTGTGATTTTTCTAGGCATTCGAGATGCTATTAACTATACTTTGCATGTCTATTGCAAGTCTGTTCACCTTGCCTCTCTTTGCTCATGCCTTAGGAGTGTCACCCGCCAAATCTCTCTCTCTCGCTCCTCGGTAAGCACAATGCCCGACACGGATCTGATAACACTACATTGAAACTTAAACCCCTTTTTTTTTTGGTTAGGTCTGTGACAACACCGCTAGCCATGGTGGTCGCTACCATGTTGGAAGCCGATGCCAATTCTACGGTCTGCTTTGTTATTTTGACCGGCATTCTAGGCACGATTTTAGGGCCATACCTATTGAAGCTTTTGCGAGTAAAGGAAGATGACTATGTCACTATTGGCGTATCCATGGGGAGCGCCTCACACGCCATCTCTACAGCTAGTCTTTTGCGAACAAACCCGCGCGCAGCCGCCATCGCTTCTTTATCTTTTGTCATTTTTGGAACCATTTTTGTAATTCTTGTATCTATTCCTGTAATTCCTCAGACTATGAGACAGTTGGTTGGATTTTAGTGAAGGAATCCAGCAGATGTATGTTGATGCTCCTGATATAAATACCCCTTTTAGAGACAATGCGGGCATTTTTTTCTATAGTTTACTTTTTTTTTATGTACATCTTGATATTAAACATTGATGGATTAGCCAAAGCAGCCCAAAGTAATGCAATGGATAGAATGTTTGGTTCTTTCAATCGCAGTTAGTGATGATTGGTACTGCAGCGTAAAAGATGGCAATAAGTTTTTGCTTCTCGAATAAATACTTTTTTTAGTTGTATTTCATTTTGTTTTATTTTATCGCTTTACCAAAAACTTGTTGATTCGAGTTATTTTCATGGGATCTTCTTCTTTTAGCATGAACAAAGAGACTAATACAATGTAAAACGACAATAATAAATCTAACAAGTACAAAAATGAGATTGGTGAAAAGACACTGTTAAGAAACCTTTCAAGCATTCAATGCCGATATTTTCTAGAAATTACTTCATATCAAATACATTGGCGATATTGAATGTAAACGAGCTTGAACTAAACGTTTATTGCCGCATTATACTACAAAAAGTATTCAACCTCCCTGTCAATTAATTGATATAAATTTTTGCCTATATTTTTTTATTACGATCTGTCATCCTTCACTCGCTTTGAGCCTGCTGCCGCAGTTTCAGTAACGTATTGCTGCGGCCGCCCTGAGTAATTCCAATTTCCGCTTTGGCCAATTTTTTTTTCCTCTTACAAAAAAGCCATAAAAAAAGTGGGTTGTTATGTTGAGGTCTGATTTGTCAACCATTTCAAATGCATACCAAGCGCATCCTGGTAATTGCACCTTTAACACCTTTCTAGTGACCCTTCATATCACCTACTAACATGATTGATATATTTCTTGGCAAACGCAGATCGTCGGCTTGGGTAATTACACACACCCTTTAACACGGCATAGTGTGGGTATGGTCATTCTGGACCATATCGCACAGCAACTCAACATGACATGGACATTACAAAGAAACTGGAAGGCGGTCAGCGCAAACGGAAAATTTTTGGTTACTGACAAGTCGCATAGCCGGTCTACCGATCCAGTCAACTCTGTCACCACTGAATTGGATATCACGCTTTTGAAACCCAGGCTATTGATGAACGTGTGTGGTCCTAGCGTGGCAAAAGCAGGTAAGATTTTTCAGGACTCAATTGAAATGTATGTTACAGCAGCTTACATGCATCTCCACTTAGTTGCCGACCTCAAAGTCCCGCTTTCTAATTTGTACGTCATTCATGATGATTTACAACGACCGTTAGCCAAGGTATCTTTGAAAAATGGCGGTTCTGCTAACGGTCACAATGGTATCAAATCAGTCGCAAAGCACCTGCGTACAGATGACTTCAAACGACTTCGAATCGGTATTGGTCGGCCGCCAAAGGATATCGACGACCGATCGTTTGATGTGGTTGCGGATTTTGTCTTGGGAAAGCTTACCGAAGCAGAAATGAAGGCGCTACAGGAATCCGTCTATCCTTTATTAACCGGAGATGCACTTAATAGTCTTTGCTTGAAGGAGACGTTGGCTCAGCCGCCCAAAGCATCTAAAGCACCCAAAGTGCGCAAGCCAAAGCCAACATCCGTGGATTCGGAAACAGATACCTCAGAAAGCCCTGAAAACTTGTAAATTACAATCAAATCATACTATCTGGCGAGAGAAAAGATATGTTCAAGCGTTATTGAATAGTGTACAATAGATTAGAATAGACCTTATAAGCATAACTCAAAAAATAATGTATCAATATCGTCCAATTCGTTTGAATCGCGGAGCTTCAAGTGTAAGGCACCGAATGCCAAAAACCTTTGAGTCAGTCACAATTTTTTTTTTTGGAAAGTAATAGGTCAAACACCTGAGCGCTATCAGTTCTTGCCATTGTCACAACTCGTACATACATTTCCAGCCTCACGCCCGTCAATCCTCATCATGATGGCCCAACCACTCTTTGTTGATCAGGCTGTAGACAAGCTAGCAGAAGATTTAGCACTTTCTGAGCTCGATTCCGCCACTGTCGATACTTTACCGAGCGGATCGTCAAGTAAATCAAAAGCAGGTGCCAAAGCGAAAGCCAAGCAATACGAGCGTTTGCAGGCACTTAAAAACACATTTTATGAACAATATGCCACCCAATACGGACATGATCGGTGGTACAATTCACTTTTACCAGCCCTTCTAGCTCAAACCCGATATTCTGCCTTGATCAACCGGTTTGCTGATTCGTCCCTATTACCAGAAGTATTGGGCTCAGTCCAAGGAGATCTTGAGCGCGTGGACTATGTGTCAGTTCCTTGTCTTACGGTGAAGACAACGGTCCCTGAAGGTGGTGCGACGGAGAAGAAGAAGGAACCCCTCCCATTTCCTTCGCCTAGCAAAGATATGACCAACCTAACTAATTATTATCTCTTGGATGCTGCCTCCGTCCTGGCCACCGAGGCACTGGACATTGAACCGGGTCATGTTGTGCTGGACATGTGCTCTGCCCCCGGTGGTAAATCCATTGCTCTTTGTCAACGACTTTTCACCGGCGGAACCAAACAGACCAGCATCTTACATTGTAACGAGATCTCTCCCGAACGGAGAAAGCGTCTACGCAATGTACTCAAAGATTACCTCCCAGCTCCTCTGGTAGAGATATCGCCACAGGGGGGTGAGAGCGTGAAGGTGACTGGATTCGATGCTACCAAATCGCACACTTTTACACCTGAATTTTACGATAGAGTGATGATTGATGCGCCTTGTTCAAGTGAGCGACATCTCTTGCATGACATTAGCAAGGCAGAGGAAAGCGGTAATTTTACCATCTTAGACGAGTTTTTGAAATGGACGCCGGGCCATAGCAAGACCATGGCAGCTCGACAAGTTCAACTTGTCCTACGAGGACTAGAGGCATTATGCTTTGGTGGAACGCTGTTGTACGCTACATGCTCATTGAGTGACGTGGAAAACGATGGTGTCATTGCTCAAGTACTGAAAGAACTCAAAAAGCGGCAAAAGAAAGGAAAGGACACGTTTGCATGCGAAGTGCTCAAGTTCAAGAAGAAACGATTTCCCATTGGTGAAAAGACAAAATACGGGTGGATCTGTCTACCTGATGTTAGCGACGGTTGGGGACCTCTTTTCTTTGCTGTCCTAAGCAAAACCGAACTTGATGAGGACGACGATTGAATGAAATAAAAACGCTTTCCACCGTTCTCCAGGTAGAGGACAGCCAATTTCTGTAATATTAGAACATATTGGAAATCGTTAGAAATCCATTAGAAATCAAGTCGACTGGAGTTATGGGGGTTGACGTGTCTGCCGAACGTTGTATTCCCAAACAGGCGTTCCTCGTCAGGGCCATGAAAAGTCGGTGCACTGTTTAATCCCCATTTTTTTTTTTTTTTTTCAATATATCCCAATTCTGCTATGGACGGCAATTGCGCTTACCTGATGCCAAATGGTGTTCTCTATACTTTATAAAGCAAAGCGATCAGGTTGAAATCGATGGATGCCATGGATTTACTGCCAGGTTTTAGCATAGAAAAAAATTAACCAGCGTGTTGTACGGTCAAATCAACTCATAAAACACATAGCTCACATTTTTGCATGATAGCAGTGTTGTTACCACCAAGTAAACTTTACTTAATAATAGGCGTTGCCAACTCGAATGATTTTTTGGTGTCGGAGTTACATTAGGCGCATAAGAAAGGCCCTCATCAAATGGTTGGGCCGAAGTATTTCCACATTGGCTGGATCCAATGGGGTTTTCCGGGTCACTTCGATCAACCATGATAACTAATATCCTTTCTTTTTGACGTTTGCTGCGTCCGTTGTCACCAACGACGGCAGCCGGAATAAACGTCAAGCTGGGTTTCACTACAATGGATGGACTTTTAAAAAATAAAATAAAGCGTCTAATATTATTGGGCATACGAAGCTTACCGGTCAGCTTCCAACACGTTGTCGCCAAGTTAGAAGAAGTTGGGTGTGTAGGACAATGTAGTTAGTTTTGTATGAGCTCCTTTGCTCTTTATCCATCGGCCGACCATGGTATTCAGGTTTATTATCTCAACATGGCTGGGTCGCATTAACGTTGGTTGATAGGTATCTCACCTTCAAAATGGGGGATTGGAGGAGGGGGATTTGAATGGGGCCATTTTCAGTCTGAGTCTATCAAATTGTTGGGCTTGGCTTTTCCACCCAATGGAGCCCTGTCCCCCAAAAATTTTGGAACAAATAACCCTAACCCACCATTGGAAAGCTGTCACAAACCCTTTCTCCGTCCCAGTTTTTTTTTTTTCTGCTGTGGTCTTCCCCAACAATCGTCGCTCTCAAATCAAATAATACAAAGGGCGGAGCATAGCTTTTTTAGTTTTTATCACTCTTTTTCTTTCTTTTCTCTTGTTGTATTTCAAACCACTTTGGTTCTTTGGGTAAGTTTTCCACCTTGCTATTCGGCCTCGGTTTGCTGTGGTCTGACCTTGTGCTCCCGTTGTTCCCGTTGTATTTCCCGCTTTTTCATTCTAGACATAGACAAATCTCTTTCCTGACACACACACGGACACACACACCATCCGGAAGAGATTTTCATCATCCAAAAGCCTTATATCGAAAGCAACATCATCGCAAAAGAGTTTGACATACTAGATATTATACACCGCACATACACGCTTATTACATTTTCCCCCCACCAACCACAACACCTAACACTAGAACCCGCACTATTATAATGGAATCTCAACTACTTCGCCCTTTGTCTATCAAGCAAAGCAAAACCGAAGTTTCCTTCTTGGTTCCCACCAACATTTGGGTGGCTGCTGAACAACTCAAGGAGGAGTTCCACTTGGATGAAACGGAAGAGGAAGAGCCCGCCGAGATTGAGGTAGCTGCTAAATTCCTTGGATTTGCCGTTCAACGCAGTTCCAAGGAGCAACAGTTCATCTCTGTTGCCAGCAACTTGTTCACATCTTTCTGCAATCGTTATCTCAAGAACAACGATGTTCACGCCGTCACTCGCGCCCTCACCACCGACTCGCGAAAGATCGTCCTCAACGCCTATTACTCCGGCTTGTTTGCCCTTCAAGACTCCAAAGATATCAAGCAATTGACGGTTTCTCAGTCTGCCTTGTTTTCAGCCGCTAGTCGTGGTGAAACCAAGATTTTCGCAATGTTTGGTGGTCAAGGCAACATCGAAGAGTACTTTGATGAAATGGCTGACATTTATGAAACATATGATGGTCTTGTGAAGCCTTTCATTGAGAAGATGGCTGCTGTTTTGTCTGAGCATGCACGTAGCTCAGAAGCCAGCGTCTTCCACTCCAAGGGTTTGGATATTCTCAAGTGGTTGGAGACTCCCGAGAGCCGTCCCGATCTGCAATACCTTATCTCGGCCCCTGTCAGTTTCCCATTGATTGGTTTGACTCAACTTCTTCACTACTATGTCATGTTGCGTGTTCTTCAACGCACTCCTGAGGAAGTCAGAAAGTACATTGTTGGTAAGTACGGGTGGGGGGTTTCAGCCACGCTGAACGGAAGGAAGGGGTTATCTAAACTGCTCTATCTTCCACAGGCTCTACTGGTCATAGTCAAGGTGTTATTGCTTCGGTTGTCATTTCCGCTTCTGCCACTGAGGAAGAGTTCTTTGTCAACTCTGGAAAGGCCCTTGGTCTTCTTTTCTGGATGGGTACTCGTGCTCAACAAGTATTCCCTCCTACTACCCTTAACCCTACCGTTTTGGAAGACTCGCTCTCCAACAACGAAGGTACCCCCACGCCTATGCTTGCCATCAACAACTTGCGTGAGGATCAAGTTTTGAAGCATCTTGAGGCTACCAACTCTCACTTGTCTCCAGATCGTCAAATCAAGCTCACCCTTAACAACGGACCTCGTTCCTTTGTATGCACTGGTCCACCACAGTCGTTGTATGGTTTGAATCTCAGCCTGAGAAAGCTAAAGGCACCAACCGGCTTGGAGCAATCCAGGGTTCCTTTCAGCCAGCGCAAAATCAAATTCTCGTCCCGTTTCTTGCCCATTACAGCTCCGTTCCATTCCAGCTATTTGGAGCAAGTTTCTCCTATTCTCACCAAGGATATTGAGAGATGCAACCTTTCATTCTCTGCAAAGGACCTCGCCATTCCTGTTCGCGCTACAGATACAGGTAAGGATTCGGGGGGGGGGATAACTTTGGGGCAAAGCACCCGATACGCTCATTCAATCAAAGCAATGGAGTGCCCAAAGTTTTTGGGGATCCCAACTGTGCAACCAAATGTTTTTGGTTGGTTATTTTTTTTTTTCTAATCTCCTATCGTGACTGACTTTATTTTTTGTTTGGCTAGGCGCCGACCTTCGCGAGTCTGCCGATTTGACCAAGGAACTGATCGACTTGATCTGTTCGCGACCTGTTATTTGGGAGCAAGCTTTGAATGTGCCTGATTTGACCCATATTATCGATTTCGGTCCAGGTGGTACTTCCGGTATTGGTGGTCTTACCCACCGTAACAAGGAAGGTACCGGTGTCCAGATTATTTTGGCAGGTGCATTGGAAGGCAACAACAAGGAGTTGTCTTACAAGGCTGATTTGTTCGACGCCGATATTAAGGCTGTCAAGTACTCTCAGAACTGGGCCAAGGTCTTCCAACCTAAGCTTGTTCGCACTGCTTGGTAAGTTCACCGGTTTTTTTTTTTTTTTTGGGGGTCCAGATAAGTTTTTTGTCAGTTCCGCTAAACGGTGTTCCATCCGCTTTTGTTTATCAGCAATGGTCGCATCCATGTCGATACCCCCATGTCTCGCCTTCTCGGTAAGGCTCCTCTTATGGTGGCCGGTATGACACCTTCCACTGTTAGCGAAACGTTTGTGTCTGCTGTCATGAATGCTGGCTATCATGTCGAATTGGCTGGTGGCGGTCATTATAATGAGAAGGCGCTCCGATCCAAGGTTGATAAGATCATGAACCTTACTCACCCTGGTGAAGGTATCACCCTCAACATTCTTTTCCTCAACGTTCGTCAATGGGGATTCCAGTACCCACTTGTTCAGGTTATGCGTCAGGAGGGTCTTCCTATGGAGGGAGTCTGTGTTGCTGCTGGTGTACCATCTTTGGATGTTGCCAACGAAATTCTTTCCAACTTGCAAGCCGCTGGTATTCGCCATGTTTCATTCAAGCCAGGTAGTGTTGAGACCATTCGTCAAGTTATCGCCATTGCTGCTGCCAACCCCACCATGCCTGTCATTATGCAATGGACTGGTGGTCGCGCTGGTGGCCATCACTCTTTCGAAGACATGCATCAACCTATTCTCGAAACCTACGCCGCTATCCGACGTCAATCCAACATTGTTTTGGTGGCTGGTTCTGGATTCGGTGGTGCTGACGATACTTTGCCTTACATCACTGGTGATTGGGCTCTCAAGTTCAACTACCCTCCCATGCCTTTCGATGGTATTTTGTTCGGTTCTCGTATGATGGTTTCCAAGGAAGGTCTTGCCTCTCCTAATGTTAAGCAGGCTATTGTTGATGCCACTGGTGTTGATGATAATGACTGGGAAAAGACTTATGCCGGTCCCGCTGGTGGTGTCATCACCGTTCGCTCCGAGTTGGGTGAACCCATTCACAAGATCGCTACTCGTGGTGTTCGTCTCTGGAAGGAGTTTGATGAAACCATTTTCAACCTTCCCAAGGAGAAGCGTCTTCCTGTTGTTGTCGCTAAGAAGGATTATATCATCAAGCGTCTCAATGCTGATTTCCAAAAGGTTTGGTTCGGCAAGAAGGCTGACGGTTCCGTTGCTGATCTTCAGGATATGACTTACACTGAAGTTGTCAACCGTTTGGTCGACCTTGTTTACGTCAAGCACGAAGCCCGCTGGATCGACCCTACCTTGCGCAACTTGGTCGGTGATTTCCTTCGCCGTATTGAAGAACGTTTCACCAAGTCCGAGAAGTCTTCCACTTTGCAGAGCTACTCTCAATTGGAAGTTCCTCAAGACTTTGTTCCCGATTTCCTTGCTAGCTACCCTGAAGCTGAGACTCAATTGTTGACTTCAGAGGATGTCTTGCACTTTGTTGCTCTTTGCCAACGCCGCGGTCAAAAGCCTGTTCCTTTCATTCCTGTTTTGGATAAGGACTTTGATGTTTGGTTCAAGAAGGATTCCCTTTGGCAAGCTGAGGATTTGGCTGCTGTTGTCGATCAAGATGTCCAGCGTACCTGTATTTTGCAAGGTCCTTTGGCTGTCAAGTATGCTACTCGCAGTGACCAGCCTGTTGGTGAAATCCTTGGTGAAATCTACGAGAGCCACATTGCTAGCTTGAAGAAGCGTTACTACAACGATGATGATAGCAAGATCCCAGAGATCGAATATCTCGGTGGTAGCCAAATTGTCACCAAGGGATTGATTCAAGGTCAAGACGCTCAAGACGTCCAAGTCTTCAGCTCTGGTGATTCCGAGAGCAAGCTTCCCACTGAAGAAACCTGGATCGAGACGCTTGCCGGTGCTCAATACACCTGGTTGCGCGCTCTTATCACTTCTCCTTTCATCGTTCAAGACAAGAAGTTTGTTGATAACCCTATGAAGCGTTTGTTCAGACCTCGTGTTGGTCAACAGGTGACTGTTAAGAAGGCTGCCGGAAAGGTGACCTCTCTTATCGTTCAAGACAAGCGTCTCTGGAGTGCTACTGGCCAAAGCGACGAATTGGTCACCTCCATTGAGATCACCGCTGAGAAGGATCAAATCAAGGTTGTTTTGTTCGAGAAGCGCACTGATGGTCTTGTTCCTCTCACCATGATCTTCAACTACAAGCCCGAAACTGGCTATGCTCCTATCCATGAAGTTATGGAGGTAAGTTAACCCGCAATATTGGCGATTGGGAACGGTATTGAGGCATTTATTTTCTAAACGACGGTATGATCTATTTTTTTTTTTTACAGGGTCGCAATGATCGCATTAAGGACTTCTACTACAAGCTTTGGTTTGGATTGACCGCCAATGACGACTTCTTGAACATCCCCGTTCACGAGAAGCTCATCGGCACTGGTGAAACCGTCGATGCTGGACTCATCAAGGAATTCTGCCAAGCTGTCGGTAACCAAGCTGAAATCTATGTCGATCGTGGTCAAATTTTGTCCGCCCCCATGGATTTCGCCATCGTTGTCGGTTGGAAGGCCATTATCAAGGCTATCTTCCCCAAGGTCATTGATGGTGATCTTTTGAAGTTGGTCCATCTTTCCAACGGATTCCGCGTTGTTGACGGTGCCGAACTTCTCAAGCAAGGCGATGTTGTTGATACTTACGCTCAAATCAACGCTATTCTCAACACTGAATCTGGCAAGATGATCGAAGTCAAGGGTACTATTGTTCGTGAGGGCAAGCCCGTTCTTGAAGTCACCAGTCAATTCTTGTACCGTGGACAATTCAAGGACTACGAACACACTTTCCAACGCACCGTTGAAACCCCTATGCAGCTTACTTTGAATGCTGTCAAGGATATTGCTGTGCTTCGCTCCAAGGAATGGATTGAATGGAATGAAGAGTTGGATAACTATGAGCTCAGCCCTGGTTCTACTCTCATTTTCCGTCTCAACAGCGACATGTCCTTCAAGGACCGCACTGTCTACTCCAAGGTTCGCACCACTGGTACTGTCTCCATGCAAATCTCCACCAAGGAAATCGTCCAAGTTGGTACCGTTGAATACGAAGCTGGTGAATCCCATGGCAACCCCGTTCTTGAGTACCTCAAGCGCAATGCTCAACCCATTGAACAAGCTTCCGAGTTTGAAAATGGTGGCTACTCTGTCATGCCCGCCGAAGCTGTCTATTCTTCTGTCGTGCATGCTCCTGCTTCCAACGAGCCCTATGCTACTGTGTCTGGCGATTACAACCCCATTCACGTCAACCCTTACTTTGCTGACTTGGCCATGTTGCCTGGTACTATCACTCACGGCATGTGGACTAGTGCTTCTACTCGCAAGTTCGTTGAAATCTTCGCTGCTGATAACGTTCCTCAACGTGTTGTTGCCTACAACGTCAAGTTTGTTGGTATGGTTCTTCCCTCCGACCGTCTTGAAACCAAGTTGTCTCACACTGGTATGAAGAATGGCCGTAAGATTGTGAAGGTTGAAACCCTTAACCAAAACGGTGAAAAGGTTGTTGAAGGTACTGCTGAAGTTGATCAGCCTACCACTGCCTATGTCTTCACTGGTCAAGGTTCTCAGGAACAAGGTATGGGTATGGCTTTGTACGAAAGCTCCCCTGTTGCCAAAGATATTTGGGACAGAGCAGATAGCCATTTCATGACCAACTATGGTTTCTCTATCTTGGAAATTGTTCGTCAGAACCCCAAGGAAAAGACCGTTCACTTTGGTGGACCCAAGGGTAATGCCATTCGTCAAAACTACATGAGCATGACCTACGATGTTATTGAACAAGATGGTTCCACCAAGACTTTGCCCTTGTTCCCTGACATCAATGAACGCACTACCTTCTACACTTTCCGTTCTCCTAACGGTTTGTTGTCTGCCACCCAATTCACTCAACCTGCTTTGACTTTGATGGAGAAGGCTGGTTTCGAAGACATGCGTTCCAAGGAACTTATCCAAGCTAACTGCGCTTTTGCCGGTCACTCTCTTGGTGAATACTCTGCTCTTGCTTCCATTGGTGATGTGCTTCCCATTGAATCCTTGGTTGACGTTGTGTTCTATCGTGGTATGACCATGCAATCGGCCGTCAAGCGTGACGAGGAAGGTCGCTCCAACTATGGTATGGCTGCTGTCAACCCTGCTCGTGTTGCCAAGTCCTTCAACGATACTGCCCTTCGTTATGTTGTTGATGCCATTGCCAGCCAATCCAAGGATGTCCTTGAAATTGTCAACTTCAACGTTGAAAACTGGCAATACGTCGCTGCTGGTTCCTTGCCCAACTTGGACACTCTTGCCAATGTCCTTAACTACCTCAAGGTTTCCAAGATTGATCTTCAGAAGCTCATGGAGACCATGCCTCTTGAGGAAGTCAAGAAGCAATTGCACGATATCATTGCCGGTGCTTTGGAGAAGGCTCGTGCTAAGCAAGCTGCTCAAGGTCATCTTAAGCTTGAGCGCGGTCACGCCACCGTCCCTCTTCCCGGTATTGATGTTCCTTTCCATTCTTCCTTCTTGTTGAGTGGTGTCGCACCTTTCCGTACTTACTTGGCCAAGAAGATCAACCCTACCTATGTGAATGTTGGTCAGTTGACTGCCAAGTACATTCCTAACTTGACTGCTGTGCCTTTCAGCACCAGCAAGCAATACATTGAGAATGTTTACAACTTGACTTCCAGTCCTCGTCTCGGCAAGGTCCTCAAGACATGGTCTGATGATAAGTATGCTACTGCCGGTCAACAACAACGCCTTGGTTACACTTTGCTCGTTGAACTTTTGGCTTATCAGTTCGCTTCTCCTGTCCGCTGGATCGAGACCCAAGATCAATTGTTCAAGACCTTCAAGGTTGAACGTCTTATCGAATTGGGACCTGCTCCTACTTTGTGCGGCATGGCTTCTCGCACCTTGAACCTCAAGTACCAAGCTTATGATGATGCTCTTATCAATCGTCGTGCCAACTTGTGTTTCTCCAAGGATGCCAAGGAGATTTACTACATGTTCGAGAATGCTGTTGAAGAGGAAGCTCCCGCAGCTTCTTCCGGCTCTGCTCCCGCTGCCACGTCTGCTGCTCCAGTTGCTGCTCCAGTTGCTGCCGCTGCTCCTGCTGCCGGTGCTGGCCCAGCTGCTCCTGTCACGTAAGTTATAGACCCAAATTTTTACTTGTTTCATTGATGTATGCGATAACTGATTTTTTTTCAATTTATCTTTCTAGTGATGTTCCAGTTACTGCTACTGAAGTCATTCATGTTATCATTGCTCAGAAGCTCAAGAAGTCCGTCGATGAAGTTCCTTTGGCCAAGGCTATCAAGGACCTTGTTGGTGGCAAGTCTACTCTTCAGAACGAAATCCTTGGTGATCTTCAAAAGGAATTCAACAACGGTGTTCCTGAGAAGGCTGAAGAAACCCCTCTTGATGAGCTGGGTGCCGCCTTGTCCGGAACTTTCTCTGGTGCTCTTGGTAAGCACAGCAGCAGCTTGATCGCAAAGATGATTTCTTCCAAGATGCCTGGTGGTTTCACTCTCAACAACGCCAAGTCTTACCTCACTACCACCTATGGTCTCGGACCTGGTCGTACTGATGGTGCCCTCTTGATGGGTCTCACCATGGAGCCTGCTGCTCGTCTTGGTGCTGAACCTGAAGCCAAGGCATGGCTCGATACTGTCGTACAAGCCTATGCTAAGAAGACCGGTATCACTATCACTGCTGGAGGTGCCTCTGGAGGTGCTTCTGGAGCTGCCGGCGCTGCTGTTGCCGTCATCAACAGCGAGGAATTCGATGCTCTCAAGGCCAAGCAACAATCTTTGGTCTACCAGCAACTCAACATCTTTGCTCGTTACCTCGGACGTGATTTGCGTGAGGGTGACAAGAAGTACGATGAAGAGAAGAAGGTCACTGCTAAGCTTCAAGCTGAACTTGATTTGTGGTTGGTTGAACACGGTGATTTCTATGCTGAAGGTATCAAGCCTGCTTTCAGCCCTGCTAAGGCTCGTAGCTACGATTCTTACTGGAACTGGGTTCGTCAAGATGCTTTGGAGATGTGGTACGATATTATCTTTGGTGAATTGGCCATTGTTGATCGTGAGGTCACTGCCAAGTGCTTGCACATCATGAACCGTGCCCATCCCGCTTTGCTCGACTACATGCGCTACAACGTTGAGAAGTGTGCCGCTGATAAGGGTGAGACTTACCGTCTTGCCAAGGAATTCGGTCAAGCTCTTCTTGAGAACTGCGCTGAAGCTTTGGCTGTTTCTCCCGTCTACAAGGATGGTAAGTGCTTTTGATCTCCAACGATGTCTCTGTGTTTTACATGATTTTAATTTTTGTTAACCAACCTTTTTTTACAGTCACTTTCCCCACTGGTCCCAAGACCACCATGTCTGACAAGGGTGATATCAAGTATGAGGAAATTCCTCGTCCTGGTTGCAGAAAGCTTGCTGACTATGTCAAGGATATGGCTACCGGTAGCAAGATCTCTGAATACTCCAACCGTCAAAAGGTTCAACAAAACCTTGGTCGTATTTACAAGATCATTCGTGGTCAACACAAGATGAAGAAGAGCAGTAAGGTTGCCGTCAAGGAACTTTATGCCGATGTCTTGCGTGCCATGAACATGTCCAACAACATCATCAAGGAAACCAAGGGTCGTCAACGTCGTTTGTCCTCTTCTGGTCGTCCCGCTGAGCACAAGAAGCTTGCTGCTAAGGCTGTCAAGTCTGAAACCATTCCCTTCTTGCATCTCAAGAAGAAGAACCCCCATGACCCTAGCGGTTGGGAATTCAGCAGCCGTCTTACCACCACCTATCTTGATGTGTTGAACGAGATCGCTGAGGAAGGTGTTACCTTTGTTAACAAGTGTGTCCTTCTCACGGGTGCTGGTAAAGACTCTATTGGTGCTGAAATCTTGAAGGGCTTGCTCTCTGGTGGAGCCAAGGTCGTTGTCACCACTTCTCGTTTCAGCCGTGAAGTTACTGAATACTTCCAAGGCATTTACCAATTCCATGGTTCCAAGGAATCTCAATTGGTGGTTGTTCCCTTCAACCAAGGTTCTAAGCAAGATGTTGATGCTATTATTGACTACATCTACGATCCTAAGGGTCTCGGATGGGATCTTGACTTCATCATTCCCTTCGCCGCTCTCTCTGAGAACGGTCGCCAGATCGATGGCATCGACAGCAAGTCTGAGTTCGCTCATCGTATGATGTTGACTAACTTGATTCGCATGCTTGGTAACGTCAAGACTCACAAGCAAGCCATTGGCTCTGACACTCGTCCTGCTCAAGTCATCCTTCCTCTTTCACCTAACCACGGTACCTTCGGTTCCGATGGTCTTTACAGTGAAACCAAGATTTCTCTTGAAACCTTGTTCAACAGATGGTACTCTGAGGATTGGTCTGGATACTTGGTCATTGCTGGTGCCGTCATTGGGTAAGTCATGATTTTAATGGTGAGGTTTGCTGCGAAAACGTCGTACTGAACATATATTATTTTGCATCGCTTTTTTTCCGATATATAGATGGACTCGTGGTACTGGTTTGATGAGCCCCAACAACCAAATCGCTGAAGGCATTGAACAACTCGGTGTCCGCACCTTCTCCAGCGTTGAAATGTCCTTCAACATTTTGGGTCTCATGCACCCTGACATCGTCGAGCTTTGCCAGAACGAACCTGTTTGGGCTGATCTTAACGGTGGTCTCCACTTCATTCCTAACTTGCAAGAAATCTCCAACAACCTTCGTCAGCAAATCCGCGAAACTGCTGAAGTTCGTAAGGCTATTGATGCTGACAACTCCCTTGATTTCAAGGTTACCTTCGGTGATGAAGCTGAGCGTAAGCACAAGCCTCACAAGATCACTCCTCGTGCCAACATGACCTTCGAGTTCCCCAAGCTTAAGCCTTATGAGAACTTGAAGCAACTCAGCCACCTTAAGGGTATGTTGGATCTCGACAAGGTTGTCGTCGTCACCGGTTTTGGTGAAGTCTCTCCTTGGGGTAATGCCAGAACCAGATGGGAGATGGAAGCCTATGGCTCATTCTCTCTTGAAGGCTGTATTGAAATGGCCTGGATCATGGGTTACATCAAGCACTTCAACGGTAACCTCAAGAACGGTACTCCTTATGCTGGATGGGTTGATGCCAAGACCAATGAGCCTGTCGAAGATAAGGATGTCAAGAGCAAGTATGAGAAGCAAATCTTGGAACACAGTGGTATTCGTTTGATCGGTAAGTTACCCATGGCGGTTTTTTTTAAAAAAAAAAAAATAGCGGAAAAAAGTGTCATTGCCTCACACATAATCGTCGTCTTCCCCATAAAATAGAACCCGCTATGATGAACAACTACAATCCTGAGCACAAGACTCTCCTTCAAGAAATTGTTGTTGATCATGACCTCGAACCTTTCGAGTGCTCCAAGGAGGAAGCTGCTCACTTCAAGCAAGAGCATGGTGATAAGGCTGACACCTACGAAACCGAATCTGGATCATGGATTGTCATTCTTCGTAAGGGTGCTAACCTTTACATCCCCAAGGCTCTTCGTTTCGATCGTTTGGTTGCTGGTCTTTTGCCCACTGGCTGGGATGCTGCTCGTTATGGTGTTCCCAAGGACATCATCGATCAAGTCGATCCCGTCACTCTCTTCAACTTGGTCTCCACTGTTGAAGCTCTTGTTTCTTCTGGTATCACCGATCCTTATGAATTCTACCAGTACGTCCACGTCTCTGAAGTTGGTAACGTAACTGGTTCTGGTGTCGGTGGTGGTAAGGCTCAACGTGGTCTCTTCCGTGATCGTCTGTTGGATCAACCCGTTCAAAAGGACATCCTTCAAGAATCTTTCATCAACACTATGCCTGCTTGGGTCAACTTGTTGTTGCTCTCTTCTTCTGGTCCTATGAAGACTCCTGTCAACGCTTGTGCTACTGCTGCCGTCTCCGTTGAAATGGCCGTCGACAGTATCGTTAGCGGAAAGGCCAAGATCATGATTGCTGGTGGTACTGAAGATATCACTGAGGAATCTAGTTACGAATTCGCCAACATGAAGGCTACTTCTAACGCTGTTGAAGAATTCGAGAAGGGTCGTACCCCACGTGAAATGTCTCGTCCTGCTACTTCTACTCGTAACGGTTTCATGGAATCTCACGGTGCTGCTAACCACATTCTCATGTCTGCTTCCCAAGCTATTGAAATTGGTGCTCCTATCTATGGTATCGTTGCTTTGACCAACACTGCCTCTGACAAGGAGGGTCGTTCCATTCCTGCTCCTGGTGCTGGTATCCTTACCACTGCTCGTGAAAAGTCTGGCAACGTCAAGACTCCTCTTTTGGACTTCAAGTACCGTGCTCGTCAATTGAAGGCTCGTCGTTCTCAAATTAAGTCTTGGGTCGAAAGCGAATTCGATGTGTTGCGTGAGGAATTGGAGGATCTCAAGGCGAATGGTGAACTCGAAGTTTCTGAAGATGTATGGTTGGCCGAACGTGCTGATTTCATCCACAAGGAAGCTAAGCGTCAAGAGAAGGAAGCTCTTAACACCTGGAGCATGAATTTCTGGCAACAAAACCCCAACATTGCTGCTCTTCGTGGTGCCTTGGCTGTCTATGGCCTCACCATTGATGATATCAATGTTGCTTCTTTCCACGGTACTTCTACCAAGGCCAACGACAAGAATGAATCTCGTGTGCTCAACAGCCAACTTGCTCATCTCGGTCGTTCCAAGGGTAATGCTTTGCTCGCTGTGTTCCAGAAGTATCTCACTGGTCACCCTAAGGGACCTGCTGCTGCCTGGATGACCAACGGCATGCTTCAAGTCATCAACTCTGGTCTCGTTCCTGGAAACCGTAACGCTGATAACATTGATGAAGTCATGCGTGACTTCGAACATATTGTCTACCCATCCAAGAGCATTCAGACGGATGGTATCAAGGCTGGTCTCCTCAAATCCTTCGGTTTCGGTCAAGCAGGTGGTGAAATGTTGCTCATTCATCCCAACTACGTTCTTGCTTCTTTGGAAGAACATGAGTACAATGCTTACCGTGTTAAGAACATCCAACGTCAAGCCAAGTCTTACAGATACCTCCATGACTCTCTCACTGGTGTTTGCGACTTTGTCCAAGTTAAGCATGAGCCTCCGTACAGCGCTGAGCTTGAACATCAAGTTTACTTGAACCCCAACGCTCGTGCTCAATACAACAAGGAGAAGAAGACCTGGACTTTTGATAACAAGTCCACTGCTCTTTCTGCTCCCATTGCCGGTGATGTTGCTGCTACCAAGAACATTTTGGAATCACTTGCTCAACAGCAAGCCGGTAACAAGGGTGTTGGTGTTGATGTAGAACTTACTTCTGCGGTGAATACCGATAACGATACCTTCGTTGAGCGCAACTTCACTGCCAGTGAAATTGAATACTGCCGTGCTCGTCCTGATCCTCAAGCCAGTTTCGCTGGAAGATGGTCTGCCAAGGAAGCTGTCTTCAAGGCCTTATCGTCCTACGGCCATGTTGAAAGCAAAGGAGCCGGTGCCCCATTGATTGATATCGAAGTCAGTGCTAGTCAAGATGGTGCTCCCGTTGTCACCTTGACAGGTGAAGCGAAACAAGCTGCTGATGCTGCTGGCGTCAAGGATGTCAAGGTGTCTATAAGCCATAGCGGTGCTTACAGTGTTGCTGTTGCATTGGCACAGTAGACTCTCCTCCCCGCCCCATAATTTTTTCTTTCTCTTCTCTGTATCCCCATTTTTGCTGAATGCTTTGATTTTCACTGGCTTTTAATTCGTACTGTAGAATATCCAACTTGAAGCCATTATACTTTTTTCATATGCAACTTTTTCTTTTCTTTTTATCCTTTATCCTACATTGTGTGTCCAAATCATCCCAAACCACTATCGTGTGTCCTCAAACAAAAATAAATCGTGTGTCAAAAAATAATCACAGCGTTCGTTGTCTAAGTTTTAATTTTTTTTTTAATGTATGTTGAAAACGGAAGAGAAGCTATGTAAAAATCTGGTCGTGGACAGAATAACTATGCTGTAAATGATATACATTTGCAGTGCTCGGGCTGGTAGCCCAGCAGAGGATATAAAAAGCATTGAAAAATATAACAAGAGGATATGGAGTGATATATGAGGTGGACGAGTTTGAAATGAAGTGAGAGCAATACAAGTTCTAGTTGAATTTCGGGTAATGGATTGATGAAAAACAAAAAGAAAAAAAGATTATGAAGTGTGCAATGTTTGACAAAGGAACAAAATGAAACGGGGAGTATGGGGGGGGGGGGATTTTTACACTTGTAAATTGCAAATTTATAAAAGCTCCCAGAGCTCTTGATCGCCTTCTTGTAGGTCTTCAAGCCATATGGTGGTGGGTGGCGTCGGAGGCGGATGTGGAGGCAGAACTGTATCATCTTCATCTTTAATGGGGCGCTTCGGTAGCAAGTTATTCAAGGTTATGCTGATGTCCTGGAGGGTTTGTTGGTCGTGCCGTGCTGACTCAGTTTGGAAAATGGGTGTAGAGGGCGGCGGGGCAGATAAGGTTGTAATCTGGAGCTGACCAGCCAGCTCGTTGGTTTCCAGCCGAGAATCATTTTCGCCTTGAGTTATTTCTTGTGGTTTAAGTAACTGGCCCATTTGCAGAAACGAATGAGGAAAAACAAATGCCAATGGTATTGAAAGATCGATGACTCAAATGTCGAAAACGGTTATGAAGCTGAAAAGTAACACTGTAATAAGCGGTAAAGGAAATTCAATTGATTGAAACAAAGCAGAGCAAAACGTCAGGATCAGTGGATTTGAGATGGGGTATAGTCTCTATTCCGAAGATTCATGACGAGTTCGCTTGAGTGGGGTAGTGAAGTACGGTTGTAGAGAAGAGGAAGGAGAAGAGCGCTTCAAGTCAAAAAAAAAAAAAAGAAAAGAAAAAAAAAGCGCTTTGGTCAAGCGTCAACGTCTGCTTGGAATCAGAGTTCCATATTTGGTTGCCGAAAAGCTGCAGCATCTTTTGAGGTAGACTCTGAACGATGTCACGTTTTTATCTCTTTCCACCATGAGCCATTGTTTCAAGACGTAGGCTGGCCTAGACGTTCAATGCTCTTGATACTAATAGACCTTAGAAATGGGATATGCTTTGATCCATCCTACTATCCGTCTTCTTGGGTCATCCTTGATCAGTTTCCCAAGGTGTTACACTGCCCTCTTTCCAGTAAAGCGTCATTTGAACAACGCACCAGCCGCCAGTATGTTTGGATATAGTTTTTTTCGATCGCCCACGATCTGCTACTACTTGTAGAAGACAGACTCTGTCGGTTGATGGATAACAGACAATGGCTGTATAGATGCTGGTTCACAACGAAGTAAACAAAGCCTTCACTTTCTTTTTTCCCATATCTTTCCATAATGAACCTTATTTTTTCTTTATTTTATACCCTTCCCTGCATTGATGTCATAGCCCTTATATTCTAGCGATGCATTTGCCAGGTGGTTTGCAGCTAATCTAACTGGAGTTGATATTTTGCTGTCGCTTACCATGTCCTAAAATCAGATTTCATTCCCCACAGTACTCCCTTTTATACACCTCCCTTCACATTTGTTTACGAAATGAATATATATCACATCGCTACCAACACCATGATCGTAGGTATTCTAACAAATAGTGCGGTATGTACTGTTGGTGAGATGTTAATACTTGTATAATCATATGGTATTAGAGAAATATCGTAAAAGTGAAATGAAAAACTACTGAGCAAAACTGAGCACATGGCCATGTTCACACTAGCTTCAAATATAAAGTACGAGAAATAAGAAAAAACCGACCTTCTATTAGTCATTCATGGTTAAAATATGCACCCAGACGCTGTTTGTTACGTACGCCTAAATTATCTTTGCATACTGTCCTCCAAGCAGCCCATGAGGGTATGACTAGTACAAGGATGTGAACGTCATACCAACTCTGAAGCTGGCCAGAGTCGAATGAATAAGTGGTGGATGTTGGTTCCACATTGAAAGTGCGACACAGATATGTGACGACATGGCAATGTGGTACTACCGGCCACGCTGGTTCGTGAATCGCCATGGTACTACCGAGGCGGGAGAAAACTGATGGAGATATACGGCGGTGTATTGTCAGGGCATATTTTGAAATGCCAGTGCGCGGAGATATTATCCTTCGTACGACTTTTTCTGTGCACTTGTACTATGGTTTGCATATGCCATCATAAAATCATGCGTAAAGTTGACCGAATTGTGCACATGTCACCCAAGAAGTCAACTTTTCCCCATCCGTATACACCGAGTGCGGGAGATGGGCAATTTTGCAGTTCTGCCATGAGTGGCGTCACGGTATGTTTGGATTGTCTGAAATACAATACTTCTTTTTTTAATTTCGTATATACACTTGCGATTTCAGATATACTGCTGGCGTTGCATCCATAAAGGTAAAGAGATTTGATGGTCCAGAAAATAAAAAAAATACAGGTTGTTCAAAAGAATTTACGTCGGCTAGTGCGTCCGTCCGTACAAATATAAAAAAACACTATGGTAAAAAGAAACAAACAAACGAAATGCCTCGAATAAAATCATAAATATGTACAGTGGAGAAGAGGTATCTTCTTAGCAGGGAATCGGTTTGTTGCTACGGATCCTTGCTGTAGGCCCATTGGCAGTGTCTTCGCATGCATCGTCTAGTGGCGGGAATGATATGTACTTTTCTTCAAATTGACCACAACTCGTAACTGCGGTAGGCTGTGACTCTTTTGCACTATCGCTGGTTCCAGCGGTGTAGGCTATCAAGTTTCTGACTATGACGGAGAGCGATAACCTCCGAGCATGAGCACTACTAGAGTCCATGGGGTGAAAGATGTAAAAGAGTTGAAAAGAAATAAAACAATCTGACCACCGTGGTCTCAAAAATATAATTATACGCGCTCGCCTGCGTTTTCAGTACGCAATGGCTAGTACCATTTGAGGAACAGCCAATACTCTGAGTCTTTTTTCCCAGAAATTGCGAGTCCAAAATTTCGTCATGTCGACTTTTATTGCTCGCGCCCACAAAGATTTTGGAGTGGCAAAGAAAGACTCCAGTCTTCTGACTGGAACATTCCAAGCTATGACCCCATATGATTTTCTATAGAACAAAGCTTAGGTACTTATTGAATAAAATTCGATTAACTACAAATTACAGCATTGCTGCACTGGATTGTTTTATTTATTATCTTCAAACCGAGCAAGTACAGCCTCAGGAAATCCTACTGCTTCCTCAAACATGGAGCCACCGCCAGCCACCCACATACAGCAACGTACGCTTACGAAGCTAAAATGATTCCCTAGTTACCAGCACCATATAATACAGCCCTACATCTCCATACGATAAAAAATGTGGGACTCCTCGCCATCATACCTGCCAAATACCGATGCGGTAAACCTTATTGGGAGGAATAGCAGCATGCCTACTCCTCTGCCATGCAAAGGCAGGGTCATTTTATAGGGGGGAATGATATAGGGGTCTGGCCTATACCCAAGGAAATTATCCACATGTTATTGGGCGTACACTCTTCTCCTAGCTCTCACTCTTTCTTTTTTATATTCGAGACATGCCATGGTTTGCGAATATTCGCCCTCCTCAGACTCTGAAATGCAACCGAACACCATTGTGGGTTCGATGTCCCGATTACAAAAAATCTTGACAGAACAACTGCCTAAATGGAGCAGTTCTAACAACGACTTCAAGGAGACCGAGCTGGCAGAGCGACCTCCCACACCCATTGATTGGGAGAGTAATATTCTTGAAGGACTCGATGTATTGGTAAGACAAAGGGATAGTATCTAAGCAATTAAGCAGCCACTCACTCAACGCTAATTAAATACGGCATATATTAGACTGTTCCTCAGTGGACTGACCAAATTAAAGTGACTTCAAGTGGCTATGCGGCTATAACCGAATCAGCTGTCAGAAAAGACGAAAATGCTGTTTTCAAATCCGTTCGCTTGAGTGGTGGTGAATCCTTTGATTATCACTACGAGCCGGTGTCAAGACATGAACGTAAAATGTTGCACCAAATACAATCTGATTTACTGGTCAAAGAAGAACTGGTCAGCCATATTGAGCGGTCACAAGCCGAGTTTATTGCCATGAAGAATGATTATGAGGAGAGACTGCATACACTGCAAGATCAAATAGCCGAATTGCAACAGGAACGACGGTTAGGAGCCCCCTCTCCTGACCGGCGAATTCGAAGGCAAAGTTTACAGCAGCCCAACGTGCCAACCATCATGCCAGTAAGCGCCACCATGCGTGAGGTAGAATTGAAAAAGCTCGCAGCCGAAATGGACGAACTTCGAAGAAAGTATAATCAAAGCTTATCAACCACGCAGACTACCAATGCTAAAAACGAAAAGCAGTGCAAAAACTATAGATTAACCATTGAATATATGAAGATAGAAAAGAAGAAACTTCAACATTGTATTAAAGAACAAGGCGAGAAAATCAAAAAACTGGAGCTTGACCATAATACCGAGATGGCTAGAATACAACTGGAACGAGACCAATTATTGGACAGCAAGACGAAACTAAGTAAAGATCTACAAGCGGCCAAAGCTGCCTTGAAAAAAAAATCCGACGACGCTATGCATGCTACTTGCCAAGTCAAACAAATGACCCCCATCCTCGACCGCGCGTTCCGGAATGGATTTGTGTGTGAAGAGTTGCCAGAAAGCCTAAAGTCCAAATTCGGCCAACATGCTTTTGCAAACAGCAATGGCCCGTTGACGCCAATGTATTCAAAATCAGACGTCTCGACAAAGACCAGAGCAAACAGAAAAAGGCAGAGTTTAGAGAGGTAGGTTTATAACAGTACACGAGTAGTATGTGCACAAGACCCGAGCTGATAGATCAAAAATGGCTGTCATTTTTTCAGAATGGTGCATCAATATGTACAAGCCGATCAACGAGCGTTAGAATACAAGCAGTTACTGATCAAGGTATGTCCATCAATGTTTCTTGTTAATCAACTTGCCCAACGTAACTCACTCTCCCCTTATCTTTTCAATCGTTAAGCGCAACATGATCTTTATGGAGAGATCAGAGCTGGCTTCAGAAGCTGAAAGCGTGATGCACGCGTGTGGACAACTAGCCGACACCAAAACTATTGAGTTAAACTTTCGGATGGAGGAGTTGACCAAATCGCTAGAGATGATCCAGGATCGTATTGACGGCTACCAGAAGCAATTCAAGGACTGTACATCAAAGTCTGGCCAAGATGCTGTGGCTTCTTCCAAAGGTCGACAGTCTAGCCAACGAGGAGATGCTGACTATGACATGTTACTGGATCGACGAGGAGCATATGATCGAGCTATGAATATTGTACGGTCTGTAAATGCGGAAGAAGGAAAGGTGTTGGGAGAGACTCTGCTCAAGGAAATCTTAATCCTAAAGTGCCGCGAGTCGTCAAGGGACATGGGAACCTTACAGATGGACTATACCATTCAAAACCTTCGCAAGGTCTTGCAAAGTATGAAACAATCGTCAGAAGCAAGCCGTGAGCTGGAAGATAATCGTCACCGAAATCGAGAGTCACTTGGAGGCAATTCAATGTTTGAATCAACCAAAGAAATAGCCAGTCTAAATGACCAAGCATCGTCGTTTGGCATGGATCTTCAAGACCAGTCCACTTTACTGGACATGATCAATCTGGACTTAAAGAATAAACCCTCAGGCATCAACACCTATGCATGCACGCAAGCTCCGCTACATCCATTGGATCAAAGTTTAGAGACTAAAAATCAAGAGTCTGCGAAACCACGGCCATGGTCCCGTTCCGTCATAGCCAAACGATCATCACTCAGATCGTCGGTGAAAAACAGCGTTATTCCCGACAGATGGACTAGACCGTTCACCAGTTCTTCTACGTCACGTACCATGGACCACAATGCAGGTCATCGGCGTTGGACCTTACAAACGTCCTATTGCGCTTCACAAAACTTTACCAGGAATGGCGAAACTAGCACTATCTTTGATCGATTGGCCAGTCGGCACACTGTGGATTGCTGAGTCCATTTTTCGTTTGCGCTTAGACTAAAATCCTAACGGTAGTCTAATTTGTATACTGAAACAAAGCTTTTCAGCTTCAACAAAAAATGGGTACAAGCAAAGCCATGATACACACAACCTAGTGAAGTGAAATGTTTTATCTTTGTTCATAACTGAAGCCGTCTAATATTGACGCTTTGCCAAGAGCTGATGTAAATCATCTAACATGTAAATAAGCTATACAATTTTTGAAATATATTAAATACTTAAAATGTGGCATGCGCAGGCACATCCATTGATTTTGACAATTTGTCTCTCGTTCATAACAGCGGCTCTATAGTAATGATGCGTTGATTTTCATTTTTTTATTTTTAATAACGGTTCCTGCTCGTGACTCCGGAGCAATTCATGCATAACAAAGTATCTTGTAGCGCAAGGAATATGCAGAAGCCGTAAAGTAAGTCAAACGACTGTAGTATAGTACATTTCAATACATGTGTTCAGGTATTTTTGGCTCACCGTTGAGCCTCTAAACTTATTGAAACCATAACGCAAATATCCTCACTTATTGAATAGCATTTCGCTAACGTAAGAGTCGTCGTTCGCTTGGTTTTCATTATCTCGACTTCTCATTTAGTGCAGAACGCAGTGTGCCAATTTCTTATATATTTACCTACATTGATTGTAACCAGAATTACATTTACTAGACAGAAAAATGTGCGTCACTGTCTTCGACACATCACCACAGGTTCCAAGACGTAAAAAAATGATTAACGTTTTATACCCTGACAACCAACTGGAATTCAACCTATACACTGTCCGACCAAGCCCAACGTGCCCACAAATGCACAATCGCTGTGCAATTGAGAAACTGGTCATAGTAAAAAATGGTTCAAACTAGCGGTACGTTATTGGATGCAATTGCACTATACTCAAAAAAAGGTCATAGTACAATAAATTATCATGTCATTTCCAATGAATCGAAGAACACCAATCTCATTGGTTATCAGCAATGATGCTTGGTGGCTCAGGTGAGAGAACCACGAGTTCGTCATCTACTCAATTCATGCAACCCTAAGTGTTCTATCTAATTAAACTCCCCACATCAAAGTTGCCAGAGCTGAGAATTCTGATTTCATGTGACCAACTTTTGTAAGCTCCACCCTAGAGTTCCATTGGATACATCTTCTCCGACATGGTCCAGGTACTCTGCTGACGCTCCATGTGGTTTACCATGCATACATGCGTCACGGTTGAATCAAATTTTACCCGGCGGGTGGAATGTTCTTATCACCTTATATTTGCGAAAAGTAAGCCATGGTCCCGAATCATGTCGGTTCACATCATGGACTCAAAATGTTTCTTTGATAGTTTCTTGAATTCCTTTGATTCATCCTAGTTCAAACACGAAGCTGACCTAATGCAACACTATTCATGGTATCGGAGGTTTCAGAGGATGGATGCTACCAAAGCTTTCCAAATAGGATGTTCGGGCCTGATCATCGTTTTGACCAACGGACGAATGGCATGTCCCCAAAAATTTTAACCTCAGTCACACTGAATATTCCACACTTTGATTCAAAAGGGAAGGTACCAGAGCGCAATAAGATGTAAACAAACAATAAAAAATGTGAGACCGAGAAAGACTGGTTTACTGGGTGGTGGCCCATGTTTCAATTTCATTGTCCTTTACGTACTATCTTAAAAGTTGGGGGAGAGGTGTTGAAACGCTAATTGACACTAGTCTATAACGTTGATCGATTTTCATTGGTGACTTCAATTCTTGCCTTTGGCACAACTGCAGCTTGATCCGCACGAGCATGCCGAGCCGCATCCACACTTTTTACCACATCTATGACACGATCGCCGGTTTTAGTGTGGTTTCGTCGGAGCGGTGATAGAAGCAACAATGCATTAACTTACGAGCAGGCCATTGAAATAGATTGAAGAGAACGATGGAAAGATGTATGTAGAGAAAAGATCCAAGCTGGTCTGCCTTTATACGCATTTTGCCACCGGCTCGATTAAGCTCATTGTTTTGATGAGACTACCCATATGATGCGTAAATAGGCATCAGCAGGTGAGCGGATGGTAAGTGTAAAGTAGTACAAGTAACGCTTGCCGTCTACTTCCGTGCGTTTGCTGACCACGATGAGGTAGAATGAGCCATTATTGCGGTGGCTCAATGTCATGAGTCTCAAGTACTTTAGCTTATCCTCCATGCATCACATCCCTGTGGCCAACATTAATTGCACACACCATACTAAAGTATACATATTAAAAAGCTGATATGAAGGGGGCATGCTAAGGGCGTGATTGCGGGTCTAAGGAAAAAAATAATTCTATTGTGCTTTTATTTTATAATTTGCTTTTAATAAAAAATCCACATCAAATTGTACTGTACATTAGCTTCGGGATCAATCAGATAGAAGACGTTAGTGTGTTTTCGGAATTGAATGGTGTCTTGTTCTCTCAGTCTCCCATGACTCGGGAATAAACAAACTATCGCATGTTGTAGGACACCTGAGCATTAGCACGGTTGGCCAAGGCCATTTTGTGAAGAGAGTTCTTCTTGGTCAGAGCTGAGCTGGCACCATTGATGACCGACAAAAGTTCACCACTGAGTCTAGCTTCAAAGGTTTTTTCGGGACGTTTCGCGGCACCTTCCAAAATCCAAACAATAGCCTTTCGTCGTCTTTGTCGCTCTCGAAGTGCAGTAGGAACGTGAACCACCTTGGAACCTTTCTTGGCTGATGTGAGTTTCAACATGGGCGAAGCTGATTCAATGGCTTCTGTCAACACCAATAAAGGGTCTGTGTTGGTCTTGACTCGAATATCAGCCAATGCATCGGATACAAGGCGTTGAGCACGAGCCTTTTTGCCGTCGCGCATGATGGTGTTGACCAGTTGTGAGACAATAGGATTCTGGCGAGTGAATTCCTGTTCAGCGGCTTGGTCCAGTTCGCCAGCTGCCAACTCGGCGGCTGCTGCTTCAATGGGTGACACTTCACTCAATCGGCATGCTTGAGAAGAGAAGAATCGGGAAGGTAATGCTGATGGGTGTGTAAAGGTGTTTTGCGCAGCCGATCGTGTCAAGGCGCGAACGCTATTCCACATTGATGCTGCCATGGTTGTTTTGCGTTTGAATCGATTTCGCCAACAAAAATTTCCAGGCCCAAAAATCACTGCACCTAAAAAAATTTGCTGGCGTCATCAAAGCGAAAAGCAGTCCAGTGGCGTAAATGCTGGCATTCGAGATGAGCAACGGGAGGCAATAGTCAGGCATATCTCATGACACTGCTGGCATAATTAAAAGCAATGAGGTGACACGAGCTTCATTAAACAACGAATCAAAGCGAGACGAATGATTGATAACATGAATGCATATCGCATCGGTCAGTTAGGCACTCAGGGCAGCCACGCTTACCACTATCCTTCAAATGTACACAGCTCAATGCCAATTGTATCCGCTGTATATCTCAATTTCTTGCAAATGCCAACAACACGTAGTCGCCTACTGCAACTATAGGGTTTTCCGGTGTATAAAAATAAAACGACACGTCAACCAATGTGCAGGTTATGTCGATCATTACCAGGATCTCCAAAACAGTACAAGATTGGCAACATCTAAGAATACAATCCAGGTGGCAAATCTTTCCAGAATGTCGCCTTCGGTGCTTTACCCTAGATGAATTATGGGGAGACTCATAACATACAATGTGAGTGGTGTACGCTGCATTTGCGATTACCAGGTACAAGCCAAACCAAGCTTGGCTAGATGCTAACATGCAGCTCCAACGCCGATATGCACGTCTGAAATGACACGGTTGGTTATAATTATGCTGATATTTTTGGCTATTTTCGCCATAGAATGCGACAGAGAGACATGGTGCCAAGCCGTCTACCCCTTAATTACCGCGCGAAGCCTCACCAATGGATGGAACAAAATGTCGATGGGCAACGCATGACAGGCTTTTATGCAAGAGTGCATCTTGAGTATATTTGGCAAATTTGGCGTACGTCTACATATAACTAACGCTGTATGTCTATGTAGACGATGGACTTTCAGCTGCGGCATATTGTCCAGCCCAGCCTTCCTCAATCGAGACATATTCTTTGTTTATCAAAGCGACATCCAAACACTCAGGCAACCATCGAAAGGGTGAAAAAGCCAAAAAACAAAAAAAGAAACAACAAAACTGGAACGTTGACGCTTTCAAAGCTTTTTGGAGGGAACGTCAACAAACATCAGCGATCCTGATGGTGGCAGCAGCCTCAAAAGGTGAAGGAAGCACATGTTATGTCAAATTTTCTACCATGCTCCACGAGAGATGTTCTCGACGGACACTTTCGGCACTTGTGTTCGGCAAACCCGAGTGGATATTAAAATTGAGATTTCATTTATTGCATATAATCCAGTAAAACGTTTGTGTACGCGTTGAGAGGGAGGGTAATGTGGATACATGCATAAAGTATCACTTGCTTGGCGTAAGACGAGCTATTTTTACCCAAAATATTTTTAATACATGAGCAGTTGATCGCTACGTAAGCAACTATGTGCGCGCTCTCTACGTAAGCGACTATGTGCGCTGTATAGCAGTTTGTAGCATAGCCTCCCGCATAATAGGGATTCCACCGATACATGCCGTGCGTGATGCTTACATTACCCATGTATGTTTTGCATTTTCGTACAACAGACGGCCCATTTCTGTCTTATACGGTACGGTCATATACCAAACACGAGGGGCAGAACGAATAAGTTACATCTTACTTGGATTGGTGTAGACGCAGCCAGGAAAGGGTTCATCACGAAAGGAAGGTTGAGAAGAAGTGTCGCTATGTGAGAGTCAGCATTACGTTATGGTATAGCTAGTGCAAAGTTGCTGCTAAAAAAAAAAAAACAGAGTACATGATCGAATGCTTCCATATTGAGTATACACGATATGATTATCAATTTCAGGCTCGCTTTTCCTCCCCCCCTCCTTTTTTTTTCTTGTCGCCTAGCATAGAATAAAAAGTCTTGGCTGACCTGATACTTTGTTTCGTCCTGACCAGCCAGATTGGATCGTCATGTTTCGAAATGTTGATTGTCAGGGTTTCAGATAACTTTGTATCTGACAGCATTCACCGACTTGTGATGTAATTACTATAGACGGTAATGTTTTTGACGATGTATTTTTTGGGATCCAGGAACGCCAGTTGAAAAAAAAAATTAGGCCATCCCAGCTGGTCGATCCCGTCATGGTCTGACGAAAAGTTTACCGCTTCCCATATAGATTACTTGTTATTGTTACCTTGGAGCAGAATCAGGAAAAGACCAAGATGGCAATATTTGCCGGTTTTAAATATAAATTCCTTTTTATTTATTCTTCACGGATATAGTATGTTTCGCTTTCACCTTGCTAACTGGTTAGGGGCTCGGACCGGGCTTTGGATAGAAAAGCCGGAGAAAGTAGTGATTATGGGACCGCATGCGGAGATTGTTTAGTTTGGCTGATGAGAGAAGATAGAGAGAAAAAAAATTAATTCAGCGAAGGTGGAGAACTACAGGCGAAACACATTGGTATCGAACTAGCTGAGAAACAATTCTTTATGGTAAGTTTCCTTATTCACTTGGGAATCGTGCTATATCAGCGCCGGTTAGGTCTGACGATTTATCTATGAAAAGAAGAGTAGAGACAGGGCAAACCGTAAGAGTTTGTAACCAATAAATTGACAACGTGTACGTGCTGTCGATCCAACCCAATCTTATTACACGTGCTTTTTCCAGTCAGTCAGTAAGCCAAGGGCAGGGCTACCGACTCCTGTTTCAAAGAGAAAAGAGAAACTTCCCTTTTGGCACAGCCGTTTTCAGACCAGTGTAACCCAAGCCTGAAAATAGATTGAAGCCGACAAACGTTACATCGAAATGCTTGGCACTTCTCAGCTTTCATCATTCGGAATTCCTTTGTCGGCAGTGGGACATGGCCTCAAGTGACGGAACCACTATTGCGTTGACCTTATTCCGAGATGAGGTAGGTAGTACCAGGGGACTTTCTTTGCCATAAAGGAGCTTTTGGGGGGGGGGGGGAGAGAGATGGGATGAGGTCCCAATAACAACCTATTCTACCTCAGATTGATGTTATTACATGTTTGTTGTTTATTGTTGTTTCGAAAAATGACACAATTTCACCTACAAAGTGGTAGTTCCAGGGACCTCATCTCCGTTCTACGAAACCTATCGCCAGAAGAAAGAATGAAACTGCCTTATTTTTTTTTAAAATCATTTTTTTTTGCCTAAAAGCTAAGGGAAAGCCGATCTAAGACGCAATAAAATTTTTCAAGCCAATAAGATAGGTGGTCCAGAACGAGATAATTTAGTAGCAGCGGGTCTCAGTCTAATTTACCCCCCCGCCCTTTATGTTGGATCGTCAAAGTGCACCCACACAAGATCGGGGATCCAAAAAGTTTCACCTTCACCTGAAAAGCAGAAGCAGGACCTGTCTTTCTGTTTCTCCCTGCTGAAAGACATAAAGGTCATAAAGGAAAAGACAAAAATACTGTTACTTTACCTTTTTCTTTCTTATTCTTCACTCTTTTTGATTTCTGTTCATTTTCTCTACTTGTTCAATCTTCATCGACATATACATATATCCACATTCACATCAACATGTTTAGGTCTTTCAGTCGAAAATCGCAGCAAAGACGCAATAGTCATGAATCTCAATCTGAAATATATCCACCACGACCAGGATCGAGTGCTTCCAACGCATCGTCTTCAATGAATTCAGCGTTGACACTTCATGAAAATGATAGTTTTTATAAATGGGCTGCATCATTTCCACCTGAGCAGCAACAACAACATCATCATCACCACAGGCCCACTTCACCCGCTCCCGCCTATCAACCGCAACCACCCGTCACATGCTCCAGACAGTCGTCTATGAACAAGAGTGCGGCTAGTAGTGATACTCGTACCATTACTAGCAATGGGTTTGATAGAGTTATGGAATTGCTGGACGATGCCTATAACGGATTCAGGACCCCCTCCACCGACAAGCCGCATGCTAACAACTTCCCATCTATGGGGCACCTGGTGGACCATTACCTTCAGTTTGATACACTTTTGGATTTCGTCAACGTCACCAATACAAAGGCGATCATTCGACCTCCGTCAGCCGAAATTGCCAACTGTGTTAACCATATTACACACGCACAAGTCCACAATTTTTTGGAAAAGTCTTTTAATTTGGCTCAGTTTGGTCTAACTCGCGGTCACCGTGTCGGTGTCTGTCTTCCTGATGGCCCGGAACTTGGTCTTTGCCTCCTTGGTGTCATAGCCTACTGTGTATGCGCCCCTTCCAACCCCAATTTGACCCCCGAAGAATTGCTACATGACTTTGGCAACATGAAGGTGGAAGCAGTCATCGTTCCATATAGCAAATTGCAAGACAATGATCGCATGGTACAAGTCCTGCGGGCAGGCGGCCTGCGTATAATTGGTCTCAAACCTGACTCACTTGGAGTTGGTTTCACTTTGGTGTCCGATGAAGTCGTGGCCAATGGCTCTTACCCAAATAGCGCTGAAACCGAAATTGAAATTGTTGAAAGCTTGCAAGTGGAAGCTCCAAAATATCAACGTCGCAAGTCTAGCTCAAAGTCATCCAACGCTAGAGAGCTCAATGGTCCAAATGACCTTGCTATGATTTTGCAAACCTCTGGCACCAGCGGCAAGAAAAAGACGGTGCCCTACCGTTTGCGCACACTTTGTATCGGCACTGTTTGTGTGGCTTTCTCATGGGGCCTGCAGTCAAACGATATTAATATCAACATGATGCCTCTATTCCATGTCGGCGGTATTGTCCGCAACCTATTTGCTCCCGTCTTCTCTGGTGGCTCTGTTATGTTATGCAATGGCTTTGATGCCTCTGTCTTTTGGGATATCGCCCAGGCCCAAGCCGGTGTCAACATTTGGTATTATGCCGTGCCTACCATGCATCATGCTATCCTTCAAGAGGGTAACATGCGTCAAGTCTCTGTCAAACTTAGACAGTTCGTCAAAATGATTTGTAACGCTGGTGGTGGTCTTCTACCCTCCCTTGCCAAGGATCTCAAAGCCTTCTTTCCTGCTGCTACCGTTCTGCCCTCTTATGGTATGACAGAATGCATGCCGATCTCCACCCCTCCACGTGATTATGCTCTCAACAGAGAGGGCACATCGGGTTTGGAAGTTGGACCCGAGATTGCCATCTTTATTGGGGACAAGCCGGTTGCCAAGAACGGCACTGTCGGTAATATCATGGTTCGTGGACCTCCTTGTTTCGATGGCTATGAGGGCATCGATAACACCAATACCTTTATTGATGGCTGGTTTGATACCGGCGACATGGGCTATGTCGACGATGATGGCTACCTCTATATCACTGGTCGCTCCAAGGAAATCATCAACCGTGGTGGTGAAATTATTTCTCCCTTTGAAATTGAAAATGCCATCGTGGCTCACCCCAAGGTTGCCCAAACCATTGCCTTTTCTGTTCCTCATGAGACTCTTCAAGAAACGATTGGTGTAGTGATTGTCCCTGAAGATGGCCATACTCGTGTTGACCTGAAGTCCTTGCGATCTTTCCTCAGCAAATCTTTGCATCACTCCAAGTTGCCTCAAGTCATTGTCTACATGGATAATATTCCAAAAAATGCTGTCAACAAGCCTCTCAGAATCAAGTTGGCTGAACGCATGGGCATTCCGGAAGTCAAGGACTCTGAAAGCAATGTCAATGTTGCCCAACGATTGTATCAAGGTGCCTGCCCTCCTAAAGGTACTCCTCTTACCGACCCCATTGCTATCACCAGTGTCTCCTGGGACATGAGTGACCTTGTCCAAGCCTTGGTGGTTCATCAAGCTGTGGCCGACTGCGCTGCTCTCAGGAACCCCCTAGACCATCAAGTGGTGGCTTTCGTCGTCAACACTCCACAAGACACTGAAAAAGAAATCGATGTCAAGGAAACAGCCATCCATATTCATCAATACTTGGAAACTCAAATCCATGATTACATGATGCCAAGACGTATCGTCATTGTAGATGAAATCGTTCGTTTCGAAGATGGTTCCTTGAATGAACAGGAACTCCACCAAATCGCTCAGGAGCAAGTTGCCGATTTGGAGGAATGCACTGGTGATCCTGTTGCATTGGCTCTGCGCGATATTTTTGCTTCAGTCCTCGGCATGCAGGGTGAAAAAGCCCATTACCCCCTTAATGGAGATTTCTTTGAATACGGAGGTGACTCTCTCAAGGCTGGTGCTCTCATCTCCTCAATCCGCTCCAAGCTTGGTGTCGCTTTGCCTATTGTCATCATCTATGAAGAGAAGAACAGAACGCCTATTGGTTTGGCTAAACTTTGCACCGAACAATTGCCAAGTGATCATCACCTGTTTACTCATGGCTACAGTGCCATCAACATTGAAGAAGATGAAGAAGACCCCAAGGAACGTCTCAAGAATCGTCCAAAGTCTGGAGCAAAGAATCAGTGGAACCCTTTGGTTGCCTTGGTCCAACTCTCAAGTATCTACTTGTTGCGTCCCTTGCGTATCACTCTCTGCTGGTTCATGTTTGCGTCTCTTTTGGTCGCTGTTGCTTCAAGCTGGGACAGAAAGGGCAGCAATGTTCTTCGTGTTATCCAGTTGTCTCTCTCTCTCTTCATTGCTCGCTTCGCCACCGCTTTGGTCCTTCCCTTCATTGCTATCATCACCAAGTGGGCTGTTATTGGTCGTTATCGCGCTGGCTCTTATCCTCTTTGGAGTTCTTACTACCTCCGCTGGTGGTTTGTACATCAAGTCTGCCGCATGTGCGGTCGTGGTATCTTCAAGTTGCATCCTCGCTTGTATGCCTTCTATCTGACCTTGATGGGATCTTCCATTGGTACCAACTGCAGAGTTGATATCCATGCTGATATTCAAGAATTTGACCTTGTCACCATTGGCGATTATTGCCAGTTTGATAACTGCTCCATTCGTCCATTTGTTCTCAAGACAGGTCATATGGTCCTCTCAGAAATTGTCATTGGTAGCAATACCTCTATTGGTCTCAAGTCCATTGTCACTGCTGGTTCTCATATTCCCGCTGGTACCGTTATGGGACCTCTTACCTCGTCTCACAACATGGACGTCGTTGCTGGTGGCAGCGCTCATATGGATACCACTCAAGGCATGAACTTTTCCGAGCTCAACCGTATGAACTTCCCTGCTCCTCATTTCTTGGTTTCTCTCATTTTTGGTTGGCCCATTGTCATCTTTGCCAAGTTCTTCGCTTTCCTTCCTTGGTTTGCTGTCATCTTCTTGCTCACTCGTGAAGTCTTCTTTGAGAAGGCATCTCAAAACCAGTTTGCTGAACTCATCCTTTACTTCGCTGAACCCGAGCGTGTTGGTTACCATTTCTTGGCTGTTGTTGTTCGTGACAACGTCACACCCTTCTTCTACTTGGCTGCCGTCATCGCTTTGAAGCGTCTCTTTATTGGCAAGTTTAGAGCTGGACCTCGTGACCGTCGTCAAATTTCACTCCTCAAGTACTGGCTCATGGAGAAGCTCATGCCTGGTGGTGACCTCGGTGGTGTCACTCGCTTGATCGGTACTCACTACGAATTGGTTAGCATGATCTATCGTGCTCTTGGTGCCAAGATCGGTGAACGTGTCTACTGGCCTGGTTCTGGACTTCGTGTCATCGAATTTGACCTTTTGGAAATTGGAAATGATGTCGTCTTTGGTTCAAGAACTCATGTTGTCTGCTCTGACTCTCACATCTCTGCTCCGGTTAAGATCGGTGATGGAGCTATGATTGCTGATCGATGTGTTCTCCTTCCTGGTGCTACTATTGGCCGCAAAGCTGTTCTCGGTTCTGGTGGTCTTGCAAAGAAGAACTTCCATTTCCCTGATAACTCTGTCTGGGTTGGCTCTCGCGGTGGTAATGCCCTCCTTTGGGATGCTGGTACCAACTCTGCTGATGACGAATCCACCATTACACCTTTCGGTCGCGCCTTCTATCAAAACAAGGCTAAATTCTGGGTTATTCCTCTTAGCTTGATTGTCGTCTACAATTGCTTGTTGCACATCATTGCCTCCTGTTACTGGTCTGTTCCTGTCACTGCTGCTATTCAAGTTGCTGCCGTCATGGAAAAGCGTTATTTCTTGAAGCATACTGATGAAGCTGCCGTATATAGTCTATACGAAGGTACTCGTCAAGGTCTTACCTTCTTAATCATCTTTGCTGTCATCTGTGCATGCGTTTGCATACTCTGCTTCCTTGGTCTCGTCATTGAAATTGCTGCCAAATGGTGTCTCTTTGGTCGCAGAAAGCAAGGCAGTTATAACTGGGATGAATCTTCCTACTGCCAGAGATGGCAAATTCTCATCACTTTCCAACAATGCTTCCGTCAAGGTGTTCTCAACCTTCTCAGCGGTAGTGCCTGGCTTGTCTTGTTCTTCCGTTGCCTTGGCGCTAACATTGGCAAGAATGTCTGTCTCTATCCTAATGGTGGTGACCCTATGATGACTGAGCCTGACTTGGTCACTTTGGAAAACGATACTGCTGTCGATGAAGCTTCTTTGATCTGCCATATCAATTCTCGTGGTCAATTCTCCATCAACCCATTGCATATCGGCGCTGGCTCTGTTCTTCGCACTGGATCAAGATTGTTATCTGGTGCTTCCATGAAGGAAGACTCTGTGTTGCTCGAACATACTTTGGTTGCCTCTGGTCAAGTTGCTGAAAAGAACTCTATCTGGCAAGGATGGCCTGGTGAAGACGTCACTGAAAAGTATAACCAGAACATGCGCAACTCAAGACGATTCTCAGTCAAGAGTTTGAGAGGTTTCGTTGACTTCTATTAAAAGAAGTAACATTCCATCAATGCACTCAAATTTCCCTCCACAAAAATCTTGTTTTTAAAAACCAGTCAGCAAAGCTCACTATCCCACACACACACACACACACACACACATACAAACATGTACCATAGAACTGAAAGGGTTATAATGTACAGAGGCACACCCAAAACCCAAAACCCTCTTCGCAGTGTTTTTTTTTTTCTTCTTTCATCTTGTTTCTTCTGTTTCCCCTCCCCCATTATCTTTCCATTTCTTCGTGATATTGTCCAATTCGCATCATATGCAATATAGAAAACAAATATACCTGAATATATCATTTTTGCCCTACATCTTGTGTTCTGGAAAAAAAAGTGTGACATTGTGTTTACTTATCAGATCGCCTCATTAATCCGATCACGCATAACCGAGCGTAGTGATGACAAAGTGCCTGCGATTGATGAATGATTTTAACTGATATGAGGATGTAAAACAGAGTCTTCCTATTACCGGTGCCCCCAAATTGACGATCAATTGTCGTACTTACCGTCCCTCCGAATACCCCCGTCGACACACTTACATTGGGTCTGTCCAGTGTATTAGTTCGGGATCAACACCGCTTCTGCCATGTGTGTCGAGCAGCCGTCGGAGAGTCAAACGTGGGCCGAGTTGGCGCGGTCAAAGCGAAAACTCAAATAAGATAGAAATGGTAGACATGGCGCAGGCAAGAGGTATAGGCAATAGGATGCCGCATGACATGCTGTGTAAATGATTGATAACTGCAAAGAAAGACCGTGCGAATGATGTTGCGCTTACACAGGCATCGCCAACGTTAGTCAGCCGTTGACCGAAATTGCGCTGAGGATTCACGGAAAAAATCAACTGCCGACCTAATTTTTTTTTGCCTGCGGTCTCACTCTGATGTTATAAAAGGAAATCAGTCTTTAGGTTTCTGTTATGCTGTGGCGAAATACTTTTCTTTCTTCCTTCTCTTCATAATGGACACCGCTACGACGTCAGATTCAACAGTGGGAAAGCAAGAAATCAATGAGAAGCCGTCATGGAAGAAGGCCATTGCTTCCCGACTACTGATTCATCCATCTATCGATGAAGATCCTCGCCTGAAGACTTCAAGACAAAAATCCTTAATTTTATTGTGCTTGTGCCTTGGCTCATGTCTACCCGGTCTATCGAGTACATTATACTTCCCAGCCATCCCGGTCATGACCGAGGACCTCAAAGCACCAGCGGTGGCTGTCACCTTGACCACCAGTTTGTTCGTCCTGTTCATGGGTATCGCCCCCATCTTCTGGGCTGTCTTAGCAGATCACTACAAAATTCGACGAATCCTTATTTTGGCCTCTTTGGTCATTTTTATTGGAGCTTCATTAGGATGTGCTCTTGTCAGTAATGTATGGGGTCTGGTTGTCCTTCGATGCCTTCAAAGCACTGGTGCCTCATGTACATCTTCGGTTGGTGCCGGAACTATAACAGTAAGTGATCAAATACGTACGATCAGATACTTATTTGGCGTCAGTCCAAACTAAAAGTCAATCAATTTCTAGGACATGTATGCTATTACGGAACGTGGTCGAGCCTTTGGATTTTTCTTCTTTGGAAACTTTTTTGGCCCACTCGTTGGTCCAATCATTGGTGGATTCCTGTCCTTGAGTTCTCAAAGTTGGAGAGCTACTTTCTGGTTTTCAGTTGCTTTTGGATGCTTTGGATTCCTCGTTGTTTTCTTCTTTTTGCCCGAGACTTATCGCGACGATGCTAAGTGGGATGCTGTATCCAACGACATGGACGAGAAGGTGGAAAAAGCTGAGACAGATAACAACGGTGACCAAGCTGATCTTGAAGCCACTACCGTTCAGAAGCGCAAGTCTATCAATGTCTTTGCTCCTGTTCGAGCACTTTTCCATCCTTTTGTTTTCCTTGCTTCCTTCATGACTGCTGTTGCTTTCGGAGGCATGTTTGCTGTCGAAACTATCATTCCTACAATATACGACGAAAAGTTTGGACTCAACACATGGCAAACAGGTAAACTTTTGATCCTTCGTGGTTATAGTACAAACATCGATTCTTATTCTTTTTTTTTTTTTTTTTGTTATTTAGGCTTGTCATATTTGGGTGCTGGTGTCGGTAACTTTATGGGTACCTTGATTGGAGGTAAATTATCTGATGCCCTGTTGATCCGATCTCGACGACTTCGCGGTGGTGCTGCTCTTCTGGAAGATCGTCTCACTGCCAACTTGTGGCCTGCTGGCTTCTTTTTCGTTCCTCTTGGTGTTTTGATGTTCGGATGGATCGGTGAATACGGGATCAGTGTTTGGGGATGTATCGTTGGCTTCGGTATTCAATGCTTTGGTATGAGTCAAGTGTTCTCTGCTGGAAGCGCATATCTTGTTGATGCTACACCTGGTCGTGGAGCATCCATCACTGCTGGTGCCAATTTCCTTCGCATGCTGTTAGCGTGTATCCTCTCTCTCGTAGCCACGCCAATGTTGAATACCCTTGGACCTGGATATGTTGGTGTTCTCTTTGCCGCCCTTATGGTTCTAGCTATGTGCTTAGCCGTACTCCTCAAGCTTAAGGGAGAAGCTATTAGAAAGATCAGTGGCTTCTAAATCATATCCAATCAGCACTAATAGCTTACATCACTCTTGCACTATATACACACCACTTTCTGCACTTTTAATATGTACATCAGACTAGAAAGAACATTTTTCAATAATAGACTCAAAGCTTGACTAACTCTCATAACGCAAAATACTGTAAATGACTGAAATATTGCTGGTGATATTATAATACGCTTGCGTGACCGACGAAGCCGATTGATATTTCGAATACATCATCGCAACAGAGCTTAACGTGATCTTTCAAATTGCAGCAGATATTTATCCGTATCATTAGGCAGACTATTGATCTTACTGACCTTGGGCTAACGTCGAGATTAGTTGATCTGCCGTAAGATGACGTGATCGGGACTGGAAAGCTTGAAGTAACTTGTCATACAGATGAAAGTTACAGTCATCCGATATTGAATCTCAACGTAGAAACTATGAATAATCGAGGTTGGTCAAAGAAACGACGAAGGATCCTGTGTTAGAAGCGCCTTACTTTTGACGTCGTAAACGATAGACTTTTACGTGAGAGAATCCATTGATCATTCACTGTAAGACACTGGATGAAGGCTATTGTCTTTATAAGTCGATCTTTTCCACGGCTATGATTCAAGGGTACTTTCTATAGGACGAAAGCAAAAGCCGGATTATACCTACAATTGCGTTATAGCATCGAATTTCATAAGGTAGAATCTCTTCAATACCGTAATAGGGCGTTACAAATATGTGGTTTCTTCCGAGAACAGAAAGGCCAAGAAATGCATGTGGTGACCGGTATTTGTTTTCTATCAACACCACACCATTTGGAATGGCTGGCGAATTGAACGCAGAGTGACATTTTGTTGTTTTAAGGCTATCTGGCCGCAAACAAAGCCCATAGCGGAAATGCTAACCTCCAAATTTTTTGTTAAAAAAAAAAAAAAAAAAGCTCGTTCTGTCCTATCCAAATTAAGCGTGAGAGACACCGGAGTCAAGCATAACACTGCCCACGAAAGATGCACAGCCGATTTGTTCAATTCAATTCAATTCAAACAAAATCTGTAGATAACACCCTGGCAAGTTATCAATACAAGGAAATACACATTGTCACACAACGAGTTCCATGTAACCAGACCTCAGAAATTTTTCTGCACCAAAGATTTTATTACTTGTAGCCCGTTTGTGTACCACCAATCTGATTTGCTCTTCCACTTTTGCGAACGTTGACGGCATATAACGCACTATGAGGAAAGGCAGGGTATAAAAAGGCTTGCATATTTCCGTCAAACGCATATCTTTGACAAGTGTGCACCTCATTTTACTGGCCCTCACCGACGTATAGATCTCGCAGCACCGCCATGGAGGCCAGGACTTGCACTATTCCCATGGATTTGTTATCATCCGTCGATTTCTTTGCCACCATGATAAATTCGTCCAATTTTTTTTTTTTGAGTTTGACTTGGCGACGTGTTGCATACCAGATGAACAAAGTCAACGCCATTTTCCAAAGAAACAGCCGGATGTGCGGAGACGTTATCCTCAGTTTCAGTGTAAATTGCGTGATCACTTAGTGCGCAAAATACATATAAAGGCATGAGATGGCGAGTCCTACTCACCACAATCAATCCATCAATTTACTCATCACTAAACTATGGCCCAAGTTCAAGCACCAACACAAGCAAAGGACGGTTGGAGAACATTCTCTACTGAGGTGGAGAACCAGAACCCAACCACCCTTCAATGGCCCGAAAAAATAGAAGGCCCAACCGTGTGGGATGGAAAATACCTCGAGGCTCACCCTGATGAATGGGTCTACCAGCTCAGTAACTCAGAGATCAATGAAATTGATGCTGCTATCAAGCACTTCTTCACCCTCAACAAGGAACTCATTTTCATCGACAAGGCGTCCTTCCCTCTTCCAGAATTCGGAAAGGTGTTGCAAAGGCACAAGGAAATTCTTCTTCAGGGCCGCGGATTCACACTCATTCGTGGTTTTCCAATCAATAACTATACCCGGGAGGAACAAGCCGCTGCATTCATGGGCATCGGTACACACTTGGGTATGTACCTAGATGGAAATCTCGATTTTATGCTTTTGAACACTATACTGACAGTCATTTCATATCTTTAGGACATCGCAAAACACAAAATGGCAAAGGGCATGTTTTGGGTCACGTAAAGGATATCTCCATTGGCTCCCTGACCAAGGCTGTTTATGATGCTAATGATCCCACCACTCGTATATATGCCACTCGTAAAGCTCAGCCTTTCCACGTCGATGGTACCGACATTGTCGGCCTTCTCTGCCTGCAGGTCAGTCAAGAGGGCGGTCAATCATCCGTCATATCTTCACACACTGTATATAACCGCCTCAAGGAGGAGCGTCCCGATATCATTGAGCTATTCAAAGAAACCTGGCACTGGGATAAGAAGGGGGAACATGGACCCAATGATGTTCCCTACCTTTTGGCGCCTCCAATGACATATTACGAAGATAAGCTATTTACCTTCTACGGACCTCACTTCTGGGAGACTGTTCCCAGACTTGGAATTCCAGTTTCCGATGAAAAGTTTGAAGCTATGAAATATGTGCAAAACCTTTGCGAGAAGGAGGCTCTTGAGATGTGGCTCGAAGTTGGTGATATGCAGTTTGTTCACAATCACCAAATCCTGCATGCCAGAAGTGCTTACAAAGATTCCCAAGAATTAACAAGACATTTGTTGCGACTTTGGCTTATCGTTCCAACAGAAGAAGGCGGCTGGGATATGCCATTTGCTAAGCGGGAAGGCGTCTACTATTATGGCGTGAACCACAGCGTTCCACTCGAGGCGGAATAATTAGCTTTAGTATATTTTACCGGTCATCATAAGAAATCAAGTTCATAAAAGGATATATATTTTAAGCGGGATACACATTTACAACGAGGAGGTGTGGGAAGTAGCTAAGTTGTTTTCTACTAAAGTTAAGATAGGTGAAACGTCGAGAAACTCCAAAAAAATTGGGAGAATTTTTTTTTTTAATTTTGAGTATGAACTGGATTATAAGAAGGCAAGGTATTAGAATTGATGCTGGTTACGAATATTTGTTCATGTCATTTGCTTACCAGTTTGGTCAGTCTCAATGAATTTGACGTAGTCCTTAGCTTCAAATGTGTTGACCAAGCCATCCTTATTGTCGGGCAAGGAAACTGATAGACCCTTCAATCCAGCAGTATATTTATGGTTGATTACACCGTTAGCAGCGAGAACATCATCCTGAGCCTTTTTGAAGTCACTGTCGGAAATATCTCGGTTGAACACCATGATAAAGTCTGTATAACCGGCTGAGACATAAAGTAAGTGATTAGTTAACGATTACAAGTACATAAATAGCATAAAAAAGGCAGCTTGAATAGATGGTGTACAGTCGAATATTCAATGTAGCTGAAATGATTGCAGGGAGTCGACCAAAGGATGACGAATTTACTTGGCCGAGGTTAAATGCCAAGGGCGGAGAGACTCAGCAGGTTCGAAAAGCACATATTGTATTTACCTTTGGCAGCATAGGCATTTAGAGAAAGAAGAGCGGTCAAGGCAACTGTAGTGATAATACTGATAATGCTTCTCATTTTAAGTAGGAGTAGTATGAAAGTGAAATAGACTGTTCATATTCTTGCGGGTTGAAACCAAAAGAACATGTTACGACCGACGGAGTGACTGCATTCTGTCACGTGGATATTTCGTTTTTCGGTTTTGTCAGTTTTGTCGATCGAGCGCCAGAAAGAATTCAGAGCAATTGTGTCATGGCAAAAGCAAAAGGAAAGAAAAAGAAGAATGATGCCGAACACAAGGCTAGAATTCAGGAAAAGGTTATTTCTCGGCCATTGATCATTTACATTCCAAACTACCAGTAGTTAACAGATCCGATTTAGGCAAACCGAAAGTCGAACAAGAAAGTCAAGAAGTCCAAGGAGAAGGCAGAAGAGCCTGAAGAAGATATTGAATCTATCCTCGCCGCTTTCCAGAGACAAGTAAGTCCTAATAAATAGCTTGAAAATGTTTTTCCTTATGGCTAAAGCCGTCCAAAAAGCAAGAAGAGCAGTACAAAGTTACAGAGGAAATTATTGGAAACCCTCCCAGTAGACGGGCGAATGGAACGTTTTCTCCGCATCCAACGAATACCAACGAGTTGATCCTCTTTGGAGGTGAATTTTATGATGGACAAAAGGGTAAGAGCCTGCATTGACATATTGAAACCGAGTTTGTACGTAGATCAACGGAATTTGACATTTTCACTCCATGCACCTTTTTTAGTGCATATGTACAATGACCTTTACCGATACAGCATCGACAAAGATGAATGGAAGAAGATTACTTCACCTAATTCTCCTGGTCCGAGATCTGCTCATCAAATAGCGATTATGCCCACAGGAACGCTATTTTTGTTTGGAGGTATGGCTACTGCAATAATTCCTACAGTGGGCGTTCACCAATAGGTTGACTAATATGTCGCAGGTGAATTTATATCTCCCAATGAAACACAATTTTTCCATTATAAGGACTTTTGGTCTTTCGACTTGAAGACTAATCAATGGGATAAGTTGGAAGTTAAGCAAAAACCGTCAGCAAGATCAGGTCATCGCATGGCAGTATGTGTATCAAAATTTGGGACCTGAAAGCTATCCTTGCCTCATTTATACTAACATCCTGTCTTAGGTTTGGAAGAACTTCATTGTTCTGTTTGGTGGTATGTGTCGTGAAGGCGCAAGGTTTTTGGATTTAGAAGAGCAGTAGTCTGACAATTTCCCGTTTTTCCAGGATTTTACGATAATTATGTACAGACAAACTACTATGACGATCTATGGGTTTTTGATACGCTGACTTACAAGTGGACCAAAATCGAGGTTCCTGAATCATCGAATCGCCCAACGTAAGCAATGTGTAGTGTATGGCCCATTTTAACGGATGTTTTCTAACAGTATGTCATAGCGCAAGGTCCGGTTTCTGCTTTATTCCATGTAACGATGGTGTAATTCTATATGGAGGGTACTGTAAGCAATATACCAAGGGACAACGAGCCAAGGGCATTGTTCATACAGGTAAAGCAATGTACAGCCGAGGTTTCAGTGTGCATACAAAACATCTAACCATCCTATCTAGACACTTGGTTGCTGAAGATGAACACAGACTTGAAAGGAATCAAATGGGAGAAGCGAAAGAAATCCGGCTTTGCTCCAACGTAAGTAGTATACTAATTTTTCAATTACAAGTTGCGTGTAGCAAGCAGGCAGCTAATTGCATGCCTATCTGGCTGTTGTAGTGCAAGAAGTGGAGCAACAATGGCAGTTTACAAAAATAGAGGCATCTTGTTCGGCGGTGTATACGACGAGGATGTGAGCGAAGAAAAGCTTGAAAGTACTTTCTTCAACGAACTGTAAGGAAATTTGACAAAGTAGCGCATGAGTCTAGCAACTCCCTGCTAACAGTGGCATTCAACATAGCTTTACATATCAGATTGACAACGGTAGATGGTTCCCGCTGAATTTACGCAAGAGTAAGCAGGCTAAGAAGGCACAGAAAGCAAAAGCACAAAAGCAACATCATTCAAATGACAGTGATGAAGGCTCTGGCTATGATTCGAGCAATGAGGCACCCAAAACCGGTCAACAGCAACAGCTTCCCCAAGACGATAGTATGGAGGATTTTGCTCCACGCGCACGTTATAATGCGATGACCTGTGTGCAGAAAGGCATACTGTATATATATGGTGGCATTCTCGAAATTGAAGACAAGGAATTCACTTTGGATGACTTTTGGAGCATCAATGTAGAGAAAATGACGGAATATACGTGTATGAAGAGCAGTGAACTTGACGAACAAATCTGGTTAGGAGAACAAAGCGACGATGACGACGATGAAGATGATGAAGATGATGAAGATGATGACGACGATGAAGATGATGATGAAGCTGCGAGTGATAATGAAGACGATGAAAATGAAAGTGTAGGCAGCAAAGCAAAAAAACGAAAGTCGAAAAAGAAGGATGAAAGCAAGAAGGATGAGAACATGACCGATGTAGTCATAGAGGAGGAGGCGGTACCTGATGTCATAGAAGAAGAAGACGAACAAGCGCAAGCTATGAACAAACTGAATCAGCTGTTGGAGCAAGACGTAAGTAACGTTACATGCAGTAATTTAAATCCAGTACTAGTGTCTTATTCATCGGCTATGTTCATTGTAGGCGAAAGCAAAAGAGGAGGATGCTCTTGGTACCCCGAACCTGGGAGAAAGCTTGAGGGACTTCTATGCCAGAACTTGTAAGTTAAACTTTTGGAATAGTTCTGACCATGAGATGTATCCACAAATAAGCCCTCCGTTTCTAATTCATCAAATCCTTTCATAGCTGAATTTTGGGCAAGAAAAGCCTTCGAGGAGGATGAAGAAGGCATGGCTCGCGGAAAGGCGTTGCGTAGAGATGCTTTCAGTATGGCCGAGCAGCGATACCAGGACTACCAACCTATTTTACAGGAGATTGAGAAGCTCAAAATGGATGCAGGTCTGGATGAAAATGATACCATCATCTCGAAGAAGGTCATGGGTGGCAGTGATCCTGCTGCCGATAAAATGGCTTCTCGCAATAGACGGTAACTTAACATCAATTCAAAATAAAACAACTGAGATTTATAGAATCAAACATAACAGCTAAGGCTGTTTCTTCATTTACCCTTTGGAGTACAATGTCTAACCTACATTTGAAGTTAGTTGAAATGCACACCATTGCACGCAATTATGCAGAACCATGTTAATTGGATATTATATAATCATAATTTATATGGCCATTGAAAAGATTGCCTTTGCTCTGGACCTCAAAATAAAACATCATATCGCTAGGTATTTATTCGTTCTTCTTTCCTGCTTCGCTTTCCGGTGCCTTCACTGCTTTCACCATTATTGCGCTAAGTAATCTGTCGGTGATCCATCTTGGCAAGTAGAAGAAGATCAAGAACAGAGGTGTGAGGTGTCCAAATGTAAAATACCTAGGTGGAGAACTCTTCAATACAGTCTGCACTACTTGCTTGGCAAACACTTCGGTTGGAGTAGCCCTTGGGCCCTGCGAAGCGTTTGCTCTTCCGTTAATGACAGCCTTATACTGTTTGTACAAAGAATCTTTGAATAGGCCGATGTCAATATATAGTTCAACAATTCTCATCCCCCAGACAAACTTCGAACTAACCGATTGGTAACGAGATAGTCGCTATTGCTGCGTCACCAAAGTTTGATTTGATGGAACCTTAAACACACATGTGAGAACTCAGTAAAACCATTGACCAGTCTTCTTATGGTTTAAGCTTACCTGGTGCTACAATCATAACATGGACACCAAATGGCTTAAGCTCCATGCGCAATGTATCTGTCATAGAGTGAATGGCAGCCTTGGATAGACAGTAAATACCTGAAAGAAGGAGCATAATGAATGGCATGCGTTACCTCATTACAACACGAGTGAAGATCTATACCTGCCCATGGTGTGGAGACGTATCCGACCACAGAGCCAATGTTTACAATCTTGCCAGATCCCCTCTCAGCCATACGGCGACCGACAGCTTTACACATAGCAAGTGTTCCAAAAACATTCACCTCTAAGCAATGACGAGCAGACGCCATATCCGTATCCAACATAGCTCCAATAGCACTATACAAGTAAACTACGGTTCAACAAATGAACCTCACGTAGGTCCGACTGATACGCGTAGGTACACTTACTGAGCTCCAGCATTGTTGACAAGAATATCTTTTGATTTCATCATTGATTTTGAGAGAAAGTTAAAGATCTCAATCGACTAAAAATTAATTTCGTAGCCAAAGAACTTACCGACATGACCTGCCTTTTCATAAATCTCGGCCACCGCTTTTTCGATGGATACCTCGTCTGTTACATCCAGGGACACCTTCTCACAACCAAATGCTGTTTGAGGAAAACTTAATTATAGAGAAAACCGAGCTTAGTAACGAACTAGACCATACCTTCCAAACCGTCCATAGCGTTCACTCTACGGGCGGTAGCAAAGACTCGACACCCTTTGGCGGCGAACTGTTGGCAAAGGTTGAAACCTAGTTACTGTTAATGGCACAATGCTGGATGAGCTGGCACAAGTTGAAATGCCTGTACCTATACCACCTTGGGAGCAGCCAGTAACGACAACGACAGGTTTATCAGACATAATAAAGAAAGCAGAGCAAGCACACTTCGATTTCCAATTGAAGGCAAAAAGTAATGGCGCTGACTTGCTTCAATTCTCACTGCCACGTGAACACTGGCTAGGAAACTGGAGCGCCTCAATTCTGCTTGCTTTTGACCAGAAAGTATTAAAGCCTAAGGAGGGTCCAACAAAAACGCGTAAAAAACTCATTAGAGAGTACAGATACACGCTTCTGTCAAGACGTACGCTATCAGTAAAAATATTACACAACGGGAAAACTAAACGATGCTCCATGCTTGCCCTGGATCAATGCTTCTTTAATGTCTGCTTGTGGCTGCTATCGCGATAGACACGTACAAATTATGTATCATATGTAGACGGGTAATTATATGGCTATTAACATCATTTATAACCTGATATACACTGGTATATGGTCATTATGATAGCCACCTTCAACGTATTGACCATTACTTTTGATGGCAGCTCTGTGACTGGCATTTCGAAGGCAATTGTAGTACCTCCTCAACACGAGCAAAATCGATTCATAACCTTTAAATCTTAGTACCGTTCGGCCATGTCAGACGTGGACTATGTCAAGAGAGAGTCTGAAGACGTGTTAAATGCTGATCACTTTGAAAGTGAAGAGTCAGACTGGCAGGTACAAAAAGAGCTCGCATTACTGAACGCCATCTCGAAATGCAAGCCAGTTGGTAAGCTCGCTTGATAAATCAGTGTGCCCCTGTCTGCTTGTGATTGATTGACATGTTCTTTAGGCATGCACAAGCACTTTAGGATCATAAGTATTCAGCGCCAATACAACCAAGACAACCCTTCCCCACTTACTATAGAGGAAATCTGGCGGGAGCTTGAGCACCTCTATGGAATTGAAGCTCTCAACGAATTGGTAACTACCTAGTGTTTTTGACTCCTGTGGTACGCTTTGAGGATCATGAGGCACGATATCTTATTACTCTTTTTCTGTTTTAGGAAGAAGCGGACGAAGAGGACGATATGGATATGGACCAGCCCGGTGCAGGAGAGTTTACACTGCCTATGGATGATTACGAGCAACTGATCTTCGAACATCGACAAGACGATCAATCATCACAGCAAGGCTCCATATCGCCAACCATAACTCCCTTAAAAAAGAAGGCTGCAAGGAAAGAATCTTCACCAACATCATCCATAACGGGCTCAAATGCATCGACTCCAGAGCCAGAGGAAGGTGAGTGCATCGTGACTTTTGTTTGTTGGATTTGTTTGGAGCCCTCTCTTACCGATAGTCGTGGTACAGCTAAAAAAGTGCGACGACCACGAGGAAAACGATCGGATGCCACACCTGAGCCAGTCAGTAAAACAACGACAGGAAGGCGGTCAACGCGAGGGTCAGCGGCACCACGAGGCGGTAGAAAAACCAAAAAGAAATAGTGATTAGTCAGAGACGATATAATTGTAATATAATGTGAACTGAACATGGTAGCGGCAATGTTTTTATTTTTGCATAATGTTTTTGGATTGCAATACACCTTGGCAGGGCAGTGCAAAAGAGCTGAAAATTGGCGAATAGTACAAGAATTATTATTTCCATCTTTTTCTTGAACCTACAAGTGAACACCTACGCTCGGAAGAACAGCCTACGTTCTACAAACAATCATATCACAATCTCAAAGCTTGTTAGCTATTTACAGGGTTCTCAACTTTTGACATTATCTATGGTTACAGTAGAATCAAATGCTTACCAAGCCAACTTGGATAGAATAATTGAAATGATACTTCAAACCAGCAATAAACTAACAACCTGTAAATGACCGTTTCCTTATAGTTGCACATAGTCGCGACATTTATTAATGTGGCCGCGGTAGTAATTTAAAAAAAGCATTGTATAAGCCTTTGCTGTTGTTGTGCCTCCCAATGGGTGTACCACTTGGAACCCCCCCCCCCTCGTCTTATTGCTGAGAATTTGCCAAAATTGGCCAGCCTTCGATTAAGACTGAGAGTGCTACTATACTCCACAATAATAAAGGATGGCAACGGTTAACTTCAGCTTTTGAATTAACCACAATAATCCATTACTTGATGTATTAGCCAGTAGCTAAGTTTATATCCAACAACGTTATCAAGGGCTCAATAAGCTATGGGCTGTGAAAAATATAGGACGACAGTATGCGGACTGAGTTTCAAACTCAGGCAAATCCGTCCGAAAAACACACTGAATTTTTCGTCTGGTCTCGACCATTTCCGCTTCCCTGCTAAAACCTCTTCACTACAACTTCGGTGCTCAAGTACGTATACATCCCCTTCCCCCATTTCAACGTCTTTTTTATTTCATGTAACGGAAACCGGTTGTACGATCTATGTAAAAAACATACTGTATTTGAGTCATTCGCCTCTTCAGCTCTTACCACGCGTTAGATGTGCGCCAGATTACTCATAGATTTCTCCAGTCAACATTGGCGGCACACTCACTGGATTCCGACATCTCAGTGCGACTATTCTTAGTTTCTTTCTTAGGATAGTTCCTTTATTGCCTTTTGAGATATGAGTCAACGTAGCCGTCCTTCCAGCATTGAGATTACGCCCCATCTTATTTGACTTTTTGATTGATTTTGTGGCCCACTGATTCAAACTCATTCTCTCCCTAGAGTCATGGCGGATCCCGTCGATGTTGATGTCGATACTATAATTGAAAGATTGCTGGAAGGTGAGGAGATCCTTTTAAATCTAATGTACAATAGTACCGTGCGCGTCCCATAGTTGTGTAATTCTTGAGGATCAGTCTTCATCATCCCAAAATGTTGCAACGCTACACAGTAGCTGCCTACCCAAAATATTTCATTGTGAACTCAACCTGATTAATGATTTTCGTTTATCTCTTTCTTTTCTAGTAAGAGGAAGTCGTCCTGGTAAACAAGTGCAACTCGCCGAACATGAAATTCGATTTCTTTGCCAAAAGGCTCGTGAGATCTTCATGAGTCAGCCCATCCTCTTGGAGTTGGAGGCACCCATCAAGATTTGTGGTAAGATAATGGTGTTTCATAATGACGATACCGTTGCCCTGTCATACTCAATATTTAGTACGTGTTAGGTGACATACACGGGCAATACTATGACCTGTTGAGACTTTTTGAATATGGAGGCTTCCCACCAGAAGCAAATTATTTGTTTTTGGGAGATTATGTTGACAGAGGCAAACAATCACTTGAGACCATATGTTTGCTGCTCTCCTACAAAATTAAATACCCAGAAAACTTTTTTATTCTTCGTGGAAATCACGAATATGCAAGCATAAATCGTATATATGGCTTCTACGACGAATGTAAGTTCCATAATTGATGGAGAAGCATCTATCTAGCTGTACACTTGCTCATCACTCTTTACTATGTAGGTAAACGACGGTACAACATCAAGCTATGGAAGACTTTCACAGACTGTTTCAACTGCCTTCCAATCGCCGCTATAATCGACGAAAAGATCTTCTGTATGCACGGTGGTCTTTCTCCTGACTTGCAAAGCATGGAACAAATTCGCCGAGTCATGCGTCCTACTGATGTTCCTGACACAGGTAAAGTCAATGAGGCTCACCTGTACTGTCTAGTGCCTATTTTTCACACCGTTAACGCATTTGCTGTTAGGTCTTCTCTGTGATTTGTTATGGGCAGATCCCGACAAAGATATCACTGGATGGAGTGAGAACGACAGAGGTGTTTCATTTACTTTTGGACCTGATGTTGTTACTCGCTTCCTTCAAAAGCACGATATGGACCTCATCTGTCGTGCACATCAAGTTGTTGAAGATGGTTATGAGTTTTTCGCAAAGAGACAGTTGGTTACCTTGTTCTCCGCACCAAATTATTGTGGTGAATTCGATAACGCTGGCGCCATGATGAGCGTCGACCAAACCCTCATGTGTAGTTTCCAGGTAAGATTATACCCTGTCACGTCATAACTAGTGTTCATGAGAGTCAACATCAGCTCACCCTGTCTATTCATTGTAGATCTTAAAGCCGGCGGAAAAGAAATCAAAGTACGTTAACATGGCAGGTCAATCAGCAGGCGCACAGCGAGGCAAGAAGAAGAAGAACGTTGGTGCATGATATTAGAATCACGATGTCAAACAGGCAAAGCACTCCGTACCCTTTTATCACAACTCTCTCTCTATCTCTCTCTTCCTTCATTTCCTTCTTATTTCCTTTTTTCCACTATATCTTTTCTTTCTCTCTGAATGTATGCAATTGTTCTATAAATGCGCGTTGGACATGGATCCAAAAGTCCGTCAGTACACAGTGTGTGCGAGACTTTCATCTTTATTTTTTCGTGTGCGGGTTCAAAGTGATCGAAGATTATTTATTATCTTTGTTATAGTCATTAGAATTTTCTTAAATCATTGACGTTTGGGCGTTGCATGCTAGGACGATAGGTCGTTGCCATCATATCAAGCATTTCTGTCTTGAGTTCATTGCAGTATTTGTCAATGGGTCTGTAATGTAGCATTGAAGATATGTTATATAAAGCAGTGAACACGGATGACCAAAGTGAGTGGCAGCGGCCTTGTTCAGTACTTACAGGTCATTCAGATCATATCCAAATGGATCGCTAATCTCAAGTGCGATGGCTTCCATACCAAAGAATGTGAATACAGCAGCACATGTCACTGAGCCATACAAGAAAAATCATTAATTTGTCTCATCTCACACAAGTCTATTTTGTAATCTATTTACCTGGTACCACCCACCAACCAAGGGCTGACGCAAGTTGCGGGGGTAGAGCAAGACAATAGAGGGTTATGATTTGCTGAAAACATGGGGTTAGAGAATTTATCAGGTACGCAAATGATATTTTGCTCACTGTACCTTTAGATGAATGGAATATGCCAATGGCCAGGGAGTTAAGATCCTTTCTGCGTTAGACAGCTCATTTGTAAACGTATTGATTCCCGCCAATAAGGAGCCAGCACTTCGAGGATCCACTTTATCAGTTTTTTCGAACATGATCACATATTGATGTAATAGCTTGATAACCTCAAGTGGAGGGATTTTGGGGGAATTGCCATCGAATGATTCAACAAAGCTAGGTGGAAGGTATTCTGCTAGATCAGCGTGATGGAGTCCAGGTTTTCGTCTGCAATGGTTTTTCAGGGCCAATGAATATGCAACGATCAATTTCATGACGGTTATTTTGTCTTCATCAATCTCTGTCGACGTATTGGTATCTCGAACATTGAGCCATAGGTTTAGCATCATAGTTCGAGAAGTAGATGAGATGGATGCCCACAGTCCACGGCACGCCCACCATCGGTCTGACACCAACATAAAGGATCAAATGCTGCTATCATTGCCGTTGCATGCTAAGACTAAATAAACTTACCGTATGCTGTAGAGGTTCTGTTGGTATGAAAAGTCAGGTTAAAAATGATAGTTTAAAGCGCCATACAAGGTGGTTTTGCAAGGGATCTACCTGAAGGAAACTAGCAGTCCTATTGCCATTGACATTAATGAGATGACCGAGCCTCCCAGTGAGGGCAAGATGCCTAATAACACCAGGTATGTTTTAGCTGCAGATCGATCATTTTCCTGTTCTTGGATATATTCAAATACACTTGCCTGTACTTCGAATGGCAGCAAAAAACGAGGAGTAGACCGCAAAAAGTACCACCGGGGCTGCGATGGAAGGAAGGATACTTCCTCGAACACGAGTCAGAATCTGGTCCCCTTTAAACAATAACCGAAAACTATCCATGGTCAACTCAAGCACCGAGATTCCTGCTTCAGAAACTTTCTCCTGTAGACTTTGTAAAGCAGGCTTTTCTGTTGGTGGCATATTGCGATAGAAGAAAGGTGGAGCTATTGCGTCGATCTGGCTTCAGGCTTGCTGAAAGGAATCGTATTGGCAGGTTTTATTTACGATCACGGGCTTTCATCGTCATTCAAAATTTCCTTATATAAACTACCAACCTCCGTACAAATGTAAATGAAGAAGGGATAGCACATGGATTTTCAAAGCATTTTACTGACAAAATATCAAAAACATGGCTTTGTATGTTATTTCAAAGCCTGTCTCATCATTCAGGGTTTGCTAATAATACAAGCCTCTTAAAGGACCAATAAATCCATCGGTATGCGGAACTGCAATATTATGTCCTAAGCGGGAGGCTATATTCAGACTGGACCAATCGGAGAGAGTTTCAGCCGCATACGGAACCAAACGAAGGAACCTGGACCAAAGAACCTCCTGACACATTCGTTTTTTCTTTTTTCTCTTTAACCAACAACTCCCTCTCTCTCTCTCTCGACCCTTTAAAATCACAGCGCCTATCCTTGATGGATATCACTACACCCCAAGAACACATAAAAGTAGAAAAGGCTCCGTCCAAAGCCAACCGTACTCCCAAAAATAAAAAATCCAACCGCAAGTCTCCCAAAACCACTCCAAAAGGCGCTGTTACCATGACTCCTCCCACTGAACCACAACAAAAGTCTCCAAAGAAGCCTTCCAACAAGGCTGTGACATCACCTTCTCCACGAAAGAATACCCCTCGAAACGCAAAGAAGGCAAACTCTTCCCATCGCAAGTCATCAGTGTCCGCTAATTCTAGTGGCTCTTCGTCTGCCGAGGACAATGTTCCCCAGCTATCGTATGCTAGCAGTGGAACGGAATCTGATGACTCTGACCATTTTGATACCCAGCTTTCTTATGATATGTATGCTATGAATATTAACAGGTGCGTATATGAAAGCCCAACTTTTAATACATCGGCTGGTCCAGCCTTGACTAAATTGCTAAGATACCATAATAGCCAACAAGCAAAGCAAGCTGCTGGTCACCAGCCTCGCCGTCAAAAAGTGGCCATAGCTGCTACGCAAGATGCAAAGTATGCTGGCCCAACTTTTAGCAATGCACCTGCACCCAATAAGCTCCCTCTCCCTGGTTTCAACCATGCCCAAAAGGCTGCAACTGAAGTCGAACTGCAACGCAGGTCTCGAGATCTTTTCAATCTTTTGGTACCTCAACACCAACAACCTTTCACACCGCCAATGAACAATGTATATAACCCGCCTGTCCCGCAAATGAGTCACGAAAGAGCCTTAACCCTTAATGAAATCCAACAAGGACTGCGAGCAGTTCTCAAGATTCAGGCTTAGAGTAAACTTCCATTATATCCACTGCGACATCCACGAACGCTATTTGAACCTTGTTTTCTTTATATGTTTCCGGAAAACATTGTTCCTTATTTGAAATACTTCTATCTCTGTTTTGGCGTTCGCTCATATCGTATTGTATCATACTTCTTGTTTGCTTTCTGTTGTCGTTGCCGTTGTGTTTTTTTTTCTTTCTTTCTTTTTTTTTTTTTATTACCCCCATTCTCGTACATTCCTCTTTTTCATGTTTCTGTACAAAGATGTATGTTTCTTTTCATTCTATTGATTTCTGTTTCGTATTCTTTTATTTTCGTTATTACCGCTCTCCAACCATTCCAATCATCGCTTAAAACAAGTTGTATTTATGTCTCATTTTCATAAAGAATAACTGTTTTGTCAAAACAAAAGCTCTTCTTGTTACATTGATGCTCGTAGTGTTGGCCTACCTAAAAGGTATTTAGTGTAGGTGCGATGTTGAAAACACACGCTGTTTTTTGCTTCACTTCATCGATGGTAACGCCTTTGGCTAGCTCTGTTAATGTCAGACCTTCCTTGTTGACCTGGAACACACACTGAGGCAATAGCACTGGTTAGGTTTCTAGACTATTTTGGTGATGAAGCGTGGAATGAAAAACAAACATACGAGATCCGTGATAATTGTGTCGACACACCCGACACCGGTGAGAGGTAAGTCACAGTCATTGACGATTTTGGCATTACCGTTCTGATACATAGCAAGGTAAGAAAGAGTGACATATGAGCATGTTTGAAACTATCACCTGTTGTTCATTTTTCTGAAGACATTTATACTACTATACCTTGTCAACATGCTCCATGGTAACAATCACTTTGGTGTTCTTGGCAGCCACAAGGTCCATGGCGCCTCCAGGCCCTATAAAGAAAGCTTCAGTTTCTGGATATACTACAGACATAAGACAATAATTTTGCTCTACCTTTGACCATCTTGCGTGGAACCATCCAGTTTGCAAGATCTCCTTTCCTGGAGACTTGTAGAGCCCCCAGAATGGTAACGTCAATATGAGAGCCGCGTATAAGAGAGAACGACTCATCACTTGCAAAGATAGATGCTCCAGTTGTCAGAGTAACCGTTTCTTTTCCGGCATTGATCATATCTGGATCCTCTTGGCCACGTTGTGGATATGGTCCCAAGCCAAGGATTCCATTTTCGCTGCCAATGAGGACCGTGAGAAAATAAGTTAATTGATGTACCCAAGAGGAAGGATTCCTACCTCTGAAGCTTGAGATTTACTCCTTCTTCAACATAATTGCTAGCAGCCATAGGCATGCCAATACCAAGGTTCACATAATCGCCATCCTATAAAGAACTCGTCAGCGTATGATCTATGTCTATATTTCGATAAATTACAATTACCTTGAACTCCTTCGCCGCCCTTCGTACAATCTTCTCTCGGCGTTTGGCGGCAGGAGAGTCGGTATTCTCACTCTCCTTACCATCACTTGCAACAGTGAGCTTCTCAATCCTCTTTTCATAGTGCTCGCCCTTTATAAGACGGTGAACATAAACGCCAGGTAAATGTATTTGGTCAGGGTCCAGAGTACCAACAGGGACGATCTCTTCAACTTCGGCAATTGTACATTTGGCTGCCTTTGCCATGACGGGATTGAAGTTCCTAGCCGAACCCCTAAAATCGAAACAATCATTTAATGAGGTGTACTTTGAGCACCAGAAAGCTTCACTGAAGACTGATGTGTAAACCAGTAAAGCTGTACGTGTACACACCTAAATATCAGATTTCCCTCTTCGTCACCTTTCCAAGCTTTCACAAACGCAAAGTCTCCTGTGATGCCTTCTTCCATGATATATTTTTGTCCGTTAAACTCTCTAACCTGATTTCACCAGTATGGTCAGCTCCAGAAGGTACATTATAGTCAGTAGCTCATTAATCTCACCTCGCGTGCCTTGCTATAGATCTCAACTTTGCCATTCTTGTCATATCTAAATCGAAATGTATGTCAACATGAAGCTGACACAAGCGTTTACACAGCATCTTAAACCCTACTTGATCGGAAGCTTGCCTTCTTGTATCAATGTACCATAAGCAGTTGGCGTGTAAAATGCGGGTATTCCACTTCCACCAGCTCGAACTCGTTCTGCTAGCGAGCCTTGAGGCGTCAACTCAACTTCCAGATCTCCATTAAGGTACTGTTTCTCGAACTCTTTGTTTTCACCAACATAGGAAGCAATCATACGCTTGACTTGTCTGGTTTGTAGCAAGAGTCCAAGACCAAAGTTGGTTACTCCAGCATTGTTTGAAACGACGGTTAACCCCTTGACATGTGTATTCTTGTTGAGCGCGGCAATGAGATTTTCTGGAATACCGCATAAGCCGAATCCTCCGACTAGCAGCTTGGAGTTACTTGGTATGTCTTTGACGGCCTCATCAGCCGACTTCAGGACCTTAGAAAAGTTATTGGTGGAGTATGCTCGTAGCCAGAGCGGCTTCTGTGTACGTGTTAACAAGCGAAGCATGAAGAGAAAAAGAAACGAGACAGGTATCAGTGACTGAGAGAACAATCCCTTTTATGGTGATTTGAAGCCCAGTCACTCAACGTCGCAATTTATCGCCGCGTGCAAAACTGAAAGACAGGACAAGGTCAGTACGCAGCAATGGAATACATATATTGATAGTAGTGGCATTTATCAGCTCTTTTCAAGAGTCAAACTTTGAATCGTTTTTGCTCCAAGGTCTCATACATTTGGCAAATAAAAAATTGCCAGTCAAATGGGGAAATGTTCGCACGATCGGCCATAAACTTTCTTCCGGGGATGTGTGCGAACGAGCAGCTGGATTCTGTTGAAGATTGGTTTTTAATATTACTTTGTGCAGGTGGTGGTGGTAGGTTACAATTCAACATGGAAAAAACAAATTATAGAGAAAGAAAAAAGAGGAGGTGGTAAAAGTATCTTAAAAAATACTGATCATAGGTGCATGTATGTTGAATACAGGGGGGGAAAAAACAGTATAGGAAGCACCATCAGTGTATAAAGCCCAAAGGCTGATATATCTATTCAGAATAAGACAAAAAGAAGAAGACAATATCAGAGCTTGGGGTTGTCACAAAATGTGTATGTTCACAGAGTCTAGTTAGCAGCATCAGCGGAAGAGCGTCGAAGTCTTCTGGAGATTTCTCCGTCAATTTCTAGGTCAAAGTATCTCCAAATTCCAGCCTCATCTTGGAAGTCGTTGTTGACGATATTGATAAGGTACCAGTTGTCGTGAATTTCAGTCAGCAATTTTGAAGACTCGCTATTGGTCTCATAAATTCGTGCCCACTCTTGCCAAAGTTCGAAGGCTTCATCTTTCCAGGCCATGAAAGCAGTTGACTCGACAATGGTAGGCTGAAGAATTTCTTTGCCAGGGAACACACCCCATGTAACAGCATTGGGAGTATCGCTCTGAGTGTTTGTTCGTAAATCACCGTTGCTGTTAACAGCAAAGTATGTTATTTCCGGGTTGGTGCTAATCTTGGCGATCAAATCGTCTAGTTGTTCTGGTGCTACGAAAAACTCTAGATAGGCCTTTTGGAACACATAACCGTTCTTGGGTCCCCAACCGTAAGTCAAGTCGCTGCTCTTAACACCATTGACGGCAGGCTGTGAGTTGATCGTGAGGTATCCCAGAAGGTTGATTGCTGAAAGACGTTGACGAATTATGTCGGTTTCGCGATCAAGCTGTTGTGCGCACCAAGGTAAAGCCTCCAACTTTCCTTTACAATATCTTGCAAAAAGCATAGCAATGTCATCCAGACAAGTAGGATGACCCCACATCTTCAGACACTCTGGGGTAGGGTATTTGAGTGAAACGCCATAACCATCCAGCTCACCGAAAGCAGGCGAGCGAGAATCACCCCAACGACCGTTAGGAAATTCGTCCCAGGACTCTGTTCGCTGAATATAACTCTTTGTTCGGTTCTTCCAGAAAATGGGTCTAACGTTTTCCTTTGTTCGCTTTGCGTGCAGAGACTAGATAAGGAGAGTTCAAGTTAGTAAAGAAGAACACAGCCTGTACTTCTATAAGTAGACATGAACTTACGGGATTCCATGGTAGAGGTTTAACATTCTCGCTGGGTGCGGTATAGCCTAACCTCTCCAAAATTAATCTAGTAGATCGCTCAAGATTGAAGGTGTAGATGTGGAAACCGCGAATGCCTTCTTCCAACATTCTCTTAATGAACTTCACAGCTAAGTCGATACCATAGTCCTTCACAGCAGCATCATCGTCCTTGATGAGCTCCAGATCCTTCCAAATGTGCTCGGGAACATAGTTGTTGTTGAAAGAAATGACGCGCTTGAGACCATTGTAGTTTTGAATGGGAAGAATACCAGGAAGAATTGGGCAAGTAATTCCGATAGCACGGCAACGCTTAACGAAATCCAAGAACATCTCAATGTCGAAGAACAGTTGAGTGACAATGATATCAGCACCAGCATCAACCTTTTCTTTCAAATGCTGAAGATCATCCTCTTTGCTAGGGTTGTCAACATGGCCCTCAGGATGTCCTGCGAATCCAACAGTGGTAAGGAACGAAGCCTTGCGAGATAGAGGAGTCAATCTTACAATTGTCCTTACCAGCAACAGCAATACCAAAATAGTCTCCATACTGCTCACGGATGTATTTAACAAGATCCTCAGCATATTGGAATCCGCCTTCACAAGATTCCCACGTATCTTTGCCTCTAGGAGGATCCCCTCGAAGAGCCAAAATATTTTGGCATCCACATTCTTTTGCAAGCTGTAGAAGTTGATGATAAGCAAATGTACAGTATTCTCTTTCAATCCCAAATTAGTAAGTGGTGGAGCTTCCTGTTACCTTGAGCGCAGTGTCGATTTTCTCCTTAGGCATGTTGGTGCATGTCAAATGCATCATGGTCTCCAGCCCATAGACAGATTGAGCAGTGGATACAATCTCAGAGGTCAAGTCAGCTGAAACACCACCAGCACCCCATGTAACGTCGATAAATTCTGGCCCAAGTCGATACATTCGCTCCATGCGGTCATAAAGGTTGACTACGCCCTAAGGTGCAATGACGGTATATGAGTCATTGTGAGCAATACCGTGATGAAATCGACAGGAGGTTACAGTTATCATCTTACCTGTTGAGTCTTGGGAGGGAAATACTCAAAGGACCAGTAAACACGTCCTTCTTCTTCTGCCTTTCTGATCTTGTCAATTACCTTCATTTCACCTGGATGTGGAAAAAAAAAACTCGGTGCAATGCCGGACCGCTTTTTTTTTTTTTTATGGTTTTTTCTCCCCAATTGGAACCGTCGCTGCTCTAATATAAAAGGCATTGGTAACCGTTCAACAGTGAGGCTTCCACGTTTGAGCAATGTAGGCGATTAGTTGCATACCTCTGTTTTGTTATGAATACTTATTGCCTTCAATTCTCAATCCTGAATCTTATAGTTATATGGTTGTCCAAAAGAAACAGCGTTGATTGCACATTGCTTACAAAAAACATGAAATTGTCATTTATGTCGAACATGGATATTCCAAGAGTCTCAACAAGACTTACTCTGAAGTTTACGTATCAATCAGGAATATCTCCATCGTTCGTGAATAAATTAGTTACACTCATTAGGAAGAATGAAACCGAATGAAGATACAGCTATGAATCGAGAATGGATACTGTTCCCACATCATACAGAAATACACTTGTTGTACCTGAAAGCTTTAGTGCACGCTATGAAATACATAAATTAAGGCAAAGAATTTCGTTCCTCGTTCATTTGAAATCTTCCAGCACTCTCTATTCTATCATCCCTGGTATCACAGCTATGCCAGTAACCGATAAAACCGCATTATGCACGCAGGATACTTCTACCCTGATCGACAAAGTAGCCAATGTCTGTTCCCTTTAGATAGCTTCTTCCCAAATTCCCAAGTATAGGGTACTTGTTGTGCTGATTAAACTTCATTAAATTGCCACAACTGCAGTAGATCTTTACAAATGCTAACTGGAGCATATTGATAAAATTAGCCTGATTATCCTGATCAGTGCAAGGAGGTCCTCTCCTATGCACTGCATAAGCAGTCGACTGTATTTTCCCCTCTCCTGTTGCCGATTACTACTTTCAAATTGGTAAAGTATAAGATGCGGTTCTTTGTCTTTGTTTTGTTGTAATCACTTTAGAAGATACCGTCTATACTCATCGTCTCATATGCAAGCATCACTTTAATCTTTGCCATGGGAGCAATGATTTTATCTTGCGGTCCCGGTTCTCTACCGCTAACAGTGGAGCAATACACTACATATCTAACGATAATTTAAACAAAATGCTTCCTGTTCTAATCGATCGATGCCAAAATCTCTCAAAGGATGTAACAGTCATTCAAAATACCACACCTAATTTTATTGTTGCTTGTTCAGTTTTTGCATGTAGAGGTCAGAAATTGCTTATATATCCAGGAAAATCCTATTTTGTCCTGCCACAGGTTTGGTCTATAATGATGGTGAAATCCTAGTGATTTTGACACAAAGTTGTATACTCTATAAATAAAGTAGTGGTAACAATAACGATTAAGCACCTCACAAAATTTCTATAATAAATGGGAAAAATTCGTTACTAATGGATATCCTCAGGGTGAAATGATATTAGATTTTTATTCACATGTATACATAGACCTGTTTGCTAATGTATAGCAAGCCATGTCCTTTCGAATGGTACTCCATCTTACTGTTATCATCGTTCCCTCTATTTTCTAAGTTTGTCGGCCGCCATTGCGCAAGGAAGCTTTTTCTTGGAGATGCAAACGTACTTAGGTTCATATCTCTGGTTTTAACTTTCGCCAGCAGATTGCGTTCAAATCTTACAATTATAAACTCTTCTCCTTTGAGTTGCATAAGCAGTCAAGTGCATTTACCCCTTTCTTTTCATCATAATAGCGTCTCAAGATTCATATTATAAATATAGATGTTTTCCTGCCCGATTAGCTACACGCCACTTATCCAGCCGACATTACCCCACATACTCATCCATGGGAAGGTTCTCCATCATCTTAGTCCTCACATCAATCATTCTTTCATGTGGTCCTAAACTATCTGCCGCTGATGGGGTGATACTATACCGTACAGTTGAAGGCGACGTTACAGTATTGCCCACCAATACAGGCGTATGTCAAAATTTTTCAAAAGGGGCGCTAATGGTTCAAAACCACACACCTGGCTTCACTCGCGTTTTCGTCAGGCTTAATTGTCAAGGACCGCAAGCTGTTATTTACCCTAGAGACGTCCGCGTCCAGTCCACTGGTCTTATATACTCTTTAATGACTGTATAATAAATTTTAAATAGAATGATCATTTGAAAAAATGAATGAATAGACGTGACTAGGTGCAAGGATAGTTGAGCTAACTATGAAGGAAAGTAGCAGAAACAGTAATGCTTGCTGCTATACAACAATGGAGCCTGACTTATCTACACAGTCAGCAACAAGAGATCAAGAGCTATGTACCTTCGTTTATTCATTCAGCACATCTTTAGGTATGAAGAAAGGAAATCCTTTTTGTTTAACTTCGGGACAAGTTGTACCTTGAATTCGCACTCCAGTGCATAGGCAATCGTATTTTGATGGTCCGAAGGGGCCGAACAGTGCGATGCAAGTCGCTTGTAGCCAGCTGTCAATATTAACTTTCATTTAATATAATCCACTACGCGTCTTGAGTTCGTTTTGTTTCTTAAATTACGCCTCTCACAAGCGCTATTTCATCGTGCATCACGATTGTTCCACTGCAATGGTTGAATCGCTGACCCGAGAATGGCATTCCAACTACATGTGGAGCAACTGGTGATTGTTGGGCTTGCACGAACGTGGCCAACGCCCAACATACAAAAGCGCTACTCGACTCTCAGGATTACTTGTTTCGTGCCAACACCACGCCACTTTTTGTTGGGCCTCAGGTAGTCATGTTCTGCAGCTCCTTCGTGAGAACAAAGCAGAAGTCCTTCACTTTGTCCTTTGTCAGTACCTCTTGTTTGCCAGGTTAAACCGCGCCTGAATATAACATTGTACTCTGTGAACGTGCTTACGAACTTTAATCGGTGCGGTGTTGGTTAACGGTGAAAGCGACAAATTTTCATTGCCAGCAATGAAAAATTTCAGTAGCAGGGTTAGGGTTTTCTTTGGAAGTTTATCACATCATCTTGCGCAAACTTGAAGGTTGCCCATTGTTGCTAATGGCTTCGTGGCTATTCTCCACAAAGTTATTTATATTTTTGTGCTGCAAATACTACCTGTTATTTGTCAAATCTTATCCACATCAAGGGTCCCAACAGCTGAACTGAACGTGCAAGTGATTGAAGTATTGGTGATGTAAACTAAGTACGAATAAGGTATGCGGAGAAGTGTCATCTCATCTGCCTGTTACCAGCAAGAGATTTCTTAGTCAATAGTGTGGGTCCGCGTCTGAGCAACACGCGCGTACCGGCTCAGCTAAATCTTTTGATCTGAAGGCGATGCCCAAATATGGAAGACCGGGCGAGATGATCTTGTAGGACTGTCTTGTGACTTTCATCTACTAAGATAATCGCCTGAAACGAGTTTGGTTTGTGTGAGACGCTATATAAGCCTGGAAGTTTCCTTCGTTTTTATTAGTTTACCCCAAACTTTTTTTCACCTCTTCACACAACATGCCTGAACAGACGAACGGACAAACCAACGGAAACAATCCTGACCGCCCAAGAGAGCCTATTGTCTCTCCATATCAATCCAAGTATCCCGACCCTATGTCCAATGTTTCCAACTTTAAGATCATTGAGTCTACTCTCAGAGGTAAGTTTTTTCGAGACAAAAGTTTTAGCCCAGTAAAAATTCTCATAGCCCAATACTTTCTTTAGAGGGTGAACAATTCGCCAATGCTTTCTTCGATACTGCTAAGAAGATCGAGATTGCCAAGGCTTTGGATGACATCGGTGTAGATTATCTCGAGTTGACCTCACCAATGGCCAGCGAGCAGTCTCGTCTTGACTGTACCGCTATTGCCAACCTTGGTCTTAAGGCCAAAATTCTTACCCACATTCGTTGCCATATGGATGATGCTAAGGTTGCCATCTCCACTGGTGTTGATGGTCTTGATGTCGTCATTGGAACATCTTCCTACCTCCGAGAGTTTTCTCATGGCAAGGATATGGACTATATCACTGCCAAGGCTATTGAAGTTATCACATTCATCAAGAAGTCTGGCCTCGAAGTTCGATTTTCAACTGAAGATTCCTTCCGCTCAGATCTTGTCGATTTGTTGAGCATTTACAAGGCTGTTGACAAGATTGGTGTCAACCGTGTTGGTATTGCTGATACCGTCGGATGTGCCAACCCTCGTCAAGTCTACGAACTCGTCAAAACTTTGAGAAGTGTTGTCAGCTGCGATATTGAGTGCCATTTCCATAACGACACTGGATGCGCTATCGCAAACGCTTATGCCGCTCTGGAAGCTGGTGCTACACATATTGATACCTCCGTCCTCGGTATTGGTGAGAGAAACGGAATTACTCCTCTCGGTGGTCTCTTTGCACGTATGTATGCTGGTGACAAGGAGTATGTCAAGAACAAGTACAACCTTCACAAGATCAGAGATGTTGAAAACATCGTTGCTGAGGCCGTTGAAGTCACCGTTCCTTTCAACAACTATATCACCGGTTACTGTGCTTTCACCCACAAGGCTGGTATCCACGCTAAAGCTATCTTGAACAACCCATCAACGTACGAAATTTTGAAGCCAGAAGATTTCGGTATGACGAGATATGTCAGCATTGGACACAGACTTACTGGATGGAATGCTGTGAAGAACCGTGTTGAACAACTCAACCTTGACCTTACTGATGAAGATGCTAAGGCAGTTACTCAAAAGATCAAGGCTCTCGCTGATGTCCACGGTGCTTTGTCTTTGGACATGGTTGACGGTCTTCTCAAGAAGTTCCATGAAGCCAAGGGTGATGGAACCCACAAGGAAGTGCTCAACCTCATTGAGTCACCAGCACAAATCGTCGCCTAAACCCATCTGTTCTTCCACACATGCATATTCACACTCGATTTTTTTCTTTTCATCCTATTTTTGGAGAGTTTTAAATGAGATGCGGTTTTGATTCATTGGCCAGTATTTGGTTCTCCCATCCATCTTGTACAAAGCACCATGTTTCTCGATGAGAGAGGCAATACATTTTTTAAAAAAGAAACATCACCTTTTGTAAAGTATACAATAAAGCCGTCATCTTGTCGACGAATAATCATTACAAAGTGTGCCAACTTGTGGAGTTTTTGGATGTCCACTATTCTCGACACAGCCTTATGATGCGTATGACTGAAAATGATGTAACGAAAAAGTATGTTCATGTTCTGCTTTTTATTTGTTGAAAAAGGGAGTATGTACAAAAGCATTGAAAATATCATTGGTTTGAGGTATTACGTGATAGATCATGGTACGAAAGAAAAGAAAAAGACGATGCAGGTTTGCTATTTGGCTTCGAGGAAGTATGGACAATGTCTACGTGAGACAAATATATGTAAGAAAGAAAATAATATGTTACAGGTCTGACAGATCCAGCATTAGTTAGTATTGGTATGATCAACGCCATAGCTAATTGTGGTAGTCATGGTGGTGCTTATGCCTTCGTGGTTGATAACCGGTTTTGCGCATATGAGCTTCTTCAGACTTTCGACGGGCTTGAAGTAATTGCTTGTTAGTCCACTCCCACAAGGCACGAGTGTACATGGATTCGTGTTCATGAGCGAGTACGCCGTTGCTAGAAATATCCTTGCCAGAATTCATTTTTTGAAATGGAGAGGGAATTAAAATAAAGTCGTGGTCTGTGAAGTAAATGCAAAGCAAAAAACAAGCCAGGAGAAGATCAATTTATATCTTTCTCGCCTGCTTTACTTTACTTGGCTAGGCAAAATAGCGGTTTCGCTGAGATCGGTAGGGTCGGTCGGAGGATTAAATAGGAAAGAGACCGTACGATGTTCATATTTCAACACAGCAATCTGTGAATGAAAATGTCGTCATAGCTTCTCTGACGTTGACATTCCATAGCCTTCCTACAATAATAAAATAGGTTGTAATTGATACTCCCAAAATTAAAAAGAATGGCAATCATTCCAGCGAAGTTCGAATGCTTGAAATAAAGTTAAGATCAGACGATGAAAACAAAGTTGTTTTTGTTGCACAAATCTGTCCTTTCAATACCTCCTGCGCCACCGGCGTCATTGGTGTTCGAATAATGATGTTGAACTTCCAAATCGTACCTTGTCATAAAGGGCCAATCATAGTGATCGTCATAGAAAACACGTATTGTCATTTATTATTTACGTTGATAGCTGCAAAGCTATGCAATTGTCAATTTCGTGATGAAGTAAGATACATATATCGGTGTAAATGGGTTCACGATCTATCAGCCATCCATTGAGTAACGTAGTTAGTATTCGTTGACGTACATGCGTTTCTATCTGATTGTCTTTGAGCAATTCACACATTTTCCTTATAGCGCCTTCTACTTGCGGCTCTGTCAAAATTTTGACCAATAGCGCAGCGCCTATAAGATTAGCACAAGATGAGAGTGTGTCTACAGTACGAACGGCCCAAAGACGGTGACCGCATCGTTTAGCGGCCATTAGGCGATAAGTAGAATATTCCAGGAAAGCCTTCAAATTATCAGACAATGTGTATGTCATTTCGTTGCCATGATTAGGAAAGGCGGTATCCAGTCTTTTGAGAAGACGGACAAAGGCTGCTGCTGACGCTTTCGACCAGCGATCTTCTCTGTGCGTTCCAGATGAAACAAATACCACATGGTGAAATATTGTGTCTACGGCTGCCCGTAGTCGATTCCGCGTGTCAATGTCCTCAATCAAGACATAACGATGGGTATGAGAGACAATACCGCGAATGATTCTCTGATGAAGACATTCTTCTTCGATTAGTGAACCAGCCATGGCCTTAAATTGGGCAAGAGCAGGGTGCTCACGACGGGTTTCAGGTGAAGGATCGGGTATGTTATCATCATGGTCAGATCCATCAGCGGAGGGTGAGGACCAAAAATTATGACCGCTGTCGTGCGGGGTAACAGGAGATGCTTCTAATGAATCGGTATAATGGGCTATACCGCTTGTTGATGATGGATCAACTGATAATGCTGGACCATCAGATCGTGTTGCGAGGTTTATCCGAAGGGGACCAGCTTCGGCTGTTCGCATTGAGATGGTAGATCCAGTACCGAGCCTTGAATAAATACTATGTGCCGGAGAAGGAGAGACATTTACAGAAGGCGGTGTACGACGATGTGGTTCCAGCGGAGGCAATTTGGTAGAGATAGCATCCAGTGTGATAAGGGCTCCACGGAATTGAATACGGAACAAGCTTTCAGTATTAGACCGTAAATCAATCTTCCACACTCGTCGAATCACGTCCTTAGCCAAAGATCGTATTCGCTGAGATATTTGTAGCAATTGCCACAGATCGATTAACGGTATAAAGTTATTTAAAATATAGAGCAGAATGTCGTCTGGAAGATCCGTCAATGTTGGAAGTGGGTGACGCTGAGCGGGTAAATGGCTTAATTCCATAGGAAGGCGTCCGCACGCGATGTCGAGGGAAGCAATGGACTCACTATTCAGTGTTGTACAAGCAGTTGGTAGTGTGTACTGCAAGCTATCTGAAGCTGAACATGTTGCCATCGCTACCTGATTCCAGACGAACGAGTGAGAACTTGTTGGTGTGGGGGTGATACTTGGTTGCAAATATTTAACAATATAGGTGGGGGGGGGGAACAGCTACCCAGCTATTGCGGAACGAGAACTCGATGAATCTTGAGTTCTATCAGCTTGTTCACCAACTATTTTTTCTGGAATACTGAGTGTTCAGGCGTGTTATTTTCTATTGCAAAAAAGTCTCTGCAAGGAAAAGACCAGTTCACAGGAAATGGAAAAAAAACCAAAAAAAAGGACACACAACTTTCAGTTATGCCATATCAGGCAACTTGGGTCTCAAGAACATTTACAGCTTACACAACGAATGTGGTGTTCTACTTTTATTGTACATAACGAAATCAAATTCTATTATCGCATTGTCCACGCACGAGCCGGTATACTTTGAGGAGAGCATCACTACGCACTTCAAACTTGCTGTCATCCAGATGCTTCAAAATTTGCCCACCAAGTTGCCATTGCTTAGCTTCTGCGCAAGCATTCAGAAGCATGAACCAAGTGTCCTTTGTAGGCATTGTTCCATTCTCTCTCATTTTCTTCAGACATTCGACAGCATCTGGTAGTCGGCCATCATCGATCAGTCCTGAAATGATGAAGTGGTATGTTGCTCTACCTGGTTGTATACCACTCTGAAGCATCATTCGGAAAGTATTCATGGCTTTGGGGAGATTTCCATGTTGAACATATCCTTGTATAATATTAGTATATGTATGTACCGTAGGGTGCATCTCCCCTGATGCAAGTAGATCCTTAAAGGTACGTTCTGCTTCCGCCATATTATTATGCCGGATCCAACCATTTATCAGCACATTGTAAGTAAAAATATTTGGCTTCATCGATCCAGAGTGGTTGAAAAGTCCTAGTATTTGTTCGGTAGATGTTGGATTAAGATTTTCAAATATGGCGTCAATAAGTGTCGTATATGTCACAACATCAGGTTCTAGAGACCGCTCATATAAATTGGAAAGGACGGTGAAGGCACCTGAGAAATCGCGGGCTTTGGTCAGACCTTTGAGCAAAGTGTTGTAAGTGATCATATCTGGCTGAATCTTGGAATGAAGCATCTGAGTGTATAATTTTTTCGCTGCATCAGTTTCACGATTGTTGAGGAGGCCATTGATCACGGTGTTAAGGACAACGTCGTTGACTTGTACATTAGGGTCTTTCTGTAGCTGTTGAAACACCGCAAGCGCATGAGGAACCTGACGTGTCGCTAGAAATGACTTGATTAACTGATTATACAGTGCTATATCCAAAGCTACTTTTTCTGCTTGTATTCTTTGCACAATGGTAGCCAGCTGACCCTTATCTCGCTGCATTGCATACGTTTCTAGCATTAATGATGCTACATACGTATTAAGACGGAGGCCACTCTTGCATATGTCTCCATATATTGAGCTCACTTGGTCGTATTTTCTCTTGTCAATGTAGCCTTTCAGCAACGTAGTATAAGTTGATATGTCTATTTCATTTTGACTTTTGGTCAAGAGGGTGTATATTCTCTGAACGTCGGTCAGCTTGTTGGCTCGAAACAGCGATTGTAAATGTCGGTTCATTGCCTTTGGATCCTTCAACGCATTATCAGTAATAAGAGTTTGAGCTTCCTTCACAACCTTGGTATTTCGTGGTAAACAGCGATGGGCGAGTCTTTGAAAATCTTGCGTTGTGGGGGTCACATCCCATTCATGACAGTGGGAAAGCAGAACCCTGGCCCTATCCAATTGATTAAGTTGTATATACGCCGCTAACACAGAATTGATGGTAGCAATAGTTGGCTTGATATCGCTTTCGCTAAAATCCTTCTCCCAATTGGATATAATGGCGTCGTACTTGGCTTGAAATAACATTGACATGTAGTATTCGTTGTACTGCAGCACCGTCCATGAGTGACCCGCCTTTTTTTGGTCTTGAAGTACTTGCTCAACCATCTCTTCACTTCCCCATGCTTTTTTGTTCCATAGATATGATCGAAATGCTGCGAAATCTTCTTCGCTAAGGTGCTGAAGTAAATCTCGAGATTGCAAAAGTTCATATATTTGCGACGTTGAAGTAGATTGAGTTTCCAAAGCTGTACGAAACGAAGCCAAAATTTCGGTAGAGTCTTGTTTTTTCAAGTCTGCAATGCCCTTTTCTTGCGTTGATGTTGAGTACCTAGCTTGTTGCACTGCAACTGGCGTAACTTTGATCGTTATTTGCAAAGATCGTTCCAAATGAAGTCGCGTAGAGAAACTGACACTTGGTAACCGATTGCGGAAACCAGTGAGAAATCTGGCATTGGTCCAGCAACGCTGATTGCCACTACGTATAGCTGCTCGAGTCGCCGCCGAAGCAACTTGCATGAATGTTGTGTAATTAGTTATGAAGGTTTTGGTATGGGTGGCAGTTTTTGTCATAGCAAGAGACTTTTTGTTGAAAAATTGGAGCAGTCACTTGCAAGCCTGAAATTTCGAGGAACAGCAGAATCAATAGCGCTTCCGTTCAACGGAAACGCTGCAGTATGGCTACAACAGGAGACAGCACATTGACAGGAGAAATTCCTGCTTCGGGAGCTCTTCCTTTACTTTATGAACAAAGCTCTCAATTTCGGCACTGGCGTTTTAGCCACGCTCAACTTCACGACATTCGAGATACAGCCAACGCTACGGCAGTGGAGAGAGTGAAGACAAACTACGACCAGGAATTGGTACGTAGTCAATGAGTTTGTGAGAACCAGAAAATCTATGCACACATGTACTTTCGGTTTTCTCGACAGAAAGAATACAACGTGAAGCATGAACTGATACAATAATCAACTCCTCACAGGAAGCCAGTAAAGATTCAAGCAACAGCAAGGATACCCTGCAGTTCTTGAACGTTGACGAAGAGTTATCTCTTTGCATATTTTACGAATCTCGCTTACAGACTATGTGCAAAATGGTCAAGTTACCTGATGTCGTAATGGTAAGTTTAAACATGCTGAGTACAGCCGACAACTGCAATCTTTTGACTAAAAGTAAAATTGTCCACAGTATACAGCGGTAATGTACATGAAGCGATTTTTCCTCAACAACACGGTTATGGACTATCACCCTAAAGATGTTTTGTAAGCAACGAGCTTTTTGTCAAAGACTACGGCTTACTTTGTCTAATTTCAATCTTTCAACAGATATACTTGCTTGTTCTTGGCCACCAAAGCTGAAAACGAGCGTCTGTCTATAGACGAGTTTTGTCAAAAGCTGCGTGTTCCTTCAGCTGACAGTGTATTGAACCTGGAGTTCATAGTATCACAAGGTCTCAAATTTGAATATTGTATATATCACCCCTATCGTGCAGCATATGGTCTTTACTTGGATCTACAGGTACATTTTGTTCATCCCGATGGCGTATTGCAATGACTGCATATTAATATCTAGGATAAGTCTGTCATTACAGAAATGAAAAGCTTAAAATCTCTCTACAACAAGGCACAAGCAATCATATCCAAACTGGTCCTAACGGACGTACCATTCATTTATCAACCGTCTCAAATTGCACTGGCGGCTTTTATGGTGGCGGATAGTGAACCAACTATTGAAGAATCTATCAACCGGTATGCGACTCTTGAACCTCAAATAATCATCGTCTGTCGAGCGTCCCTACTGACATTCTGTTCCTAGTTACATTGACCTTCGATTCGCAGATCAAAAGGCCATGCTAATAAATATCAAAGACGATATTGCCGGCGTTTTGAGCAAATTTAAGTTGGTTACCACAGACGAAGCCAAAACGATTGATCGTCGACTAAGATCTTGTGCAAATCCAGCCAAGAATCCCGACTCTTCAATGTACGTGCCTATTCCTAAACTTTATATACGGTTACTGTCATTAACACGAGTGGTTACAGATATAAGAAGCGGCAAGCGGAAAGAGAGAAAGCAGATGAAGAAAAGCGGATCAAGAAATTGAAGGAACGGGAATTAAGTAGAGAGAGTCTAAATGATGTTGTAGTTGCAGTGGATAATGAAAGCGACGATTGATTGTAAAGCGAGATGGTTTTGTCCCGCTGATGACTTGAGCAAATGTACTAGATTTGTTGCCATTCATTCACTTTAGTGAGCCGAATAGATGATAATGTGTCGTCAAAAAATAATGTTATACAATTGGCTATCGCGGTATACTGGTGGTTGAGGAGTTTCAGTGGTGTGCAATGTACAAGATGGAGTTTACACTAGCGCGAAGCGTTCGAACCACTCGCAGGTTTTCCGGAACTTGCATCTGGAACACTGCTTCCAGTGCTGCCTTGTGTGCTGAGATTTCCAATAGCCCCTCCTGTAGCACCAAATACCGCTGTGGAGGTCAGGGAGTTATTAATATACTTTTGAAGCATTTGATTTTCATGGCTAAGTGATTGGTATTCGCTCTGGGCAGAATCAACTCGAGATATGAGAGCTATAAGAAAGAGGGATTAACGAAATTGAATAGCAGGCGTCTCTTTTGCATCGCGTTGGCTACCTCGCAAAGAGCCTTGAAGTTCCAAGACTTTGCTACAAGATTTCTAAATGGTAAGCAGGGAGAATGTGTAGGCACGTCCTGTCAATAGACACTCGCTTTTACCTTACAAGATGCTCCCTCTCTCCTGAATCTTCTTCATCCCAAGTCGGTTCTGTCATAGTCGTAATGGTAGGGAATATGGGTGAAACGGTAACTCAGAACTCATACTGTAATTACAGATTGGTGGCTTGCTTAAATTTGAATTTCTGACAAAGGGACTTTGATCAATCGTATCTTATTTTTTGTCACTGGCTGGTGCACAACTAACATGCCACGATTGGAACTTGTTGCACAACTCAAAGGTAAGAGCAAACTATAAATTGCAACGACTATATGTTTGTAGGGTGCTGCACTGAAATCGCTTCCGTCATACACTTTCTTCTGCTAATAACTGATTACACCCTTAGGTCATAATGACAGAGTCTGGCAGGTTGCTTGGAGCCCAAACGGCAATATGCTAGCTACCTGCTCCGGAGACAAAACCGTTCGGATATGGGCCAACACCTCTCATTCCGATACCTCGAAATGGGATTGTGTCGATGTTTTAGATGGTGCGCATAAACGAACCATTCGCAGTGTTGCTTGGGCACCGAATGGCAAAGAGCTCGCAACTGCCAGTTTCGATTCAACAACTGGTGTTTGGGAATACGAAGAACGAGATAAAGAGTGGGAATGCGTTGCAACGCTCGAAGGCCACGAAAACGAAACGAAATCAGTTGCTTGGTCAGCAAATGGATCTTTGCTTGCCACCTGCAGCAGAGATAAAAGTGTATGGATTTGGGAAGGTAAGGATAGGATAGATGACAATGAGGAACAAACAGAGACGAACTGTCAATAGCTGGAAGACTCATTGGATCACTGTTTCTTAGTGGAGGCAGACAACGATTTTGAATGCCTTAGTGTCCTGCAAGAGCACTCTCAAGACGTCAAGATGGTAGCATGGCATCCACATGAGGAAGTTCTTGCGTCTGCAAGTTACGACGATACCATCAAAATATGGCGTGAAGACGACGATGATTGGTATTGCTCTGATACCCTGCAAGGACATACCTCCACCATTTGGTCCATCGATTTCGATAAGACAGGAGAGCAAATCGGTAAACACATCTCAGCATACACTCATCCTGCAAAAGGACTTCCTCTCTGACACAAAATAATTTTGCAGTTTCTGCTTCTGATGACACCACACTGAGATTCTGGAAGCAGTATAAGCCTAACAACCCTGAGGGTGTTGCGACACCTGGTAACACCTCAAAGTGGAAAAACATATGTACTATTTCAGGTCAGCACGAACGCTGTATCTATTCTGTTTCATGGTCTAAAGTCCATGGCCGCGTCGCTAGTGCTAGCGGGGATAACCACATCAAGATCTTTACTGAGGTAAGAAGTTGTGAATATGTCAGACCACAACATTGAAGGTGTCTAACAGTGATATCTTTTTACTAGGTATCCTCGGCTCAAGCCGTCAATGCGCCAACATGGGATATTAGCGCTTCAGTATCCGATGCTCATGGCGTGTCTGACATCAATAGCGTTAGCTGGTTCCCGACTGAAAAACACAGTGATTGGTTGGCGTCAGGCGGTGATGATGGATTAGTCAATATCTGGAGATATATTGACGATGATGTTTAAAAGTTTTATTATACTGTTGAAAAAAGCAAAGGTAGAATGATTGAATCAACATAAACCTGTAATATTGTACCAATTCGTGAATAGTGATCTATATGACAAGTGTGAATTGGTTCCGTGCCCTTCGCAAAGCTCTTCTCCGTACATATCGGGTTTTGCATTCTATTCTTCTGCCTCAGCTTATCAGATGTACTTATTCCAAGCTAAGCTGTACGACAATCAATTTCGTAAACACAATATGTATGACGAATGTATTGAAGTAAAATTATAATCTATAAGGATTTATGAATATTTTACACTGAGGGTACTAAATGTCTACCAATTTATCTACAGTTCTTTCCAAATGTCATTCAAACAACTTGAAATGTGATTGATTCTATCACTGATCAACTTGCGTTCTTCCACGTCATCCACCAATCGAGCAGATATCTTTTGCATAAATTTATCCGGGTGATACCTTAGTTGCTCTTTTCGAATGATTTTTTTCTGTTCTGCCAAATCCTGTATGTCATATAACAAGAATTCCTTGACAGCGATCTTGGAAACCTCGGAGCCGACAAATGGCCAAGGTATATCGTTGAGTCGTAAGCGCTTTACTGTAGTGGACGCAATATCCAACGCCTCCCAGTTTGACATATACTTTTTCCTTGAAGATCCCATTTTCTGAAGCTGTCGAAGTTTTCTAACGGCCTCGCGTTCACGCTCACGCTTAGCTTCTTGTTCTTTGGCTTCAGCTTTGGCCTTTTCCTTAGCTTCCTTCGCCTTCTTCCGTTTTTCTCGTCTCTCTTCCTCGATACGTATTTCATCTGCATGCGTTCGCTTATACATTTCACTAACCATATACTGTCGGTATTCTTCATCCGTCATTTGGTTTACGCTTTGGCTACCGGTGGGAACATCGCCGGGTGTAGGTTGCCAATAAGAGTCGAAGCGTGAAGAATGGAAATCTTGGCCTTCATCGTCTACCATCGCATCAAAAAGCCTTTCGTTCCACTCAGTTTCGTCCCTTTTAATAGAATCAGAAGGGGGTACCCATCCTTCTATGTCATCGTTGATGATGGGTGGTTTATAAGAATGGTGACTGTGCTTTGATTTGTGAGATTTATGTCGCTTATGCTTCTTTTTCTTCTTGCTGCTAGAAGCATATTCTTCGTCGGCTATATTATCCGTGTGACCGTCTTGACTTTCATGTTGCCTTTTCTTGTGTCTCTTGAAAGATAGTTTGGACAAGGGCATTCAATCAAGTTGAATCATATGGGTCTGGTGTCTTATTTGTATAGGCAGTCACGGTAGCCTCCCGAAAATAGGCTGTCCATTTTTGTCAGCACCTGGTTTGCAGGAGTTCACATAACGACAAAGTTGGCAGTTAAAGGTTATTCATTCTTTTTCAGCACCGCATTCTCGAACTGAAACTTAAGAGTGACTGATCATGAGGGCCGCCTCGTTATCTGAGGAGCTTGAATCTATTACAAAGGATTATGACTTTGGTATTGTCCCGGGATCTGCAGCCATCTTTGTGAAGGACGAGGAAAACTATATTGGCCGGCTGGACCTGACCATTCTAGAAGGCATTCTAGTTATCATAGAAGTTGACGATCAAGGTTATAAGGTATGTTTTATTTTTTTTGCTCTCTTCATAGCATGGTTGGGCTGGATGTACTAGGAACTGCTACCTTGGAATATTTCAAAAAAATAACCATATCACCGTTCCCATGCCTACCCATATTCTGATTACCCGTCCCATCGGATTCTGATTTATTCGCGCTTATTCAGGTCCTATCCTGCTCTCCAATTTACTCATTTGAAACCACTAAATCCGTTTTGGAGCACATTGAAGCTACACTCTATAAACCATTTGAAACGATGGAAAGTCTTCTTATGTCGATTTCCCCCATGTTCCAAGCCAAGTTCCAAGAAGCACTTTATAACAAATTAGCCAACATCAATGCACCATCCACCAGCAATAACCAACAGCCGCAGGGACATCTTAACCAAGGCAACCAACAACCCATGAGCCAGGAAGCGATCATCGCCCTTCTGAACGATGACTCTACAGCCGCTTTAGGTCAGCCCAACTGGAATTCTTAAAATATTTGAGGAATGGAACATTTTTCTTCGCTTTTTATTTTCATTTTCTAAATATTCGTCTGTAACTTTTCCAAATTTTCATCCAACTTACTTTTGCACACGTCTTGTTAACGGTAGTCTGAGATTGGTATGTCCCTATTCTATTCATGCTTTAAGGACCTTTTTCTTTCCATGGCCTGAAGCATACCCTTCCTCCATCTCACAATTCAGATGATATCCAACCCTATTTCGATCAACATTCTAGCCGCTCATATTGAAAATATTATCAAAATCTCATCACCAATTTTTTTTTTTTTTTTTTTTCATTTTAACCTTCAAAGAAGTTGGGGTGGTGTGCTGATGAATACACAGAGTTTATTTACATTAAAGATCATTTACATAAAACTCCATGCGGTACCAAGGATGGCCATTGAAACGGATACAGCAAAGAGGACGACATTCAACGCCAATTCCCATTTGGGCATCGTGTCATGGAATAGCTTCATGTGACACAACAAAGGAAAGCTACCGGAGATCGTGACGGAGAAGAAGGCTCCGAGAAGTGCCATGACTTTGTCGAATCCGGGTATTAAATAGGCAAGCGTAACTACAAAAGCGCTGACAAGCATCTTGCCGAAAACCTTCACAACTTTGCGGCGATCGCCACCGCAGAAGTGATCAATATTATCACTACTAAACAGCCAAATTTCCCAGGTTAAATTGACCGGATTGAGCGTCAAGGCATATTTGGCTATTGGGTTGAGAGCGATAAGAATAACAGCAAATCGATTTAAAGCTTGATTGTATCCAGGAGTGGCTGATATATTTTGTGTGATCTAGAAAAAATTGATGCGGAGAAACACGGGTTAAGAAAGCAGAAGGTACATTAACAACAACCACCTTAAAAATTGCAAATAGTTCACCCCTTACCTCTTCCATTGTTGCAGAACCAAACATGGCATAACCGGCAGAAGCCATCAAAGCATATACCGCTGTAACAATTACGTATGTGGTATTTACCATCTTGTTATATTCTTTTGGCTCCTCCATATCATGGTGTACTGACGGCAGAACAGCATGTCCCGCAAACCCCGCCATGATCAATCCAAAACTAAGAGGAACGGTGTTCCACTCCGATGGCCAGATCGATGTATCCTATACGGGAGGAGGGAATCAGATCATGTAGTCATCGAATCATTGATATCCACGAGAAAGACACTTACGGCAGGTTCAAGTAAACTTCCAGGTGCATGCGATTTTGTAAGTCCGTCATAGATGAGAATTACCAACAGGGCGGCGGCACTGATGATACCGAACAAGCTAGTGTATGATAGCTGTCTCACAGGTAGGAATAACATTGGGGTGACGATAAACCACGATATACAACGAACAACCAATGTGTCATACCCTGGAACGAGGGACTGAATACCGTCGCCTAACAGAACCACGAGAGCCACACTATTTTCTTCTGTTATTTTTTTTCATAGTTGGGTTTGTGTTTACGCAAAGGGTTTTTAAGTTACTTACCTAGAAGTTATCAACTCCGTCAAAAACAACATAGAGACGAGCACACGACCGCGAAAGCCAAAAGCAGCATCACCCATGTCGCCGTAGGTGCGAGAATTCTCACCACGACTCAAACATTTGGATAGCAATTTGGCCGTATACATCGTCAAGCCACAGCAAAATGCAAATACCGCGGAACCAACGACCCACCCAGCGCACTATCAAAAATCCTTGTTATGGACGCCAGAGACAACACTTCATACAAAGTCAGCTTGAACCTCACCTTAAATCCAAGGGGCAGTGACAGAATACCAATGCCGATAAGGATGTTGATGGAATTAAATACAGATTGCATGTACGATGATTTTTGAGCAGCCCCTTGAATGGAGTGCGGATCAAAATGATAGTCTTCAGCAATGGATGTAATGGATATAGTCGGGATTTTGTCCAGCTTTGGTAGCAGCAGCGGAGTGTACTCTCCTACGCCGTATGATCCCGCACTTGAACGACGCTCGATCTCAATATTCGGATAGGTATCTCTTCTGCAAGGCGGTAGTGTGTTTACGTTATTGAATCAGCCAACTAAGTATATCTCTCTCAATTTGTACGTAAGACGAAACTCACCTTGAATCCCATCGTGATAAATGGGTCATCACTGATTGTCTATCGAAGTCGTTATCATCCTCTAAATGTCTCGTCTGAAACCGGACCAGTAGTCAGTTATGGTTTGTTGACTGGGAAAGAAGTTTAATTTTCCATAAAACTTACAGCAGAGACGGGTATCGACAAATTTTCGGCCATGAAGGTCATGGACGTCCTTGAATAGGAGCCTACAAAACTGCCTATTTTGTGCTTGAGGGACTGTGGGCTGTCGCCCAGAAACATATCTGTCTCTGGATCATAATGGGGTCCCAAGGACTCATGGTACTGGTCAGACCGAGCAAACTGTGAAGGATGTATGTTCCTTGGAGCCTGTGGTCTTGGGTTAGATCCATCCTGGGATGGATCATTACCTGAAAATTCCGCCATGATTGTGAATGCGAAAGAAGATAAGAACAAAAGGTCAATTCAGTAAAATGACGGAAAAGTATTTGGGTTTTGTGGTGACACAACAATTGGTAGTGGGTTGTTTTCGATTGACAAGTTACATTTTATGGTAGGCAATATCCGCGCCGTTTTAATCTTTCCATTCAAAAAGAACAACACTCGCCAACTTTGGAGAAATTGTTCGATCACTTTAATCTATCTGCTTGAAAGCTTTTTCATATACCATTACACAATCACAAAGCTTCGAACAATCCAAATAACCCAATACATGGCGTACAACATCCCTGCTGTTGGACCTGCGTAAGCCGGAATGAGATTAGGTATGGCTTCCCGTCAATAAACAAACTGTAGCCCCTTTGGTATTCCTCCTTTTTTTTTTCTAGCAATACATTAAATAGAGCAAAACAATTGATTAGTGATGCTCCTGTTCATGATGTTGACATGGTTGAATTAGAAGAAATTCGATCATGAGATATGCAAATTCTTAACCGAAGATTTTTGGACGAAGAAGAAATTAGCGAAGAAGAAGAGGCTGGCATTATGGACATACGAATGTAGGAGGAACTATGATGATTAAATAAAAATGCAATATCGTAAAGACAAAAGAGCAAAGCCATCGCAAGAAAGGTTGACAAGCAAAAGATCGGACCGGCTGAAGAACCCTTATAGATCTGCTTTTTAGCAAAAAGCTGTTGTAATCGATCATTAGATGACGTACCTCAAGGTAATTTATAGTCGAGAGAAATTTGACTTCAAAAGCTTACTCTACAATTCGAATCGACGCTCGCACGAAGCATTGATTAACTTTCTGTAACAACTCATAGAAGGTCTTTAGAAGCACGAGAAGAAATAATAGTATCTTATAATAAATAATGCACCTGAAATTCAACATCAACATAGAAAAACAACGAACAATCATATTTAAAGTAAATGAACGTGAGGGATGTCGTATGCGCAGCCAACGCAGCAAGAGTGGAAGATGAGACAAATGCAGATCAGAATAATCAAGTGATATTTAACAAGCCTTGAAAGCTTTGCTAACTGTGGTCTTCGGACGGAAGTAATACCTTTATAATATCCCTGACTGTTAAGGAGGAGGCTGGATACCAAACGTAAGTTGTCTCTGATAGAGTAATGAAGTCGCTATGCATCATTTTGGCAAGCGATTACCAATTTTAGTAACAGAGTATTTGTTGACTCGTAATAATGCATCTTTGGTCGAAGAAGCATTATATGACCTAGCATTGATACGAAAAGTGGGTTATACAAGGTTATGCAGCTATTATCAATGGAACGGCTAGCAATTTACAAATTGGAGAAACATCGTTGTATTGTGAAGTATTTCATTTGCAGCAAGCACCCGAGGGAACAATCGCAGGTAGGCGCCTCAGCCTGTGCCATCCCGGAACATAATTCAACGCCAATGTGAAGGGTAACGTGTGTCCTGCTGTCACAACTGAATTTAACTGTGCTGTTGAACTTTGAACTTTGGAGTGCGGCCAAGTCTGGTGATACCAAACTACAAGTGGCTACGTGGAGATAGAGAGGTAAGGCAATCGATCTTCGACCTCCACAAATTGTCACGTTTTATGATACAGGAACTCGCTTTATTTCTAAGATTCAATTACTTTTTTCATAAATTTGTTTGCTTTGCTCATCCGTTATGCGTCTAAGGGCTTGCGTTATTTCCGCCATAAGGGACTCTGTTGGTAGCAATTATACCCAGTTCAGATTTGTGGTTGTTTATGTATTTTCAACACTTGATGGGGTTCATCACTTACCAGTATCAGCAACAGCCTTCTCATATTCTTGGTTAGCTTTCGCATTTTCCTCTTCCAGTAATGATAATTGTTCAATCTAAATATTGAGTCAGTATACATATTCTCCCAAATGTCTAAATTCATTTCTTGATTTTACCTGTTCTTCTTCTGTTCGACTGATGCCTGGCAATGCTTCTATAAGCCGATCAATCTCCTGGCCCTTCTTTACTATGTCCGAAACCAATTCCTTCATATTCTCTGAAAATATAGAGTTTGCATTAGATTCTAATTTGATCGTGCCGGCTGGGGAATTCTATAACTTACGTTGGAAGATATCTGGCGGATCAGCTTGTACTAGAGGAGGCATTTCGAAGTATCATGGTCAAAATTGAGGGGTTTGTGATAATGAAGTAATACCCCATTCCTCTATTTTCAACTTACCTTTTGGGTGTATAACGGGTATATTATCGCTCAGGGCAGCCATGGCAGACTTTTCATGTACATAGTAAATGCTGTTGGTAAACATGCGAGCCATCTAATTGCATTTGAAGTGAAAGAGTTTGTGATGAGTACAGAGTAATCGAGACGTTAAATGATCCACCAAGTCAATTTGGTTGTCACTATGCAAGCATGCAACCAGTGGGTTGTGAAATTGTTCGTACCGCGTCGACTGCATCTTGCAGTTGCGTTAATCGATCCATATATGTGTTTTCCTTCCTGTACTGACAATGTATCGAATTCGAGCAACAGTAATAAAAGTATTGAATCTAGTGCTTTGGAGTAGTGTCGATTCTGAGCGTTAATAGTATTGTACGATAGTAGTCAAAATGCAATGCCAACTACGTCTTCGACAAAAGACAGTCAAGGCTTGTTGGAAAAGGGGGCGACACCGTATTCCAGTTGGGAAATTTTCGGAGAACTTTTTACAATCTGTACTCGCTGGCTTCGCAATTAACCATTTTATTTTGGATATTTACTACTGATCCTCTAAATTATCAGGGTTCTTTTTAGCTGCATTAACGAAGTCGCGAGTGGTCTCCTCCTTCATCTTTTCGGCTGCTGATACATATGAGTTGGAGGCTTGACGACTGGGTATTCTTGCCTTGTTAATAGTGTTGTACACCGACAATGCCTGGTAGGAGTCCATACGGTAAGTATTTTAAAGAATGAATAATGATGGTTTTAAAACTTAAAAAAATTACCTGAGCAACCATAGAACCGGCGTCGTTAGCAGTAGCGGGAACAATAAGAGTTGTACCTTCCTTAGCCATCTTGCCAAAGGCTTCCACGTATTTTTCAGCAACTGACATAGATACTGCTTCATTTCCGTTATTGTTTCCAATGGCTTCAGCAACCTTTTCTATACCTAAAGCAGTTGCTTTTGCTTTGAGTAGAATTGCTTCTGCCTCACCACCTGCTTTGTTGATTTGTTCTGCTTTTTCGGCCTCAGATGCAAGGATAGTTGCTTGCTTACGACCTTCTGCTACGTTGATCGCCGCTTGTCGTGCACCTATATCAACTGGTTAGTTACTGCTGCACATACTCAAATAGCTTTGAATTTGAAGGGTTTACCTTCGGACTCCAAAATTTGTGCTCTCTTGGTACGCTCAGCAGAAACTTGCTGGTGCATAGATTCGACCACCTTGCTAGGAGGGTGAATATCACCTAGTTTTACGGGTTAATATACAGGGAGTTAACCGTGAACCATAGCCTAAATTTTAAACTTACGAATTTCATATCGAAGGCATCGAATACCCCAGTCTTCGGCGGCACCATTAATTGCATCAACAATGTTGGCGTTCAAGTGGGCTCTTTCGGCTAAAGTACGATCAAGGGTCATTTGTCCAATTTCAGCACGCATGGTAGTCTGTGCTAACTGCGTGACAGCAAACTCGGCATCCTCAACCCCATAACACGCCTAGTGAAACCATTATATTGTTCATTAATAACAATTTTACTTGTTGGCCATATACTGCTGCGCTTTACACAAACCTTGAAAGGATCGATGACTCTGAAGTACAAAACACCATCCAACTCGAGAGTGACATTGTCTGATACACATTGACGTTAAACAATATGAATTTCGATACTGATAAAAGGACAATGTTTACCTTGGGTAATGGCACTTTGACTTGGCACTTCAACTGCAGTTTCCTTCATGCTCTTGACATATTTGATACGATCGATGAGTGGCACGAGGAAGTTAAGACCAGGCTCGAGTAGACGATGGAATTTTCCCATACGCTCAATGATCCAGGCTTCTTGTTGGGGAACAAATTTGATTATCTATTCAATTGACAATGAAGACCAATTAGTTCAAATTGTTTGGCATGAACGCCTTCTTGTCCTAACATACCGTGTTACGTGGAAGACTTCTACGACTAGTACCCCATCCTCCAGACACTCCGCTGTTTCCAAAAGAATCATATTCATTGCCATAGCCATAGTTTCCGTAGGAAGCGAATCGCTTTGTTGTTCCTAAAAGAATCTACATAGTTCGTGAGATCAATGTCGATCATATAGAGTTATTGATTCCTAAGCTTACCGCTCTGTTATGTCTAAACGACAAGTTAACCGACCGTTGGATGGAAGGCGTAGAGAGAGTAGGTCTGAATCGCGTCAGTGACAATGCTCTGCTTGACATTATTGTGTGGCGAATGGAGGTAAACCTGGATAGGCTGGAATGGTGGTTGTCGAGAATCGTCGTAGACACGAGGTTTTTATGAGAAATTTATTACCTGTTCCGATTTGTACCTCTCCATCTTTTTGACTCAAGTCAGCAAATTCATCTGCTCCGACAATACCATCCCGGGTAGCGTGTGTGTTCTCAAAAAACATCTAGCTGCTGTTCATAATGAAAGCAAAAGTCTGTAGTAGTGCTCAAATTACAATGACCGTCGCTGTGGGTGGATGAGCCAGGTGCGGCGAACATGATAGCGATGGTCGTTGACCTTCTTCTACAGTTTTTTTATACAGAAAAATATCTATTTCCACCAGATATATTGCAATAAATGGCAAGAGGTTGCGTATATAGCCATAAATCGCGATCAATGGCCGGTTTCTTTTGTGCTATATTTCTTGGTGTGTCACTTAGCATTCCGACAAGTGCGAGTGTGATGATGCACTTACGGTCACACTCTCACGATCTACCGTTAGTAGAATTAACTTTTATTTTTACAATTTTTTAATTCATCTATGAGTTATGGCAACTCATATGACTCAAAACCATCTATGCAACAACGCTTGGATACCAAAAATGACATTCGAAGTGGGTCAAATCACGTGATTCCTCGTTATAACAGTCACGGGGATTTTGAGATATTGGTCGTTGCAAGCAAAGCTTCAAAAACTTGGAACGATCTTGCACTTTTTGGGCACACACTGTCATCATGGTTGCAACACTTGTAGCTGATCCGTCAAATAGTCTCAATAATGATATTGACGGGATGGATGTCGATCAAAATGGAGCTCCAGATGTCGAACAAGAGGAATCAATCAAAGGAATCATCTATCCACCACCTGAAGTGCGCAGTATCCTTTTAAAATCTTGCTTTGCTGTTTTACACGTTATGACTCGATCGTACAGGGCTCTTGCTCTTTTGAATTTCCTCACTTTTACCTTGACGAATTCTCTTTTAAACAGAAATTGTTGATAAAACAGCTGATTTCGTAGCACGAAAAGGCCCAACCCTTGAAGATCGAATTCGAGAAAATGAACGACACAACCCTCGGTTTTGCTTTTTGAATCCCAACGATCCTTACCATGCTTACTACCAGTTACGAATAACGCAAACTAAGGAAGGAAAGAGTATGTTTTGTACTTTGATTCATTATGTACGTTTAGTATCGATGCTGACTATTATTGATGTAGCAACCAAAGCTGGTGTCAAGCACGATGAAGAGGTGAAGCCAGAGGAGGACGAGGCTCAAGAGGCACCCAAAGAGCCATCGAAGTTTGAGTTTTCTTCCGACATGCCAACTATGTCTGCTCAAGACTTGTAAGTGCTTCTTGAAATGGCCTTGTTAATCTATCAACGTACTAAACCCTACCCCTGATAATAGAGACATCATCAAGCACACTGCACAGTTCGTTGCGCGCAATGGTTCACGATTTATGAGTCAGCTCGCTCAGAGAGAATCCAGAAATTATCAATTCGACTTTTTACGACCATCTCACAGCTTGTTCAATTACTTCACGAGCCTTGTCACGCAGTATACTCAACTGCTTGTACCACCCAAAGACATAAAGGAGCGATTGAAGAAGAACGTCGATAGCAAATATGATGTACTTGAGCGAGTCAAGGCTAGAGTAGAGTGGATTGCTTGGGTTGAAGCTGAGAAGAAGAAACAACAAGATGCAGATGAAAAGGAGAGAGGTAAGTTGGACCTAATATGACGCCAAAACGACACGGTTGTTCACATCATTTTGTTTTTATCAGCTGCCTATGCTGCCATTGATTGGCATGACTTTGTCATTGTTGAAACTGTAGAATTTACGCAAGACGACGAAAAATTGAACCTTCCCCCACCGATGAGCTTATCAGAATTAGAAAACATGTCATTAGAGCAGAAGAGGCTTGCTGCCATAGCGGAAACAAATCAACAATTGGAGCAAACACAGGAAGCTAATGACGAAATGGAGGTAATTATTGGGTGTAGGACATATGCAACTAAGAAAGTTTATTCACAAAATGTTGCATTTTAGATTGAAGAAGTCGATATGCAAGATGATGATGATGATGAAGAAATGCCTCAGCAAGCAGCTGTACAGGACATCAGAATCTCAGATACCACTGGCCCGATTAAGATCCGTACAGATTACAGACCCAAAGTGGGATCGACCACACGACAAGTCAATGAGCAGACAGGAATATGTCCCAGATGTGGACAAGCCATTCCAATGTCAGAAATGGATGAGCATATGCGTATCGAACTTTTGGATAGCAAATGGAAGGAACAGAAGCAAGCTGCAGAAGCCAAACTTCGAGACAGTAATTTGTTGCAAGAAGGAACTGACGTTGCTAAAATCTTGAAGAACTTTTCTGGCTATCGTTCCGATATTTTTGGTTCTGAAGAAACTGAAATCGGAAAGAAGGTTGGAAATGAAGAAGCCAGAGAGAAGGAGAAGGTTGTCTGGGATGGCCATACTGCTTCTATCAACCTTGCATCACAGAGAGCAGCTCAAGGCGCTACTATTGAGGAACAAATTGCAGCCATTCATCGCGCAAAGGGTCTTACTGGGTAGGTGTACACAGGAATTTAAACATTTACGTGACGTACAGTTACTAATTTTTTTCTCCATATGCAGTGACAGCGCAAGTTCTATAGGTCCGCAGGCAACTGCGAAGTCAGAAGTGCCACAACAGCAGATGCCTCCTTCTGGTATGGCTGGTGCATCCATTTCCAGAGAACCGCAACCACCCACGAGCAACTTCCAATCTTCTGCAATGCCACCTCAAGCTTACAGCCAATATCCGCCATTACCACCACAAGCCGTGCCCAATTCTCGGCTGTTCGCTAATCAAATTCCTGGCTATGGCATGCCACCTGCTGCTATGAGCCCTATTCCACCACCTCAACCTGGGAGCGGCTATGAAGTAGGAGCTACCCGCAAAGCAGACGAGGAAAGTGCAGAAGCTCCTGGAGCTAAGAAACCGAGAAATGATGGTGTTCCATTGGCTGAAGACGAATGGCTAGCACAACATCCGGTATGTATTTTTTTTTTTCATATTAGAATGAACACTTGGTTTTGTGTAAAACAGTGATCCGAGCTGACTTTATTTTTCACAGGATCCTATTGCTCTCACTGTTCAAACACCAACTCTCCCAGAATACAAGCTTACTGGGGAAACTATAACCATCGATGACCTGCCACTCACCACTTTGGTTTCTACATTGAAAAACCGCATCGCTGATAAAGTGGGCATGCCATATGGTAAACAGAAGCTTTCCGTTGGCGGCGTAGGAACTGTCATGAACAATTCCAAGAGTCTTGCATTCTACAATTTCCAACAAGGCAGTACCATCGTTCTCGGGCTTAAAGACAAGGGTAAAAAATAAAGGTACCTTGGGAAACGATTTCAGCGGAGTTCTGAAGTATAATCGTACGTGGATTCTTTGAAAGCTGCTGAGAAAGAAACAATTGAAAATGAATTGGGTCTCAGTCATTGTCACATTCTCCAATACTCACTATAATAAAATCATTTTTCTATAAATCCTTCATATAAGAAACTTGAAAAGTTGGATGAAGACGTAGATCTATTGAAGACAATACCATATATTAGACCATCTCTGCGTTAACGCGCAGTGTACTATCACAAAAGGCGGTGTTCCATTCTAAATGTCCCCTAATATCCCCAGCAGTCACGAGGTCTTGACAATTCGCCTTACTAACCAGTTGATACAAAATTCCTTATTTAAAGGTCCACAACCATTGCCCCGGAATCCCCACCTTTTCTAACCTTGAAGCTAATCACACATGGCTACATTTAATAACAACGTCCCCACAAAGTTCCCGAAGTTGGACCCCAAGGGACCTGCTGGTGATATTGTCTTGGCCGCCGAGCGTGCAAAGGCTACCTTCAACACCCAAGAGCTCACAAAGTTCATGTATGGTGAGGAGTGGCTAGACCGCTTCAGCCGAGTTTTGGAAGTCATAGAAAACGAACCCGCTTTCGATAAGTCCAATCGATACTACCAAGGCCGTAACGAGAGAGTTGCTGATGCATTCAAGAAGGACAAGCGCATGGTCGAACTCGCTCGGTAAGAATGCCGGTCCTGGTTGCTTTGCATTACGCTGTGCATGAAATACTAATACTGCCTTCGTTATTAGAGAGAAGAAGTGGACCGATGTTGACTCCCAAATTGCCAACTTCCTTTATGATCAAAGCTCTCCTGTAAGTTACACATCCAAATCCAGATGGTATGTTTCGGAATAATACCCGGATGCTCATTCACTCTGTATCAATAGTTCTCTTTGCACTCTGGTATGTTCTTGCCTACTTTGAAGAACCAAACCACTGACGAGCAAAAGAAGCTCTTCCTCGAGCCTGCCTTGAAGCATCAGATTATTGGTTGTTATGCCCAGACTGAGGTATGTCTGAAGATTTGGTTTTATGGTTGAAACTTTCGGTATCACTTCACTCAGCTGACTGACGAAATTGCAGCTTGGACACGGTTCCAACGTCCAAGGCTTGGAAACTACTGCTACATATATTAATGAGACAAACGAGTTCGAAATTCACTCCCCTACCTTGACCTCCAGTAAGTGGTGGATTGGTGGTCTCGGCAAGGCTGCCAACCATGCCATCGTCATGGCTCGTCTTATTCTTAACGGAAAGGATTTCGGACCCCATCCTTTCTGTGTCCAAATCCGTAGTTTGGAAGATCATCGTCCTTTGAAGGGAATCACTGTTGGTGATATTGGTCCCAAGTTCGGTTTCAACACTGTCGATAACGGTTTCATCATGTTCGACCACTACCGCATTCCTCACATCTCTTTCCTTGCCCGTTATGCGCAAGTTAAGCAAGGCACTGGTGAATATGTCCGACCCCCAAATGCCAAGTTGTCCTATGGTACTATGGTCTTTGTTCGCGCTAACATTGTTATGGGTAAGTTTAAATCATGCTTTTGTAGGGTGGCTGTACGAGCATGCATTGATTTCGCTTTCGTTCAGGTGTCCGATTTGCTTTGGCCAAGGCTGCTACCATTGCTATCCGTTACTCTGCTGTTCGCAACCAGTTCGTTGATGCTGCTAACCCCCGTAAGTGGGAAAACAAGGTTGTCGAAACTGCCGTTTTGGATTATACCATGCAACAATATCGTATGCTTCCCATCATTGCTCAAGCTTACGCTTGTTTCTTCACTGGCCGTGAAATGCTCAGACTTTACAATGAGAACCAGGCCAACATGAATGCTGGCAACTTCACCCTTCTTGCTGATCTTCATGCCAGCTCTTCCGGTCTCAAGAGTTTGTGTACCACTATGGCCGTTCAGGGCATTGAGGACTGTCGTCGTGCTTGCGGTGGTCACGGTTACTCCATGTTCTCTGGCCTTGGCTCCTTCTATCAAGATTACTTGCCTAACGTTACCTGGGAAGGTGACAACTACGTCTTGACTCAGCAAACCGCTCGTTACCTTGGTAAGCAATTCCGAAGCGTTGCTGCTAACAAGACAAAGGAGAGCGATATGAACTTCACATCCGGCTACTTGTACGAATACCTTCAAAACCCCAACTCCAAGTGCCCTGCTGTCGAAGCTGCTGACTTCATGAACCCTGAAGTTCTCCTTAACGCTTTCCGTTTCCGTGCCGCTTCTATGACCCAGAAGCTTGTCCACCAACTTGATAACCAAGGCAAGAGCTGGAACTCTATGACTGTGGAAATCGCTCGTGTCTCCAAGGCACACACTCAACTTGTGCTTTTGTCCAACTTCATTTCTGGACTCCAAGCTGCCCGCAGCGATCTTTCCTCCAGCACTATGCAAGCTCTTAGAAACATGGCTTTGCTCTTCGGTTCTCACACTCTTGAACAAGAGTTGGCTGACTTCCTCGTCTCCCAATACCTTAGCCCCGATCAGGCTGGTATGGTAAAGGATTTGACTCTTGACCTTCTTTCCAAGGTCCGCCCCGATGCTGTTGCATTGGTTGATGCCTTTGCTCTTCCCGACTACTACCTCCACTCTGCTTTGGGCCGATACGACGGAAAGGTCTACGAGAGCATGACCGAGATGGCTGAACAGGAACCCTTGAATCACAAGTTGGTCACTGACTCCTACGAGGAGTGCATCAAGCCTCTTGTCCATGCTGGCAAGGCTGAAGGCCGATGGAAGGGCGAAGGCATGCAAGCCAAGTTGTAAAAAACCAAGAAAAAAAAAAGGAGAGAGAAAACAAGGAAAGCTGTGTAATTTAGGAATTATCGAGCTAATATATCTTCTGATCTATGTATTAGAAGCAGAGGGAACTAAGTGTTGACATCCCAATGCAACCATTGCAAATATTTGTGATAGATGTTTTTTCTATATCGTCTTGAATGTACCATGTAAACCAAATAAAAAAAATCTAGACAACCAAAAACGCAGACCCGTCTATTGTGTATATGAATTTTTCCCATTAATTTTTATTATTATTTGATTCCATTTGTACTCCTTTGCCTACTGTACTGTTCACAAGCATGGCTGCCTGTCCCAGTCAAAGTGGGGCAATCAGAGGAAGACCCGAATGTATCAGGCGAGAGTAGAGAATACTTTGGACCAAAAAAAAAGAACATATTATCGTACGTACAGTTTCATATTTTACGGTGATTACTTTTTGGGGTAGACCCTTTTTTTTCACACTTCCTTTTCTTTCCGTTGGCTGTTAAATTCAACGAGCTAATTCACGTCGTGAGTAGCTGTTTGGAATGTCTTGCCATATCTTCTTCATGGAGGCTACCGTCAGATTTGGTCCCAAGGTCATATTTTCTTGCAAGGTTGTCCAAGACATCAATGTACCGCAATCTTGAAAATTTAAAGAGCTTGATGCAGGTGTTTGCTTTTGTGCCAAGAAATTAGAGAGGAACATGGAGTTTGGAAATGAGGATGCATAATTGTTGCGTTCGATTGGCCAGCCTGGTAGTTCGTGGTCTTGAAACATTAATGCCAAGCTGACAGACTCAGTATTTTTTGCCGTTGACGTAGTGATAAACGAGCTGGCTTCCGTGCTGGATTCAGTATTCCTTGGCTGAGCTCTCTTCGCTATCTTGGGAGAAAGCAAGCGCGGGTTGAATTTGGTCCTGGGCTTTGGAGTTAAGGGGTCAACTTCAAGATTGGCGCCAGAACCCATGATCTCGGGTTCAGGCTTCGTCTCTTGTTCAGGCTCAGGCCAAGATTCAGGCTCTGGTTTAGTGTGTTCATTTATGCACTCGTCATTGGATTGCGGATTTTTGCTGTTTGGACTGAAGGCTGCCGCCTTAGTCTTTCGACGTCCTCTGTAATAGCCAGTCAAATTATCGGGAACGGGATCAGAAGTGTGGCGAAACGCGCAAAGAGTGTCATATGGGCAATCTTTGTCAAACTTGCAATCGTAAACTGGATGAACGAATTTGCATTTTCGGTTGGAACAACGTGGCCAGTAACGACAACGTGTGTACACCTTGACAAATTCGTTTCCGATCATAGGGAGAGGTAAGTGTTGTTTAATATTTTCGGTAAAGTGTCTTCGATACGCCGGATCAGCATTAGGTGGGAACATGGGCATGGTGAGACGTTTACAGTTGACTTTGGTGAGAATAGTGAAAAGTGGGTGAAGAAAGGAACAGGCTCTGCAAAGATGTTCGTGTTAAGAAATAATAGTTCGCGTTATTTTTTCGCGTCAAGGTCTTCTGACCGTATAAGCAGAGGATGCCTTGTCTTGTAATTTTTTTTCTCTTCATGTCTTTACCGTGTCCCTTCGGTAGTTACTCATGCAGCGCAATCGATGGATCGGGATCTTTGAGTTGCCTGATCCAACATACACGTATGTTCGAGAAAACCTGTTAGTTTCACTATGCGGATGAGAGGCAATACTTCTATATTTATCGACAGGAAGAATGGATTATGATAGCTGTGCCAATGAAAGGTAGAAAAAAAGTGTCGACTCCCCGACGGTGATCGTCTGTGCGCCCAGCGCTTCAAGCAAATAAGGGTAACAATGAGCGCCTCGCAGGAGGCGCACACCAAGTTTCTACGGTGTTCCCCTTCGTGGCAATTTCACGTGCCTTACATTGCACCTTGGCTCCAAAACCCACCAGTGCCCTAACGACAGCAGTCACCTCGCTTCTGGATCTCCACACTTGCGGCCATTTCAGTTCTCTTTCTCTCCTTTGCACACTTTCTCCGCAATGGCGTCTTCACCTAATTCTAAACTGCTTTCAAGCATGTTCATGCCTGAACTCCAACGCCAATTGGCAGACGGTAAGATTGCGGTAATGAAAGCAACCAGTCGGCACCTCAATAGTAGCTGAAATGAGCATTCCAACTCCAGATCAGTCCTTGTGGCCAAACATTAAAGGCCTCTTCGTAATTACTGTTAATAAGAGGAAGAAGCCCCAGGCCAAGTGGTAAGTTTTGAGCTACGTAAGATACACCCGAACGCATTGATTTTGCTAATACTAGGCTTTGGAAATTCCCCATCTAGGTGTTTGCTCTTCCAAGGTTCGTTTGCCCATCCTGGGAAACTCAGCTACCCCACAGTTTTCCGCGAATCTCATAATTTTGTTTTTTTGATATGCAGGTAATCAGGTCGAGCCAATCATAACCATGGATGCCGAAATGGCCAAGGAAAAGGCCAAAGCTGCCAGAGCACGCACCGTTCGCATTACCATTGATGACAGCGACCTCGTCAACTTTGTCACCGGCGGGTAAGTGAGCATTGAATACTCAATGAAAGGTATCCAAACATTGGCTGACAGTGCCATGCCCTCAGCTTGACTGGCGTGCGCGCTTACATGTCTGGCAAGATCAAAGTCAGAGGCGACTTGATGCTGGCGCAAAAGCTGGAAGAGGTATTTAACAAAACGGGAGGTCAAGAAGTAAGCATATTCATTACTATTTTGGGCAGATATGATTTTTTTGTGCTCCCTCAACGCACGCCGCTCATCGTAACAAAAACTATTTCTTATTGCAGAGAGCCTTAGAGTTTTTGAAGCAAAATGAAAAGGAAGTCGCTGCCATCACAAAAGCAAAGCTGTAAAGGCGCATGGTTTCAATGAAACAAAAACACACACGGCTATCTATGGCATTCTGCTTTTGACTACCACCAATTCCTTTCGCTGGTTTCATTAGCGACCATGTCTATATTCCCTCAGCGATTTACATGGAATAAACGCTTGTTTTCGAGATATAAGAGAAACCGTTCATGTTAAGATACTGTTGAGTGATATAAAGCTGTTATCCAGAAAAGAAATACGTCTAGAAATTACTTTTAGCTAATTATGTTATGCATCATCAAATGCAAAAACTACATAGGCGCAATGCCAATGTCTTTCTCAATGAGCATAGCGGCAATAGGATGATAGAAGCTCTTATTTGCGAGATAAGTAGATTTAGCCAGCTCCGATCCGTTCTTTGCTTGATTAAGATATCTACATGGAAATAAATGCACATGTTATTCTCAAGCCTCTTGTCTTACAGAACAGACCAAGGTTGTAAATCTTACCTATAAAGCGGTCGTACGAACTTCATACGACCTTGTTCAGTGACAAGTTCACAGACACTAGGATATATCGGTTCGTAATCCGAGCTTAGACATAACCGTTGCCATCGGAACCGAATTTCGCAGTTGCGAACTGATGTAAGTTGATAGCAAGCATCAAGGGACGCTAAAAGTTCGTGTGGGAATGGTGCTGCCTCCATCAAGGATTCCAAAAACATCACTGCGCATCACAGATGGGTTAAGCCGATGGAAAATGGTCTAGAAGATAAACAAACTACATTGCATTTTCTGCAGCTTACCTTTCTGGAGCGATGTAAATTCGGAAAACTTTTCCTTGCCTGTGCCATTGTATTCGGAATCCCCACGGTCCTTAGCGTCCTTCCAACATGTCGCCAGGGAATAGCATGCTTCGGCAAGAGTCGTATCAAACTTGGGGGGCACAGGGGGCATACCTGGACACTTTAGCCATTGATACCAGTCAATGCTATCAAGCTTACTGACCATGTCGTCACCATGTTGCTGCTGCATGTACTCGTACAGATACGATTTCCAGTCCGAGGTTGTAATACTAGTGTGGGCAAAACGGCGAATGTGTGCCTTCATGTAGGGTTCGAAAACCTCTGGTCCACCAACAACTTGTTCAATGTAGAATAGGAGGTTGAATCCCTTTTCGTAAGGTACTGTGCTAAAATAATCATCGGGATCAATCCCAGTCAGGTCGGGATTAAGTAGAGTTGCAGGTGAATCATGACCGAAAAGCTCCACACTGTCGGTCAAGGCTTTGTAGCCTATGATAGCCGAGAAATGACGTTGTGGTTCACCTTGGAGACGGGCAAGAATCTTTCTCTCTACAAACACAGTCCATCCTTCATTCAGCCAAAAGTGTTCCCAAGACTTGGTTGTTACCAAATTACCGGTCCAACTATGAGAGATCTCATGAGCCACGACAGCAACCAAACTTCTGTCACCAGCCAGAAGTGTTGGTGTGACGAACGACAAGCAAGGGTTCTAGAGGTAACGTCCATGACGGTCAGCTTTATGCACCTTGATTGTACCTTAAATTCCGCTGTACTGAAGCCAAAAACTTACCTCCATACCGCCGTAAGGGAAACTAGGCGGCAGTACGAGTAAATCGTAACGTCCCCATTCATACGATGTCAAGATGTCCTCACCAGCAGCGATGAATTTTTCGGTATCCTAACGGTAATATGCGTCAGGAACTATGAATCACTTTCTATTATTCATTGAAATCAAGTCAAACAGCTTACGGCAAACTCCCAAGCAGCAGCATCCACCATCTCAGGTTCGCACCAAACAGTGCTACGGGGACCTATTTCACGACCCGCCAAATTACCGGAAACAATGGCGATCAGGTAGGAGGGGATTGAAGTGCGCTGTTCAAACTTGTAAACAGTGAAACATGGCTGACCAGCTGTAGAGGCTGCAGAGGGTTCTTCACTTGTCTTGATAGCTGACATCAGAACTGGCAGCGGCGAGGCAATGCTGGCAGAATAGGTAAGTTTAACCGAAGGTGAATCCTGGCAAGGCACAAACGATCGGGCGTGTATCTAATTTTCAAGCGGACATTGTTCAAAGAGATAAGCTTCCGAAATTTATCATATTGTACGGCCGCAGAGATAACAAGCAAACGCTACAAAAAAAACTTACCGCCTATTATACACATTGAGGTGGATCAAGAAAGAGAAGATAGGATTAGCACATTAGAACACTGAACATTGATTGAAACTAATCGAGGTTGTTGACCTCCACATACCTGGCATTGCGAGAATAAGTATGGGAATTGCTTTCCCACAGTCTGCCTGTGAAAAAAAAAAACCAAAATAAACAACGTGAAAATCAAAATGTCACAAAGCACGGCGGAAGCTTGCTTACTCTGGCTCAAGAAATTGCAAGGCAGTGCATCTGTCAGTAGTTGTATACTTGATGGTGATATCGAAATTGGACGACTGCTGGATCGGCTCAGCTAACTTGATGTGCAGAGCCGAACCAAAGGCTGGATGGCGTTCAGCCAAGTGGAACTAGACGATGCATAAAACGCGAGAACGTTATATTAAAAAAGAATACATAATGAAGGTATTGTCGCACAAATTAGACCGTGAGACAATTTTCAATGAAGTTACTTACGTCTAGTGGCTTAGAGTTCATTTCTACGGCGTCAATATTGAGGAATGAAGTGTCCAGCACGACATTTTCAACTTGATCCTGCAATGGTTCAAAAGTGAGGGTGGCATGGCCACCCAGTAGCCTCTGTACGAAATCGACAGTGAGATCCAAGTGTATATGCTTGACTTTGACTTCATTTATATTAGCGAGAGTGTTAGGTTCTCGAATGGTTGGATGCCCTGAACACATTTGGAACTTAGAAATAAGTAAAAAGAGCTTGGACCCTTTTGAGCTCTCACTTGTTCAGTTAAAGTCGGAGCTTAGCTTACGAGGGTTAAGTTAACCCGAGGATGATTTTTGGGGTTGAAATTTCATCAGCCGCCTACCAATGTCCGAGGATACTTCAAAGCAAACATTTAGCCTGTGTGTGGGGAAAACCTTACCTGTCATTCAAAAAAAGAAACAAATTATTCTAGCAACGATCACTCATTACTCTGGACATAAAGGCTGACAAGATTTTGAATGTAATGCGCCAAGAGAAGCAATGGGGAGCCTTGGAAAAAGGGCTTATACGAAGGGTTTTCCGTTTAAAATTATATCTCAATCCAAAAGGTTTCAGATAAAACTGAAAGTCGATATTTTGCTTTTCTTTCCCTCGTCTTTCAACCTTTTTGATATTTTGCACGCATACCTCTTTCTTCAACATGGTTACCTCACCTCTGCCGTCTAGCTTAGCAGGTATATTTGTGGATCACCAACATGATGCATTACATATCACAATGATCACTCAATCAGAACATTAGGCGAATGCCGGAAAGCTGCTTCGATCCTCAATTCTTTCATAGGTGGGTTGACGTGGCTTAAGCCAAGAAATATTTCATTGTGTGGTTGCCAAGTCCTTGCGTAGCTAAATCACGCGACCCAAAAACAGATCCAGGTGAAGGACTGGATGTTATAATACCACCCACCATACTATCCAAGGCAAAGGGATTAGCTATCTTTACTGTGCTTAAAGCAGGCTTCATCTTTTCGGGGCGAGCAGGATCAGGATTGGTGATTGCTAGGTACATTTGTTGAGTAAATTGACCACCACGCAGCCTCCACAATCAACTCACCGGCCTATCTCCTCCCGCACTTTTAGGCTTCCTGATGGCAGTTGAGTTTCGACATCAGCTTCATACTGTGTTATTAGCTAGTCATATGTCATTTAACACCTGATATCGTATAGGTTGGTCAGCTCCGTCTGCCATCGGTACACTTGGAGCCGGATTTGGAGGGCAAATCGGTAAGGGGGTTGGCGCCGTTGATCATATCTAAGTTAACTATCTAACAAATATTGTACGGGATTCGATAGGTGCGGAATTGACAGAATTTGTCATAGTTTTAAACACCAAAGTGAGCAAGTTTACGAAATTTGAGCTGACACATGAGTCAAAACGCTCACGGATAATGTAGGAAGCTGTCAAGGCGTTCAGTCAGAGTGGCAACATCACGTTGGGCGGAAATCTGTCAGGTAGATATCCAGTGGATAGGCATGTCCCCATGATTACTGCCATTTTTTTTTATCATCACAAGGCAATGTTAAATTTCTGTTTACATATTTTTTTGTTATACATGCAGTGGCAGTAGGACCAGTCGGGCGAAATGCGGAAGCCGCCGGAGTGGCAGCTCTCACTCAAGTTGCGGCGATATACAGTTATTCCAAGACGAAAGGACTCTTCGCAGGTATATGCCCGTAGAAGCAAACGTCATGAAGTAAAAAACGCTAATTGTTTATGCCTACTTTTTTATATATATTTCCCAGGGGTAAGCTTGGAAGGATCGGTTATCATAACAAGACACCCGGATAACGTCAAAATGTACCGGCAGGAAGTGACAGCCAAGCAGCTACTAAATGGAAGCATACCACCACCTGAACAGGCGCAGGTTCTGTACAGAGCTTTAGATGCAAAATTCGGCGGATCGTCCACTATGTATAATGACCAACCAGTGTATGGAGATCAATACGAAGATTCCAATTCTCGTGGTGAGCGATTTGTTCCACGTCAGCAGTCATATCAAGGTACAACACCGCGCAGTGACTCAGCATATCCTGGATTGGATAAAGCACCGCGAGAAAAGAATTCTGCTAGAGCAATGTACGACTTTGCGGGGGAACAGAAAGGAGACCTAAGCTTTAAGAGGGGGGATATCATCCATATCGTGAAGAGGACATCGAGTCAAAATGACTGGTGGACAGGTCGTATCGGCGACCGTGAAGGAACAGTAAGTAATAATAAGCTTATCCTTAAACATTTTCACATGTGTTTTCCACACATGCTCAAAAAGAACAAGTTCTTGAATGGTGTACTCCCAAACACTGATAACGTTTTTTTCTATTCAACAGTTCCCCGCCAACTTTGTAGACTTATATTGATAGCTTTTGCTTATCTGTTATTGTAACATTCAAAGTGTGTCATGATGAAGTATGTTCGTATCATTTGCGATCACAAACAAATAAGAACATTGTCATGTTTGTACTGCCTACCCAATGCAACGAGATTGGGGGGGGGATAGCATAGTAAAGCGTGGTATCGGAGAGGGTTTACTTGTGGGTATTCACCCCGCTGGCTGGGTATCGATGGAGAGATTCCCAAAGATAGCATGAAGACTGAATCTCAATATTGCAAGTGTTTGTGTGCATTGCGCTTGCTTAATTTGGATTGTCTGGGCAGGCATCGTTTGTGCGTGGATGCCTGCGTTGGACGACCGTGCGCCTTGCTTGCGTGTTTTTTTTTTTTGTGTGTGAGTTTTACTTCTGCTTGTGATGTTTAGGTATGGCATATCGGAATGCCTCATTCAGACCGCATTCCTTTCTCCCCCTACTCAGTCAAACCAGCCAGGTTGCGAAAGTACGGTTCATCGGCATAAATCCAACCTAACCTCACCAAATTACAGTACTTTATCACCGCGCGTCCGCCCTAAAACAATCACATCATATATTTAAAGGGCTTTTCAAACTCTAATGGGTTGCCGCAGAATGGGTCGAGACCCCCCAATGCAGAAAGGCGATCTTACAATTTTGCTTGAAAGTGACAAGCAATCCTTATGGCCACAAAATCCGGACCCGACCCTTTACTGTTTTTATCCTGGAACGCCTTGGTCCATAACACGGCCCGTTCCGACTTTTCTCAGCAGCATAATAATAATGATTTTTTTTTTTTTTTGCATAGCAGGTTATCGCACCATTGTTAAGCAGATTGACCCACACACACTCTGACTGCATATAATAAAATTATAAATAATCCTTCGTATCTATTCAGCTTGTTAGCTGTACTCAAACGTGAGAGATTTAGCACTATTATAAACTGACCTCAATTATTTTTTTTTGGTTTCCATCCCTCAGTCAATTTATCTCCTTCTTCTCTCTCCCCATCTCTCTCTCTTCAAATGAAACCTCAGATATCAGTCGACTATCTTTCTCATTCCTGGAACGTCTCAGATTTAAATCTAGCTTACAGTCAAAATCATCGACAGCTATTACGGATTCAGCAAAACTTACATGAACTACCTTTGACGTCTGGTCGAGATCAATATCGTCGCCTAAAAACCGAGCACACTCGCTTGATAAGATATCAAAATGCCCTCTGGCGACAAATGTCTATGCTATCGACTGATCGCCTCGGTAAAAATAACAAAAGAGTCAATCCGTCCGATTTAAATTGGTAAGGCATCGTGGCAAAGCTTACTGTCTCTCCCCGCTTTTGGGCTGCCATATTCGTCTGACAAAGCGATATTGATTTATTTGGTGTACAATTTTTAGGCAAAAAGATTCTGATATCACTTGGTTGCTCGGACCATTGTACTGTTCCGAATGTGAAAACGACACGGAATTTCAAGAACGATGTGCTCGTTCTCAAGGCGTGTTATTAGATCACAGCGATCGTCGATTTTCTACGCCTGGTTTGAAGCCTGCGCTTAAAACAAGCTCTACAAGCTTTAACCATACTAAAACACGCCTAACTAAATCTTTGAGCCCGTCGCCCTCCACTACCAACTTGGTGCGATTTGATACCCACGTTGAAAAAATCACATTTCAAGCCGAGTATCCAACCAGTGTTCGGTCAGCGAGCTTAGATCATCTATTGGCGAGCGAAAATATGGACGATGACACCACTTTGGATTTTAACACCATGATGGAATTTGTCGGGCTGGCCATACATGCATTCATCTCCATGCTCCTATCATCCAAAGCACAGATCAAGCCCGATCACCGCAGTGATACACGTACATTGGCTACTTTGGTTCGGTACTGTAGAACTCTTTTTTCCGTCATACTCGTCACAGCCGCGTTTACAAAAAGCATTACTATGACTTCGTCTTATCAATATCGACAAGCTTGGAAGCATCGTACGCGACTCTCTAAGCGCACTATCCGATTTGAATAGTTATATATTATGTATCATTTTTCACCCTTATCACACACTATCATGTAAATATTCAACTTTTTTCTTCCACCAATTTTTTTTTTTTGGTTCTCAGTTCGTCGTGCTGGCACCAATGGGGTCACCGCCGCAAGCGCAAAATAAAAGTTCCGCTCGTACATCTTCCCTACGAACTCTCATAGTTTATCTCGCTGTTTGTTTTCGTGTTCATATAATTTTTTGGTTTTGGCAATGGCAAAAGTACAACTCTGGTCATCTCTTCTGGCTATCTTCCTTCTAGTCGCTACTGGTAAGTTGAGATCTTTAGTCGAGTGGGCGCCAGTATTAGTTGCTGGATGGCATCCGGCCCGTTCATCTGCCCCAGATGCATAATCGTGATCCATCCAAAACTATGATCTACGCTTGCTTAGTTGCATCTCTTCTAACCGAGTATTGTATACGTTTTACTAACCTATAATCGCGCCTTTCGTCTAGTCTTCGCACAAGATGCAGGCAAAGAGGCTGATGTTGGTGCAATCGATATTTATGGAGAATTTCCCAACAATCCCTTTGGAAGTAAGTATAGAAGAGTCGCAATATCTAGTGGTGTGTCTACAGATCGCGAATCAAGTATTTAATTCAAGCATACCCTTCTTTTTTGAAAAATAGTTATCGTAAACGGCCATAAGAACAAGCTTAACGTCTACTTTGACAACCAAGCTGATGAAACTTACACCGTCAACTACATCTCTGGTGCTCTTGTTAAGGCTGATGACTTTTCTACCATCGTCCGCAACGTATGTACTTTTGTTCTGGATTCTGTGATGAAGAAACCGAGTAGAAATCTCGGCATAATGAAGACCTTACTCACCTTTGCTATTCACTTTTGTAGCTCTCCGTCTACAAGTACGATCTTACCATTCCTGCCAAGCAAAAGGTTGCTATCCCCTACCAGTTCCATTCTGAGTTTGCTCCCCAAGATCTTGGCCTGACTGTTATCATCGACTTTTCTGACTCGGTAAGTCACTGCAGACGATGTTAGTGTACGTCGTCAATATCGACTAATCAAACACTTGTAATAGAACAAGACTCCTCTTCGCGGTATTGCTTATAACGGAACTGTCACTGTCACTGACCCCGAACACTCTATCTTCGATGTTCAACTGTGAGTACTTGGTCGAAATTTTTGATACTACCCCACAATGATTGATACTAATAAGCTATTTGTTTTGCAATCAGTCTCTTCCTTTATGCTGTTTTGGCTGCTATTCTTGCTGGTGTTGGTTATATCATCCAACAAGCTTTCTTCGGTTCCGCTGGAAAGAAATCAAAGAAGAGCAAGAAGACTGCCGAAAAGGCTGCTCCTGTTAAGCACCGTGACGAGTCTGGTAACTTGGTTCTTGACGAATCTTGGATCCCTGAGCAGCATCTCAAGAAGGCTTCCAGCCCTAAGCAGTCTCCCAAGACTAGAAAGAGAACTACTCGTACCAAATAGATTAGAGGGGATTTGGTGAAAAAAAAACAGTGTTGTAATTCACTTGTTTTATGATATTTGTTCTTGGGACTCTCCATAGAGCCCGCGTACCATAAAAACTCTATACCGTTTTATTTTTTTTCCCAGTAGACTCCATTTTTTTTACATTCAGTGTTGAATCTATGCCATCACCATTACATATCGAGAACATATTGTACACCATCTTTGAACAAATAGACGTCGTATCGTTAACTCATTGCATAGGCGTAAGTCGACTGTTTGCTTCCACTGCCAACTCCTCGAGATTGTGGAAGCGTCACGTTGCAGAAAGGCGAGATAGACTTTTGATACTCAACAGTTACTGCTGATGACCTTATTTTTCTAACGTGCACTGGAATGCAGATGGAAGCGATGGCCCATTCCGACGGATCCGGCTTGTAACTGGCGTAAGGAATTCATTGAGCGAATACAAGTCGATATGTTTGTAGAGCATACTTTACAAGACATACTTCACAATGAAGAAACACAATGCGCCAAGATCATTCTCTTAGCAGACGAATATCGTACCAAGGCATTGGATGTCTTGACCTCTATTTACAACAATAAAGAAGAGGTATGCGTAACATTTATTAAAAAGATTTGTTGTTCAACAATTTGTAACTCACTAACGAATCACACCTCTATGTCCTGTTGTGCAGTCATCCATTACCGAGAGATACTATGCTGGACGGATTATCCATCGTATCAAGAAACGGCTGGCTGATGACTTCTGGCGCACGCAACCTAGGCTTGGAGCAGGAACAAATGGACCACCGCCAACTGCGCCGACCTATGTCGGCATGGCTGTATTAGCCAATGCCATAGACCCTGTGAATGATATGGACGTTCATAACCAAATCGTGTCGCTCGCCAAGCAATTTGAAGAAGGCTATTTGAGTACACCGACCGTGAATGAATTTGAGAAAGTGCAGCGTCTCGTGCAGTTCCTTCATTTGGAGAAGGGATTCGGAGCTGCTGACATTTACTATGACATCCAGAACAGCTTGATACATTCGGTTCTCCGACATAGGAGAGGCATTCCGTTATCTCTGGCAGCGGTTTTCCAAGCTATTGCTCATGCTACGAATATTTTAGGAGTCGATATTATGAGTTTTCCTGGGCATGTGGTCGTTCGGCACACAGAGCCAAGTACAGAACGACAAATGTTCATCGACCTTTTCCAATGTGTAAGAGACCTCAAAGCACGAGATGCAATCAGCATCGAAGACATAGAGGATACTTACAAAAAATGCATCTTTACCCAAGAACAATGCGAAAATCAGTTGATCCTCCGATATGGCGTGGCTGTTCGGATCAATGCAGGGCCAGGCATGACACCGAATGAAATTTATGCGCGGTGTATGCGAAATATCATGAATGCTGACGCAAATACTCAAATCCGTGGCCGTGATGATTACATACGTCTCAATTTAATGCTCACAAGGTATTCCACTTCCCTGCAAATGGCTCTCAGCTACCCACCGTCCCGTCTTCAACTGGAAGACTTTTGCATCAAGATTGCGGTACAATATCATCCAGAAGACATCAACTTAATATCCCCTTGGGTCTCTCGTGCCAACAAACTAAATGGTCTTCTTTCTTCTGAAAAGAAAAAACTCAAAAGAAAACCCAGGATCTATGACCATGTTGCAGAACATCACGTATGGCCAGTGGGAACTATCATTGTAAAGGGATCCAATGGCCCATGTGGAGTTGTTATTGGATGGGAGCTAAGTAAGTTGAATCGATCCATACCATAAGATTGTGTATTACCTCACCCATCTTGCTCACAACCATCTTTGTCCATTCGTTTCCGTAGACTATGACAACGACTTTGATCAACCTACCACGATACACAAGGTCTTCCTTGAAAGTACGCAAATTGAAACATTAGATTTCCGGCCAGGCCTATGCGACATTCGAAGAAATATGGAGGTAGCAGAACAATTATGCAGTAACCTGTGTATTGGCCAATACTTTAGCCATTTTGACATTTACCAGTTGCGCTTTGTTCCAAACGATATACTGCAAGTCTCGTACCCAAACGATTATACTGCATCACCAATATCCAACATTTAATAGGGAATGTCGCCGTATATAACTTAATATGTTACCAGTCAGTTGTACAGTAGTGAAGGTGTAACGATTTCCTTCCGAATCGTCTGATATATAAACAAAATTGTACAAATATTGCTGTAATCAATCTATGCTATGCACTACACTACAATTATTACGCTAGGTTTGTTTCTTTCTCAGCACTTCTGTAGTTGTAAATGGCATGCCCGTGCTTCTCTCTTGAATCGCTATTGATTCGTCAATGACCCTTTGATGCTCTTCATCTTCTATAAAATCTGGTATGCATTCCTGTATGAAGACTTTTTGCTAGCAGATATATCAAAGTTAGTGTGTTTGCTCACGTTCAAATGTACATGGTTACGCGAGTTATTTGTACCTTTTCGACAGAGCTTACGGTATGGGAAGATGACGGTTTGGACTTTCTAGAATCTCCTCCTCGCTTATACTTTTCTCCCACTTTGTCGTCGGCTAGATGGCTGATATGTACATGACTGTCTGAACTTGGTTTTCCACGATCATCAATAGCTTGGTATACGGCAAAGGAAGCCTAATAGTTGGAGACAATAGGGCTTCAGTGTTTTGCGGTACAGGAGATATAAGAAGCGCAAATTGAATCACAATGGTATCTTACATATGCATCATCAGCAGCATATTGTCTTTGCTTGCTACTGAGGGTTGGTGCGTCCCATCTACTAATGCGAGTTGTGCCTTTTGGTAAAGATTTGCCGAGCTGTAGTCAAAAAAAATAACAAAGAAGTCAGCAATGACGTTCTCGGGATAGCAATTCCATCTCTATAGGTTTATCGGAAATACTTACAAATATAGCACACAACAGACGTAAAGATAGGCCCTTGTACCCTTGTAATTCGTCGGCATGGGTGGCACGAGCAAGAGTACCAAGCTCGACCAGTCCATTTGTCAATATTCGGAAATCCCGGTATAACTTGAGAGCGTCGCCTAAGAAGATATACATTTTCATTAAAGCCTTATATTAAGAAACGTAATCATTGAAAGAGGGCGCTTACCTTTGATGTTGACACCTGTCTTGAGTATATTTCGATTTTGTAATAAACTCTTCAGCTCGTGAGGAAACACTATTCAGGACAAAGTTCAATTAGAACCAGAGTCATCTTCCTTCTGTAAACGATGCTGGCCACCGAAAACCAGTATCAAAGATATTCATTCATACCTCCCATCCTAGAGATCTGTATTATCAATATTGATTTCGAATTGCAAAGCTGCACTAATGCAGTCTTATTTTCCTTTCCTCCTTTAATAAACGTTGGTCGCCATTCCAGATCTAATCCGAACACTTGCCCTTCTCTGTCATGGTAGAGGAGGAAGGATAGTGAGCAAATGATCATTTTGCAAACACCGTCTTTCCAGCCGCGGCTTATTACATATGCGGCTTTAGAGTAGTTTGGCCGCATATGTAACATAGCCTATTACTTACTTTATCATTTTTCGGATTATGGCATTCGTCTCTACTGGGTTTTTTGTGCAAAACAATTTGTGTGTTTGGCTGTAATCAACAAGTTCTAGATTATCGATGTTCTGCTGAAAGACTGTGGCCTGACTTTCATGGTTGGGTTCTGTTGCTTTCGTTGTTGAACATGACATTTCGCTCTCGACGCTGCTTATGATGCTGCTCTCCTTCACACTCGGCGGCAATCTAGTAAAGAGAGAATCAGAATCAAGTTGATCCACAAACAGTATAGCCATGCTAGTATGTGAAAGACAGCGTTATGGAATGAAGGGGAATGACGGAGGGTACGCACGTTCGTTTCGGCCGACCTGGCTTGCCCATCGGCGCTACGGTCATGTAGCTTTGAATGCGGCTACACGGCGGTCGAGTGAATCTGGACGCGGAAAAGGCAACCCGGAAGCTAATGCGTTGCATGAACATGTGGTGATAGCACTTGTTTAGGTGGAAAGGCTATGCCGGTGCAAGTTGAATCTCAAATAACGGTTAAAAACTCAGGCACTGAACAATGAGCAGAAGAAACAAGTCACAGGCAAGATTTTCGGTTATTGGGAGAGAAGGGGGTGTACAGGTTTGTTATTATGCGATTTTCAATGGTATCAGAAGAAAAAGAGAAATTGCAAAGAAGAAAAACGGTAGGTTTGCAAATATCAGCGAGCGAAAAGGAAAGAAAAACAGTAATTCAATTGAACAGAAGAATGAAGACTGAAATATAGAAAGGAAGAAGAAAGTAAGGTATGATCTACTTGAGATCGACAAAGAAAGTCCACCTTCCTTCAAGCAAGCCCTTGGCTGTGTCCTCTAACAAAATCTCTCGTCGCTGCTTGACATACACTGTCTTGTCTAGCACATTTTGTCTCAATTCTGCAATCTTTTCTCTTTCCAAAGGCTTCTCTAACAATTCAGACAGATGTTCTGTAGCCATCTCGAGATCCTTTTGGTTATCCTATGAAAGATATTGAAATTTAGTACTCAACGGCTACAACCAATCTCATGTGCTCCATATCGCCTTACCTCAAATATGACCGTTTCGTTTGTCCTTGACAAATAAAAGGCAAACGCATATGTCCATTTTAAAGTCATTCGGCATTGAGTCAGCGTGTCGACGGCCTTCTTTAGAAACTGTACTTCTATCCATGACAGATCGCTGGTCTGTTGCATTTCTTCCATCTTCTTTTCCGTTTTTCTGTACAAATCTTGATCAAGCTTGGCTGATTGTTGATGATTGGCAAATCGATTATAGTACTGAATTGGAAGGTTGGTTGGTCAGATCGAACCACATGAAACGCAAGGGATGAGAAAAAAGCTAGGACAATGCACTTACATGCAAGTATCGCTCCAGACTTGCTCTGGACTGTGTTTGGCTGTCTCTTGCTTCGTGGCTGGACTTCTCATCATATCGGTTACAGTTGTACCAAGAGGTTCCGTGCTCAGACCAGGGGCCTGGAAAAAAAAAGAAAGGGTGAGTACAAGGTTCTTTTATATTCTCACTCAACACAAAATCAAACTCAAAATTATGCCATGATAGTCTTACCCATGCACACCCAACAGAATTCGTATTTGCACTTTCGACAAGTCATGTGGTTGCATCCACCGTTTTTCTCGATAGTAGAATGGCATTTTGGGCATTCCTTGGTATGCGCTGATATCCAGTTTGCAGTCTCAGAATCATCTTCGCACTTCTTTTGCCATTTTTTAACTAGCGGACATATTGCAGGCTAAAATTATGTCAACATGATAAGTACAGTCTTTGAAACAACGCTGATAAAGGATGCGTTTCTTTAAAGAGAACATACCTGATGATCTGGTAAACCACACCCAAAACAAAATTGATGGCTGCATTCACATTCAACTGTCGGTACTATGGTGGTCAAGGATGTTGATGGTATGTGACATTCCACAGCAAATTCACAATTTGGCGCTGGGCACCATCGAAGATGATCGTTGTCGTCGACAAAAGTTCGGTTGAGCAATTCACGGTATCTAAGTACAGATGATATTGAACAACAATCAGATGAAAGGTCGGAACACATGATAAAAGGAAAAAAAAAAACATCTACCAACCTGAGGTGGGTATTTTTATCGACCACTTCTTCGACCGTTTTCTCATCTACGACGATCTTACAGCCATCTTGAGGACATTCAATTTTTCGACTTTCACCTTCTTCTCTGATCTTTTGCCTAAGATAATGCTCATAGCAAGTTCGGCAGAACCGGTGGTTGCAAGACACAGCAACGGTTTCAAGCTCTTCTTCGTCATCGCAACAAATGTCGCACGAAAATGGGTGTTGAGGAGTAGATATTTCTCGCGCGGGGATTATACGACGAACTTTGTCAGTTACGACGCCAGCGAGGCGAAGTACTTTTTCCGGATTATCCATGTAGCGTTCGATTAACTTTTCCTTGTTCCATCTATAGTGACGTAAAAGTGTTGCCGCATGCTCTTTTGGCATCCCTAGAGTAGAGGGGGTAACAATGTGGGAGGTTAATTTTAAATAGTCATTGAACAGCTTTACAAAATTTTCCTACCACATTCAATTAAAGCCCAAAGGGCTATTGACAATGTGGTCTTGGGGAGTGATATCGTTTTTACTAACTGCACCCAGATACATACCTAAAATACTGGCCACTTGACCAACTTCTTTGTCTTGGCTGCCCATGAGATGCTTTGAAGATTGCACGGTATAATCAACTTGATATAGCTTTTTCCGATGTTTTTCAGCCATGACTCCATCAAAATTAAGATCCTCTCCGTCTTCATAGTATTCTAGCTCGTCACCTATGTAAGCGCAGTCAGCAATGACAGTAACAGCGGCAATTGGTCAGCAATTGTCATGCACATTTCAGATCACTGGTTGTTCTCCCTTTTAAATAAACTACAAAAGTGATCAAATTAGAAAATGGCATTTACCAGAGTCATCTAGAGAGTTTTCGTAATCGTCCGAATCATCCATTATGCTATCTTCGTCCATGGTGTCGTCGAATTCATTCTGAGATTTGTCATGAAACAACATTAGTTGACCGTACTCGGAAATCTGACATGCTTAGTTCAAAGACTTTATGACTCCTACCATTACGTCGTCGTCGTAGTCGCTATCGGAAGACATGGTTTACCAGTGTGAGGTAAAGAGAAGTAAAGAGGTAAAGTATGCTTCTCCCAGGTGACCGCACTGTGACCATTTTATTCCACCCCACCAGGGGCGGGCTTTTTTTGCCCAGAATTCGTGTGTTGTTGCGTTTCTGGGAGACCAAATTTTTCGCCAACCGTTCCTTCATTTATTCAAAACATGCTGGCATCCATTTTGTCCAAGATCTCACCATTAGCTTCCAGGGCTATCAGCACGCAACCTGCGTCGTTGATGGTGTCTCGAGAAATCTCCACTAAAGCCAATAAGACCTCCAAGTTGAAGGCCAAGCTTAAGGTTAGCACCATCACCTGCACAGCCGCATATTCACTGTCTGGACGACGTAATTAAACTTTTGTCATTCCCAATCTCATCATTACAGGCTAGACAAAAGAAAAGACGTGCTCAAGCCGCCTCTAAATAATTTGCTTCAATGGGTACTTCATTCCCTCTAGTTACATATATCTCGTCACAGCGATTTCTGAAAGAACAATTTGTACAGTAAATACCAGAAGTCGAAATCAAAACTTTTAGACAACAATAAAAAATTAGATGTTGCTATAATAGAAGAATTGCTGAAGGTTGAAGGCATAGCTTGGCTAGATGAAGGGTTCGACCTGCTCAATTGCAGAGGTTGATATCAGTCTTTGGTTGTTATTGAGATCAATAGAAATCAGCATCTCATATAATCTTCCGTGCCTTTTAGTGTATAGCACACTGTAACAACTTCTTTTGGTGTGAATTATATGGGCATAAATACACCATTGGCTATTCAAAATATTGGCGCATTACGGCCAACTTAGACCTTAATGTCGCCATATGGTCACATATTGTCAGCATTAGCTGGAGCTACCGAAAGATACACACTTGACAACAAGATACACACTGGACAAAGAGTTTTTGTTTATTACTTTCGAAATGCCGTATGCTAAAAGGGAACCCCTTCGTCAATATACCACAAAGACAAGCCAAAGCGCAATGATTGGATGAGGTTTAGAAGTCGCCCATATCATCATCTTCATCAAGATCACCTTCGGCAATCTCCTGTGCCAACTCACGCTCCCTCTCAAGAGCCTCTTGAACATTGTCAAGCTCTTTGCGATGAGCATTAAGAGGGAAACGCATAGCCTTGATAGATTCGTTGTGGAGGTTCAAACAGAAGGTGATACGTTGGTTGAATGCGCTTTGTGGCTCATTGGTGGAATAAACATCAGCAGATTCCTATGTAGAGAAACCAAAGTCAGCGTGTCTTCCGTCAACGCAATGATGCTCCTTCACACCGGTTTAAACAAACCAAACTTACCTTGCTTCGCATATAGCCACCATCGTGGTCTAGTACAGCATCAATGACACCGTCCTTTATAGATTTTGCGACAATAAATTCAGCATCCTCTTCGCCATCCAAATGCAGTTTGATGCAAATATCTCTCAGTGATATCCTAGAGTATGACAAACTGATCATACGAATACCAGTCTTGATGACATTATGTCGCAATCGCAGAATTAACGTGTATGTCTTGTCGCGCTTGAAGTTGGCTCCATACTTGGCCAGGCCTTCTTGGAACTGATTCAAGTCACCAATTCTGACAGCTTGCGTTATATGAAGATAAGGTACCAAGGCTTTGCGAAGGACAGGTTGACGGAAAATCGATCTCTCGGGGATTTCTCCCATCAACAGCTGCACAATGATAAAGAACTTGTATGCCTAGAAAGGAGAAAAGCAAACATTTAGATAAAACCCTTATCGCTTCCTTGAACACGACGGCAACGTACAGTTTGCTGGAATCCTGCGGTGGCAGTGTTCTGTGGTGCCTTACGAATTGCTTGTAGCAGTTGTGTGTGTGCTTCAGTATAATCTAATTGCAACGCTCGAATACGACCAAGATAGTAAGCGTAACGTGCGGCTTGGTTGTTACTGGCATTTTCGGGGAATGTACTCTTGGAGACAAGTTTATCGGCCTGCTCGTAGAGGTTGTAGTGGAAATAGTTGCGGAGTAGAAGGTTGAGTAAGGTTGCCTGTGTATCGTCATCTCTTCTCAAAGTAGCCGTTCGCTGCGCAGCCAAAAGTACTCTGCAAACGGGAGTGTCAGTTACAACACCAAAAAAAAAAAAAAAAATTGGTCGTATATCAATTACACGTCTATACATACGGTCGAATCTCAGCAAGTCTATCAGTCAATTCGTGGAAACGCACGTAGTAGAAATAAACCTTGGCGGTAAGCTGATCCAACGTTCTACGGTTTAACTTTTCAACCTGATCTACTGATGTGTTTGCTAACTCTGTTCCCTGTTGTCGTTAAAGCAAATCCTTTGGTCAGCCACAACGCAAGCCTACCCAGGTTGCACAATTTCCCAATTTCACCACATACTTGTTCAAACTTTGAGTTGTCCAACAGGTAAATCATCACCAAGAGATTGAGGTATATTTCTATTTCCGGTAGATGAGCCTCCTTCTTTGTATCGTCTGCACTCGTGTCTTTCATTGAGACATCAGGTTGTTCTCCAAGGTAGCTCAAGAGATTGGCTTTACGAGGATCTTTATCACAAGTCGTAAGTATGAAACGATGGTATTAGCAGTTACACGACGAAAAAATCGATGCTCACCTTCGCCAAAGTAGTCATTTATGACTTGAGCAAGGATATGAGGTGTTAAGCGTTTTCGAATGGAGGTTGTGGTTCTCAGAACTCGCGTCGTAAATCTAGACTCGATGGTTTCTACAGCTCGTTCCAAAAAATTGAAGTTATTCTTGATATCTGTGGGTTAAAAGGTCTCGTCAATGAACTTGATTCGCTGCTGATCGCTTGCAATACAAGAAGGTGCTTCAGGCACATACCAGCAATAGCGATAGCGATGGATTCTTGCTTCAATCTCTCTTCTCTAGCTTCTTCGCTTTCTTCAATTTCCATAGCAACAACGTTTTCTGATTTCTCTGCTTCCTTCGACATTTTGTTAAAAGACGGTGGTGGATTCCGAGTCAAAGCGTGAAATATCGAAGCTGCTTTAAAGCTGGCTGGGATGACGAAGGCCGAGGCGTGACGTAACGCGAATTTCGTTGGTGTTGGAATCCAGCAACTTGCGGACTGCCTTTTTTTTTGATTGCTCAAAAAATACAACTGCAACTTCGTGACAGGAAACCAATATCCTGTATATGAATATATTCCCTGTAGACGACGACAATCTCAATGTCGACGTCCTCGATGGTATAGCAGACTCAACTTTTTTCTTTCCTCTGGTCTTTTTCTCATAACGCTTTAGTGTTTTTGCCGTTTGACAGCCGCAAGCACAAGCTTCTTCCGGGATGCGCTGCACCTCGACCACTACATGCTGCTGTCAAGCCAAATTCTCCACAAGACAGTGTAATGGAAAGGACACAAAGCAATTCATCCCGTAACTTGTATTGTACCGCATGCAAAAAAAAGTTCAGTAATGAAGCGACCTGGAATGCACATTTGAAAAGTGCAAAACATATTCAGAGTGAGAAGGCGTCGGCAAAAAGTACAACTGTAAACCTCGGTGCAAGCCAAAAGGCCAGTAAGTAGGAGACAATCGCTTCATGAACGAATCAAGCAGTTTTGTTCATATAAGACTTACTTCTTTGTTCTGCAGAAGCAAGCGGACAATCAAATCCGGCAGTCGCTCAAGTCAGCATGAAATTAAAGCAAGCGATGAGCATTGCAGCAAGCAAGCCGTCCAGAGCGGTGGGAGCTCTGTGGACATTAGCACAAGGTAGGGGTGACATCATAAAACTTCTTTTTGTACGGAGGGGCTTATGTATCTAACCAAATTCACAGAGTTTTACAAGCTCAAAAGACCTAGAGAGTCGGCACAAGTATTGAATGATCTTATTGAATTGTTAGAGACACTACAAAGCCAGCCGACAAAAGCTCCTGATGCAGATACCCTGACATCTGCGCAAGTATCTGGAACCTTATACCTTAGCAGATTGGCATTGTCTCGATTATATTTAATCTATTGGGATGACCAATCTTTGGAGCTTGCGCGAAAGCTGTTTGTGAAGGCTTTGCATGGGAAATGGAAAATTGATGAACAGCAACTGAATGATGTTGCAACTGTGAGTACATGCATGCCTTATCGTAGTGGGCAGCAGATTAGCCTCATGCAGCTTCGGGCTTTGGAGCTAACCCCATATCTTAAAACTACTTCAGAATTGCTCTAGCATATCAATTCCGAAATTATTGAATGCTGCGGAAGACTTGATACGAATTTATATTGAAAAGGTTTTATGCAAACCGATAAAAGCGAAATCAGATGTAAACCAGATGCTCCCGGTTATTCTGAGTGAAGGTGAAATGCTATTTTCGCTGGCAGGGACTAAAACCAGGAACCCGCGCGAAATTTCAAAAGATGCGAGACCCCAACAAATAGCTGTGGCTATGTGCGCCATGGCGATAGTGATCCACCAACACACAAAAAATGATGAAGGTGAACTCATCGGCTATCAAAACCTTAGTAAAGTAAGTCTTTGTGTAATAGTGTGGCGGTTTGCACAGTACGCAGCATGGCTGATGTCGAGTGTCCAGCTATATCTAAATTTAGGAGCTCAAGGTTCAGCGGCAGAAGCATTGATGGAGCGCTCCTTGACAGCAGCAGCGGCTCGAAAATGCGACTCTCACGAACTGCCTTCGTCAATGGTTGATGCCATGATAGCTCTGATAATTTGCTTGGAAATTGGTAAGTTCTGGCTTTGCAAGTAGAGCCTTGCTACTTTTGATGTGACTGCATAAATTTACTGAACGCGCACTAGACGATATTGTCCGTGCCCAGGAAATTACTAGGCGTGCAGCATGGGACGCTACTTTGGAAGATGTCAAGGTCAGTAGTATAAAAGGATTTCCAATAGCATATGAACACATAAATTTACCATTTCCAACATGCATAGGTGCTTCTGTCTCTAGCTGACGCCGTTATTGAATCCAATCATTTGTACATAAGACAAGTCATATATTACCAGATAGCGCACGTGCGCTTATTACTGCGCAAACACGACTCAGAGGTGGGACTATTACTGTTCTCGATAGAAGGTTCGCAGCGGATGCTCATATGGAATAGAATTGAAGAAGTGATCAGCCAATTTATGTAATAAGTACAAAGACCATTCAATAATAAATATAGTTGGGCTACTCAGCGCTATTTCCAGTGTAATGGGGATGAGGCTCAGAATAGTTTCGATCAAGTGACACCAGCCCGCCGCAGAGAATTTGTAGAGTGTTCCCCATATTGCGAACTTGGACCACATAAAGGAGCGACTGTCCTCATCCGATCCTTTTCCGTCTTGCTCTTATTCGCATTACAACAAATCGAAACAATTTCTTGGGCACCTGCTATCACGTCATATCAAAATGGACGTCATGACTGCCAGTAGTTCAACTTCCCTTGGAAAAGGCGGACCTTTGCTGCCACGACCAGAACCAAAAGAAATACCCTACATGATTGATATACTCAAGGAGATGTGGAAAGTCAATTGTGAAAAGGATTACAGTGACTGGATGATATCGCTGCACCGGCATAATAAATTGAACACCGTAAGCTTGGCTCAACAGGTTTATTTTTTTATCGTTCAATGCCCACATTTAACCAAAGTCAACTGCCCCTTTTTCTTGTACAATACACCTCGACTTACAACATCAAAGGCTTTATCGGAAATCATCTTGCTCACTTGGATGCATGACATCAATGAAAGTAACGACTGGCATGTAAGCACCGTTTTACTGCTGTTTGAGAACCAGTGCTGAATGTTTATCTAACTGGTACCGAATAAGACGACGGTTACGTGCAATATTTGCTTGGATGTCGTACGTTTAGAGCACCCAGAAAGACGAGTGCGAGAGGACGAGGAAAGTTCTGAAATTGGATATTTCGTACCATCTTGCCCACACGCATTTTGCTCTGCGTGTCTGGCACAATACTTAGAAGTCAAGATGAAAGAGCCGGTCATGACGTTTCCTGTGAAATGTCCTCAGTATGACTGCAATAATGTTATTCCCGACGACTTGGCTGAAAAGGTACTTGATATTGAGTCGATGACAATGTGGTGGGATAAGCACACCGAAGCTGGTATGAGCAACAAGATATACTGTCCACACCCAGACTGTGCCGTTCCTTTGGAAAACGATATGATCGAAGTAGGCTGCAATACTATGGCAGAATGTCCAGTGTGCAATCGCGCCTTTTGCAGCCATTGTAAGACCATGTGGCACCCAGGTAAAAAATTTTAAGTTTGTTTGTCTGTTCAAGTGGCGAAAACATTTGTTGATATTATCTGGTTAGGTATAGCTTGCAAAGAAAATATGGCATGGACAGCCGAACAGAAGGACCTGTTTGCACTTCTGAACACAGCTGATAATCTGCTATGGAGCTGCTGCCCAAAGTGTAAAAGTATCATCGAAAAAAATGTAAGTGGGGGATTTGATCAGATAAAAAAAGGGTGCGAAATTCGTATTCATCATTCATTATAACAAGGTTGCAATCATATGACATGCGTTTGTAGAGCAGAATTGTAAGTAGTGCCGATATTGGTGAATTCTTGACGGTTTGGTTATTTTTCCCGGTTTCCTCTAGGATCTAATCATTTGCATTTTAAAGCTGCTATCGATGTGGCAACCCCTGGACGCATGAAAACTATACTGGGTAAATATAGAGCGCGAGCCATAATTTTGCTACAGAACATCGTTCTCATTTTTATATTTCTAGATGCATAGCAAAGTGTCAATCTTGGTCAAACGCAAAACTCGCGGAGGAACGAAAGAAAAATATGCCAGCATTACCAGGTTTGGAGTCCGTGGCTAAAAGTAAAATAAAGGACGGCAAGGCTAATGCTCTTCGTCGCTCAAAGACAATCACTCGCGAGATAGAGGCAAATCGAGCTAGAAATGTAGTGGGTGGTAGGATAAGAGGTAAGCTCTTGCTAAATGACAGATCACTACAGCGACAAAAAGTAACCAAGTGTTGCGTTGCTATAGAAATGTTTCGCCGTTAAGCAATTACCATATTGAGACAAGTTGCGCCGTTAATTCAATGATATCAAAGTCAAAATGCATGTGTTCGGATGATTCCTCTTCCTTCTCCTCCTCGCTTCCCCCCCTTTCCTTTTTTTTCCGCATCGCTTTACTCAAAATCCCCAGTTCACTGCTTTTTCTTCTTTCTCTTTCAAACTCGTTTTCGTTTTCTCCCTTTTCTTCCTCTACACTGTATTCATTTTCACCAAAAACCAGGCAAACCTATTCGTAAATACCATTTAAGTAATTAGAGCCCTCAATACATCATAGCATTTTACTATCATACATGCCAACCGAAGCTCTATCGTTTCGTCCTTCAACACATTCGCCAAATTTGAATATACCCTCCAAAGACTCTTTACCTTCAATGGAATATTATAACAGCGGCATAGACCGTCCGCGCCAAGCAGTATCCATGGAACACGGCGAAAATGAATGGAACCGACCATACAAGACAGAAGGATCCATTTCATACCATTCCCCTCAATACCCGTCTCCATCTGAGCCGCAGTTCCTTGGTAGATCAACTCTTATTCTTCCTCCCCCATCATCTTTGATGCCGACATTCAATTATCGGCCTACCATGATGACAACCGGGCACCAGTATAGTGGATATAATGTATTTGTTGATCAATCGGACGTAAAGTCTTCCAAAAGGAAACGCAATTCATCACCACCAGTTAACGTGTCTACCTCGGGGTGCCACTATGAAGTACTGAACATGGCTAAACGAAAAAGGTCCAAACGGGATGCGACAGCTGCTGAGACGTTGGCATCCTTCAGTAGACTTTCCACAAATACTGCCCCATACTATAGCGCCGAGGGGGCAGGATGTGGCGATAAGTACAAGCACAACAGGGGTCGAAACAAGGGGGATTCGGGCTGCCATGACAGCCAAAGTCTCGTATTCGAGGTTAGTTTGATCGATCTTTACACACATTTTTTTTTTTTTCGCGTTGATGTCATCCCACCCAACAACTTACCCCTTTTCCACGTAAAAAATATTCAAAATCTTTTATTTGTAACTCAGGCGGCTAGAATCCTTTGTGGCTTATCGACTCGAAGATGATAAAGCAGATATGACCTGCTGTTTGCAGTTGCGTCGACCGCATCTCACATACAGCAAGCAGTGAGGCAGTTATATAAGGAAATTGAGTAAAGAAAATGAAGTTTCGTAGCTCACGCCTCTGGTTTCAGGCGTCACCCATCTCACATTTAAACAACTTCATTTTTGTCCAAATAAAATGCCACCTTAAAACATTTCAGCGTACGCACTTTTTATGCGCTTTTGAAAAGAACAACCGAGGTTCTAAGATAATAATGCTAATGATACTGATCTCTGCTATTGGTATTTTTCCAATGCATAGTATTCCCATGAAAGCTTCTTTCATTCCATATACTAGGCCATATTGGCTGTTTGTACTTTTTTCTTTCCTATACTGTTGTACCAACCTATGCAGACGTGCTATAACATGCTTGTAAGCAAGCAACAGTAAAGCCAAATGATGTATGCGGATAATGCGAACGTACTAAAAAGAGCAAGCGGATGTGGAGATTCCACATACCATAAAAAAGTGTGTCTTCTTGTCCAGAACGTAGCGCCGTTCCTCGACTCATTCGCGATGATATATTATCGCTTTCTGGCTAGAAAAAGAAGGATGGTAAGTTCCCACAGATAACATGAACTGACGGCTGTTATCCTATTCCGCTCAATACGATAGTCCAAGGTAACCTTATCATAAACTTGTTAATCAAGGATCGGCCACTTTAGATCCATTATCTATGCATAAAGTTCTTCATTATTCCACAGACTTTTCACAAGCACAATGCATCTGTATATATTAAGTAGATAGGGGCTGATTCATCCGCGTTGTCGCACCATTTCTTGCTAGCCAAGTAGTGTACACAAATCAAACCTGGTAATTTTCTATTGAGAAAATCAGCCAATCATGAAATACCTTGGCCAAGGTCATGCCATATTCATATCGTTAGCACCTAGTTCCCCGTCTCCCATTCCCATTTTGATCTATTATAATAACAATCCTGCACCATACGCTGGCTTGGTGTGGGTAAAGGTTGTTCACACCTTTTTATTTATAAAGAGGTGGACGGTATAGTTCACTTTTAGGTTTTATTTTCACAATAACCCCCATTTAAACAAGGTAACCAAGCAAACCGAACATAATATTCACACCTTCTATTCTTTATTCATCATAATTGCTTTTCAAAGTAGCTATGTCGGATTCTATCGTCAACAATTGTACCCAGAGTGCCGAGAGTCAGCCTTCATCACAGAGTGATGCAGCTTTCTCCATCATGTTCGTGTCCGTCTGTATGTCTTGTTTCGTATGGCAAACTATACACCTTGGATTGCTCCTTCGTCATTCTTTCAAACCTATCTATATCCTAATGTTTATTCAAGCCTTTGGAGGATGTATCTGCGCCTTTGTAACGCTACTGACTAGCTTGGTACCTATGAGCTGTGACTTTGTAAGTGAAAACTTGTCATGCTATGTACATACGATCACAGGGCCGAAAGATATCAGACTAAATTTGCTTTATTCCTTTTTTTTTTTTTTAAAAAAAAATAAGCGCTTGAATTTCTCAATCATCACAGTCAATCTAGGTGACATTGCTATCCAATCGGTCTTACTATGGAAAGCATACATTTGTTATGATCGATCCCGAAGGCTGCTCATAGCCGGGTCTGTGCCATTATTCGGAATTCTCATTTTCATCGTCCTCAACTGCACAGTTGGTCGATCTTCCACATATTTTACAGCTGGTGTATGCACAACCTTCTATCGCAAGTATCATTGAAAGCATTGTCTACTACTACTGAAGCAATTTAGCAGCGACTCATGTTTTACTTTTTCGGCTGTAGCAACTTGGATTGTTGCGTTTAAAGCCGCATTGGACTTCTCTTCTAATCTCTTCCTATCTCTATGCTTTCTGCGAGTGATCTACAGACACTACCAAATCTTAGGAAGTAGTCTGCAAAAGGCCCTGCTCAAGGATGGAGTCATTTACTGGTATGTCACGTTTTTTACCATATACAGTAACAGCCAATAGAAGGGCTAGCAAGCCATCCAAATTATTTAATTTAGCAAGCCGATAGCATTGGCGCAATCTTATCCAACCTCATATGTGGGGTGCTTCTCATTGTCAAGGTTCTAGGAGGCCTAACCCCGATTTTGTATACGCTTGATTGTACGTTGGTAGTTCATATTATTGGTCAACGGCAATTTTGAAACATGTAATTTTTAATCTAATTATGGAACACAGGGAGTCTTGCGTCATATCTCATCATCAAGCAGCTGAAAGGTGGGAGAAATAGTCAACCGGAATTGACGGCTGGTATGGCAACCATCCATCTACCACCCTACCAGCGAAGCCCGGGGCCGTCACGACTTCCACTTGGATGTACAATTAGTACATGTGAAGACCATAAATTCCCAAGTACCGACGTGGAGCAAGGTCACAGAGCGGTATGGGATATTTAAACATCCGTGCAATTGGGTAAACTCAAGGCCAAGGCTTTAAATTACTGCGACGCTTTGGGTTTTAAAGTTATGACTGAAGGGCTATCCAATAAAAATTTCTCAGACTGCTGAATCATCGGTAAATGGCTGAGTGGGGGCGGTCGGGCAAGGAGCAAAAAGGGATAACGCAAAGATTTTGAGGATCCGTAACCCCGCGCTCTTGACTACTCGAAAAAAACCAGTTTGACAGCATCGTTCATGGTAAACAGAGGTTCATCTTGTGAATGGAGTTTCTTTGCGTTACAGTGAAATTGGGTCACAACAGCAAAGTAAGAGCACATGCATGTTATTAAGCCAAAGGATAAACGGGAGGACTATAATATTTTGATTCTGAGAGAGAATGTGCATGGGTTGGATCTTTATCAGATGGTAGTATAACTGTACTATAAAAACATCCGGAGGTTCAAAAAGTCGGGATAATCAGATGGAATTATTATCCCCATGCCCATCTGTCCAACAACGGAAACACCGGTTCCTCTCTTACAAAAAAAAGTTTTTTCATACTTTTTTTCTCTCTCTTGTTCCTTGCCTACTTCACTCTACTTTCTTTGAGTTCCCAACTTTCACAACATGGAGGAAGAATACGATTACGAATCTCTTGGTCAAAGCTCCACTATGGCACAAAACGCAACGGCAGGCGCCTTGGCAGGTATTGCGGAGCACTGCCTCATGTATCCCGTTGACAGTATCAAGGTAAAAATCTTATTGGAACGGATGTTGGGCAACGCAGCGCATTTTGCTGATAGTAGTTATAGACAAGAAAGCAGGTTCTTCGACCAGCCGTAGTGATGGCCAATGGTGCAGTTGCACAAGTAGCGTCACGTTCAGCAGCACACTTGGCAGCCAACAAAGGCTCACTTTGGCGAGGTGTAAACTCGGTAGTTATGGGAGCAGGACCAGCTCATGCTCTTCATTTTGCTACTTATGAAGTGTGCAAGGAAGCGTTCAGTGCCAACGATGGTCGCCACCACTTTTTGGCGCCTGCTGCCGCTGGTGCGTGTGCTACCTTGGCACACGATGTGATGATGAATCCTTTTGATGGTAAGAAAAGCTCGTTTCCACCATTTTTGCGGCGTGTAGATGAACTGACTCCCTTATCGCATTTTTTCAGTTATCAAACAGCGTATGCAGCTGCGTGAAACATCCTATCGCACTGTTGGTGAATGTGCTCGCCGGGTGTATGCAACCGAAGGTGTTACGGCATTCTACATCTCATTACCCACAACCCTGGTCATGTCTATACCTTTCCAGTCCATCCAATTTGCCACCTATGAATATTTCCGAAGCGCGTTCAACCCATCCGGTGTATACGATCCCAAAACTCATATGGTTGCTGGTGGACTTGCCGGAGCGATTGCTTCATCCATTACATGTCCACTTGACGTGGTCAAAACTTTACTTCAAACTCGAGGTCAGTCCGTTGATCCACGCATCCGAAACGCAGCTGGTCTCTGGGATGCTGCCGCTATCATTCATGAACGTCATGGCTACCGAGGCTTCTTTAGAGGATTTAAGCCTCGTGTGCTCACTCACATGCCAAGTGCCGCTATTAGCTGGAGCGTTTACGAGTACTTCAAGTGGTTTCTTTGGAAAAAGGACAACCAGCAACGACAACTCATGAGCCTGTAATCACTCACATCACTTTTCCCAACGCGCATACAAACCCACATTTCGTGATCTCAAGCATCACTAGATACCTGTAGGCTTTAACTCGGCCTATCATTTTTTTTTTTCTCAGACAAAAATTTCCCATTTACATTTTTCGCTTACACTATCCAACCAATCGAAATCACCTTTGACAAGATGAAGAGGACTGTTCTGGCGCCGATCCATGATCATCTCTCTCCGACTACGACCTACTCCCCCCCCCCTCCGCTCTCCGCTTCCCACCAATGACATACAATTAGTAGGGAACATCAAGGGCAAAGAAAAACAGAGTTGGAACAAAAAACTCAAGCAACAAACCCCATGGTTCCTTTTGTGTACAGTATCTTAAAAACGCCAAAAAATTCCCTTCGTGCTCTTCTCCCGCGCCGCAGACCCATTTTTTCCTTCACGACATTCCCTGCAAATAGTTGTTTTCGATTTGGGATGGTCTTTTGTACATAGAATTTGGTAGCTTACCTATATGCAAAAACCAATGATAATAAATAACAAGCACTTGAAGAAAAAAACAATTATAATCTTTGTTTCATTATGTAACATGGAAATGACTGGCGTATAATAACATGGTGGGGAAAGAAACACCGAAAAGAAGCTCGTCTAATCCTTCTTGGTCTGGTCACCCTTCTTCTTATGCTTAATGGTCAAGCACCAGATATCAAAGAAGTCACAGAGTTCGTTGATGACAGAAATAGCGAAATGAGCGTACACTAGAATAGAGAACGCGAAGCATGACCATAAATAGGGCAATTCCTTCTTGCCTTGAAAGAAAGGTTCACTAAAAAAAGCGCCAAACGGAACGTTAGTTACTGATTAGGGTTTACGGTTGATCCCATGCCTCGAACACATATCCACTCGCTCATATCCAATTGAAGTAAACAGGGTGTTAACTCACATTCCAGCAATAGCAGGCAGATTAGCATTGATGCATCCGATAGCAAGAGGAATCAACATGAGGTTAAAGTAAGGGAATGGAGCCTTAGTAAGATGAGCAGTGATGATGAGACCAACTTGGTATCCAAATGAAGCACCAATGTACAGAGCAAAAGGTAAAAAGTGCTCGGTCACAATGGAAGGAGAAGCTTGGAGCCAAAGGTAAGCAATACCACATGCCGCAACGAAAGGAGCAAATCCAAGTAGAGCAGGAAGAACAGGCTTTCCCTTGCTTCTTGCAGCCAGATAGACATTATGGAATCTATGGGATAGCATCGCCACATTAAATCCAATGTTCCATATGTATGGTCACTATGGCTGATTGCACTTACCCAGCGAGAATGTTGAATATGAGACCTACACCGGCAAAGGCAGCAAAACCTTCATTGAGACGAAGGTTGGCAGCTAGAGGCACAATGTCGTATAATTTGCTATACAAGTCACCGAATTTCAAAAGCCAAAATTCAGGTCCTATGAGTTGTATGTTTCATTAGATAAAGCCCACAGCGTTCATGAACACACCCACAAGAGATCAGCTTACCAAAGATACCACTAATCGTATGAATAAAGACAAGCATGATGATGCCCTCAACTGGTCCGCTAAAGTAACTCAAGTACAAAGTGCCAGTATGGTACTCTTCCCAGGTTGATAGGTAAAAAGCTCCCAAGCTGGAAGCCAATGACAAAACGGTCAGCCAGCTTTGTCCATAATGAAGAGACGAGGTAACCAAAAGAAATTCGATAGTTGTGTTTAAAGCATCGCAACCTGGTGGGGGTAAACAAAAGTCAGGATCATGAAAGGCATATGTCAAGAAGGACTGTGTACTTGATCCACAGCCATTGGTAAAATAATCAAAGCATGATCGAGGGACCTTACCGTGATCAAACAGTTCGCCCAAAGGACCAGATGTACCCGTGCGTCTAGCTTGCTTTCCATCGATGGCATCAAGAGATTGATAGACAAACAGACCGACAGCGAAACTGCAATGCATAATTATTGAGTACGCTGGAACCCAAGAGAAAAAAGATGTTTGGGGTGGTTGGGGTGAATTTGGACAAGCGACGGGCTTCGTCAATTTGACCTTTGTACCCATGCAACGCGCCAGTATCACTCAAAGAACACCATGGCCATCCATATAACTGATCCCCTCCCATCGCAATAAAGGAATCATCGATGCACTTACGAGTAATAGCACCAGTTAGGACATGTACCCAAATCAGGCGAATAGTACAGAAGAGTAGCCAAGTTGAGCATCACACACAATAGTCCAGACATCGTGATCAAATTAGGACTAGAATATTAACCCAAGAACATAGGTATTAGTTGATTTCATGCACGGTATAGTGCCATGAACATGGCCATGAGGTAGATACTTACGCCACCCATAATGGGAACACCTTGACAAGACGGTTCCAGAATGGATTGAGTACATAACGCGACAGTAAACTCTTGTCCGTACCACTGTACTTGTATTTGCTCAAGTTCGATCTATATTTTGGTGAAATGTAAGGCATTGCTCCCGAGGCAAAAGAAACACGTACTGTGCTAGCAAAGGGAAACTTTCAAAAATTTGTTGAGGGCTTGCGCAAAAAAGGCAATTCGCACAACTGATGTCAGTCATAAAATCTGTGTCAGGTTCATTACCAACCCCACCTCACTTGCCATCACTCGTGCCTACGTAGTTACCGCATCACGACCCATCTAGGTCTATTTCTCAATCATATCATAGCAAAGTGGATACCTTTGATCGTTCATACTGCTTTGAAATGGTAAAGCAAAACAGTACTGGTGGTTACTGTGGAGGCGGCAAAACCAAGTCGAAAATAACCCTTTTCAGTCCTATTTGATAAACTGGACATCCTAATACATATTGACCGACTAAGATGAAGTAAAGTGAGTGCTGGCTGAAATAAAAAGTCTCTTACAACAAATCTCGTGAAAATGCTGACACCAAAAATTTGCCTTTTGCATGTGTTTCCCCGTTTGGACCGATCAAACGAGCTAACTTGGACATGCTTTGCGATTAAAGGCAGGCAGATATGAAGTGGATAGACATCCAGTGATGAGAGAATCACTCACTTGAGTTGAGTCAAAGGAGTAGTCATCTCTGACGAAATGGAATAAATATAGCTGCAAAATTTAGAAAAAAGGAAAAAGCGAAATTTCAAGCCGCCAAGTTCCGTATACGGAATCTTTGGTTGATCCCAAATGCTCGCATATAAAGCCTGGGGTATCGTACCTGTGGCAACACGTTCTTTGAAATCTCGACCATCCCTCCTTTCAAGAACTTTTTCAACCTCTTATATTATGAACAAAGAACGAGTTTGTATCATAGGCTCCGGTAACTGGTATGTAATGGTTTGACGCTAGTTTTTATTTCTTCCATCTTCGTTGGTAGTTTTCCACGCTCTAACATTGTTTGTACCCGCCGGTCATTTAGGGGATCCGCTGTAGGCAAGATCATTGGCCAGAATGTATTAAACTTTCCCGATCTGTTCGAACCTCAGGTCAATCAGTGGGTGTTTGAGGAGACCTACAAAGGCGAAAAGCTCACAGCTATCATCAACCGTGAGCATGAAAATGTAAAGTAAGTATTTATGGTGTCCAATCTTTGGGGTACCCCTCCGAGCAGCGTGGTTTACGTCGCTCAGGTTGACTCCACCAGTACCCACACTTTGCTAACATATTTTATCTACTATAAATTTTCTATCACAGATACCTGCCTGGAATCAAATTTGGGGACAATATCAAAGCTATTCCAGACATTGTCGACGCTTGCAGTGGTGCTACAGTGCTTGTTTTTGTTCTTCCTCATCAGTTTGTTCGTGGGGTGTGCGAAAAGATAAAGGGGAGCATTTCGCCTAATGCTCGGGGTATCTCCCTTATCAAAGGTCTCGACATCTCACCAGAAGGCATTACACTATTCTCACAAGAAATTTCTCGTATGCTGGATATTGAAATGGCAGCTTTATCGGGAGCGAATATTGCAGACGAAGTGGCTAACGAGAAATTCTGCGAAACTACCATCGGTTCCACTTCACCCGAAAATGGCGACCTTTTCTTCAAACTCTTCCATACCCCTTACTTCCGCGTTAACGTCATTCGTGATCATGTTGGTGTCGAGCTTTGTGGCGCATTGAAGAACATCGTCGCCGTTGCTGCTGGGTTCACCGATGGCCTCAAATACGGAAGCAATACCAAAGCTGCTATCATTAGACGCGGCTTGATGGAGATGCGTAAATTCGGAAAGACTTTCTTTTCAACTGTCGAATCTGAGACTTTCTTTGAATCATGCGGTGTTGCTGATTTGATCACCACATGCTCTGGCGGCCGCAACCGCAAAGTCGCTGAAGCCTATGTCACAAGTGGAAAGCCTATAGAAGTATTAGAGCGCGAACTATTGAACGGCCAGAAACTTCAAGGTACCCTGACCGCTCAGGAAGTTCACGAATTTCTGCTTGCTCGCAAAATGGTGGATGAGTTCCCGTTGTTCACTACCGTTTACAATATTTGCTATGAGGTGAGTAATCAAATATTTGCCTGAGATCAGTTTTGCTGCTTTCTGTGTACTATGATGATCTAACCTCCCTTTTTTTTTTCTTCTAATCTTTGCAGGGTGCCCATCCAGAAACCATTGTTCACGATATCTAAGCATACTAATCGCATTCTCATCTCATGCCGACTGTACATACCTCTACGCATTCATACTCAATAGACATTATATGAGCAAATAAACTAGTCTACATGTGCATGTGTACCTTTGGGGAAGCGATTATGAAATGTGTATTAAATGATCTAATTACATGATCTATTTTGCTGTTGCAAAATCGATAATCTATGGATGATATTGCGTACGCTTCAAAATTACGCACACCCGACGTCTATACGACCGGCTCAAAGTAATCATACAATACTCCATTCATCCTTGCCCGTATAATACGCGGCTGACATTCTTAGCAAAGTCACGGCTAGCGCCCTGTTCAAACCAGTCCGGAATCTTGACCGAAGCCACATTTTGCTTGAGCAGAGCGTCTTGGCTGATATCTATCAATTGCTGACGACCCAACAAACTAAGACACGAAAGCCAAGTGATATCGGGATATTTTTGATACAAAGCTTTGTACAAACTGACAGCAGCGTCTTGAATTTGGGGATGCCAATCCGGTTCAGCGAGATACCATCGAGCACTGGCGACAGTTTCTTGCAGAGTTTGATGCTTGAGAGGTACATATTCTACGATCTCTTTCAGAGTGCTCAGTATAGAGTATACCAGCTTATGTTCTTTAGAATACACTGAATATGCATTATTGTTTGACACCGAAGCATAGACCTGCTTGTTGCTTCGCTGTAGCTTTGCTACTTGATCCAATACCCGTTGGAATCGGGGCCAAACGTCCGCCACCACTCGCTGAGTCAAAAAATCAGAACAGAATTCCGCGATAGTTTGTAGTAAGGAAGTCGCATTCATCACCACATAATGCTCTGTATCATCCAGTCGGCGTACAATGGCGGGCCAAATGGTGTGCACAATTGGATACAATTCTTTGGTATTATCAGCTAAAATAGGTATGGCCGCCGTCATGAGAAGCAAAATTTGGGAACGTAGTTGTGGTTGTGGTGAGGTGAGGAAATGGTGCGTTTTTCGAAGAATGTCCAGTATTCGTTTTTGCTCATAACTAGGCAGTGGAGCCTGATCTCGTTTTTCGCGCTCACGTTGTTCTGCATCTGCACGCGCCATGTCTTCGAGATCCTGAAGATCATTCTCGGTCACCGGATTGGACTCATCTTGCATATCACTACTTTCCGCATCCACGGCCTCTTCTTTCATCCTTTGCTGCTCTAAGAAGTAATTTCCAATCTCTTCCATGCTAGTATGTTCCTTATCATCTCCAGCCTCTGCCGCGAGTGATTGCTGTTTCTTCTGAGTACGGATGAACTCTGCTACTTCGCTCGAAGTCGAACTTGTGTTTGCGACTACGTCCACGTCCATAGCCTTTTCTTGCTGCGGGTGATGGAGTAAATGATCATGTTCGACTGCGAGAACAATTTCGATCAACACAGCGCACAAATCCTTGCAAATAATTTGGTTCATATGATATCGATCCAAAGCTTCGAAGATTTCGTCAATGGAGTCATCAAGATATTTCACAGCATTCATATCACCAAGCTTGATCAGTGCTTGAAGGACATGGGGGAGGGAAAGATTGCTGAGCAGGGAGGGCAATCGAAGAGAGATTTCATTGATAACATAATCAATGTTGTCGATAATCAAGCTTTTCACATTGTCGTATTCACATCGTTGACATAATGTCTCCAGAGTGATTTTGGCAAACGTATGTACATGTAGATTAGTCGATCCATAATACGACAAGAGAGGATATAAAAGAGTGATGAGTTCGGAAGTTACTGCTTTCTTTGACATGAGACGTATTGTTATTCCGATGGCATGCAGGCAGTTGCAAATAGTGATGACTGTGGCCGTAGAGTAGACATTGGACATTGGGGTATGTCGTTGTGGTTTAAAAGTAGTCAAAGCGTTGTTGGTTCCATTTTGCATTGCCTCAATTTGGGTAAGGTCAAGTTCAATAAACTGGTTCAACACGGATTTCACCACCCTGGACAGCCCGTCTTGATTATCGGATGGTGATTCTGCATTTCCAATCAACAAGTGTATGATTGTGTATGCACACTGAGGCTGCCACTTGGGATTAGTACCTTCAAAGAATTTGGTCATAAACATATCAGTCAATGTTCGAATATCTCCATATTTTCCAAGGTGCTGAAACATGAGCGCAAGTTGGTTGGTTGCACTATCCGAATTGATATGCTTAAAGTGAATTTGGGGGTATACTGGAAATTGTGATTTTGTATTTGATGGTTGATCTAAATTTGATTCTTGTAGCTCCTGATACCGGACGGCGTCTCCTCTATCTTCAACCATACGGAGGTCGTTGTGGTCATATTCCATCATACTGAGCCAACTATCAATGATTTTGGGAAAATTCAAGTCGAGTGACGTCTGAAGTTCGGGTCCCAGTAAGGTCGTAAATCCAATAACCATTGATATTGCGCTTCTCTGCTCCTTATCGTTTCCAGACAAAATATATCGAGGAAGTGCCGTCATCCACTGATACAACTTCTCCTTGACCATGGGTAACAAAATATCTGCAAATTCCTTGGAGATAGAAAGAGCTTGAAGATGCTGCTTGGTGATTTGGGATACCGGAGGGTATTCATCATCCACATATAACACCATAGTTTCAATTAGCATCGGTACTGAGTCTTCCATGGACATTGCACATTTTGCACAAATGTCATAAGCAAAGTTGACGAACGCAATCCTTGCTCGCCAATCTGGGTGCTGTCGCAGTTTTAGAACATTGGATATCAAATCCCTTAAGCGTGTTTTGGTATACGCGAACCATCCTTTCGTCCTTTCAACTTTCCTCGACGGATTCCCTCCTTTGGTAGCAGAGGGTATGTCCTGCTTAACGTCAGGTTGATCATCTTTACTCTCTTTATCAGATTGATTCTTGTTGAGTTCCCACAACTCCTTGAGCCCTGTTACTTGTGGAATGAACATGAAATTTTCTTCGTCGTTCATAACAGCACAAATGAAGTCACCGAGGAATTGGAGGGACGATACTACGACTTGATGATGCTCCTTTTCACCATTTTGCAAGATAATTTTCGCCAAACCAGACGTGAGACCGGCCATGATTGAAGCGAGTAGATCAATGTTCATCAGATTATCCAGTGTCAATTGTGATAGAGTTTGAATTGCATCCAGGCGAAGCTGTAGCTTCTGCTCTTGTACAGCAAGATTCCTCAAAACGTTGAGAGTGTGATTAAGTGGTAGCCAAAAACTCTCGTCTCGCAAAGCCATGATATTTTTCCAGAAATGTTCTCGATCACCAAAGACCACCTCGTAAGTTTCATCAAGCTTGCGACCCTCCTGATATTTGGCTGGAAGTATGGTCGAGATACAATTAATTGCGATGTGCTTGAGCTCTTCCGAGGATTTGATTTGGTTATCGGCGTTGAAGGGCGATGGATTGATGTTCAAGGTGAAGTAAACAATATATTGTTGCAACTCTTGTTGGCCCATAGTCTCTCTCCAAGCAGTACGCGACAAGAGTATGTGAACAATTGTCAACCAAAGCTCAGCAACCTGTGTCGGTAGCGGCTCGCCTTGTTCACGAAGACGATACAAGTTCACCAAAGTTTGGATTATACTCGTGATATGGTAGGTTGTCACAGTCTCGACGGGATCTGGTGTGGTGTTCAGGACTTGTACGACAGAATCGAGTAATGTTGCGACATGCTTGCTGTTGGCTAAATTGATACGATCTTGAATCCGGTTGAGAGACTCAAGGCTTGGCCTTAGCCTTTCAATAAGCCGTCGTTGCTCTTCCTCGACATTTGTCGTAAGGTTATTTGACATGGCTCATGCAAAAGGCCTACCAGGGCTGCATTTGTGAGCTGGCAGCAAGTCACAGTAAATCAGCTCAGCCAATAATATGCAATAGCCGCCAACTGCCAAAGCAAAAAATGTGTCTGCAACCTGCACTGTCCTATTATTATATCGGCTTGCTTACGGTAGCTTACAGACTGTGATACACATTCTTATGGAAGCCGAACAGCGCAAGATAGCATTATGAAACATTGTCATACTTCACCTGTTTGTGCGTACGGCGGCGCGTAGGCAAGCGCATTGAAATGCGACATGGACAGAAACTAGACCGTCGTCGCAGGCCAATGTGAAAAATCAAATACCATATATCCCTACAATGTGGGAATACAGAATTGGAGCTTATGACATCTACCATCGTAGTGTAATCAATATAGACATATTTTTGGCTGGCTTGATGAAAGTTGAGGGCTGTACGTAATGCCTGCCGTCGTTGGTATTTTAGAAAAAAATACCATATCTAGATTAAGGCTTACTGAATCAAATTGTAAGTTGCAGTCGTACATATTATGTTTGACGACTGAAGGTTTGCGATTCCGGAGAAATCCGTAGAGTGAGGTTGTTCAATACCCGAAATGATGCGGCTTTGGTGGGTTTGTTTCAATAACTTGGCAGTAAACAAGTCCTCACCTGAGTGCTGCAGATGCAGAAGAAGTTTTGATGATGTCTAGGGAAATAGGCTGATAATATTGGTCGCTGCTTTGTAAGAACAAAACTATGGTGGGTATATTATTGAACCGCGACTTGAAGCCATCCCGCAAAGGTAGCAGCTACGCAAGGTGGTGATTGATCGTAAATTAAAATGAAAAATGTCTAACTGGACCTGAATACAGATATCCCTGACGGCAACATAATGTAAGATCGTGGTTGGATCAGAAAGAGAACAATGTTCCTTGTTTACTTTGCAAATCTCAGAGCTCAGCATACGTTTTGGACGAAAATGAGCATGACTTAATCTGGATGATCTTTATACCTCGTAATACAGGTTGGCAAATACGGGAGACTATTGAACAATACTGACATGTGAAGGTGCCGGAAAGACTTTAGGGCAAAACTGAAGAAATTCGCTGACATATCCCCATTCTACCAGTCAACCAATCATGCTTTGTAACAACGTTGTTCCATTTATCCCCGCCGGCAGCAGCATGGGATGTGGGGTTGACCATTGCATAAGCCGCCTGCTTTACCCTGGGAAGAGTAATGTGGTTATCCTGTTTATTGTTGTTTACTCTTGAACCAAATATATACCGCCTTTAAAGTAGTGAGCTGAAAGCGGTATAAGCCGGGGTAAGGTTCTAAGGTGAAGAATTGCACGTGCCTGGCAAATTACAGCCGAAGCCAGTCGCTGCCCAAATTGGCTCATTAAGAGTCGCACGCCTCGGCTTTATATTCTTCAGCGTTTTGGTCTTGGGCATTTTTTTCTTTTCTTGTTCTTTAATTAAATATCAAAATCATGGTCAATCAACGTATTGCTGTCAAAAATCCTGTCGTCGAACTCGATGGAGATGAACAAACACGCGTTATCTGGAAGCTTATTAAGGAAAAACTCATTCTCCCATACCTTGACTTGGACATAAAGTACTTTGACTTGGGCATGGAGTACAGAGACGAGGTGAGCTCGGGATACTGTTGTATAGAGATGTCATGAGTTTGCATGATCTGATCCATGAACGATAGACCGATGACCAAGTTACCATCGATGCCGCTGAGGCTATTAAGAAGTACAATGTTGGCATTAAATGTGCCACTATTACTCCAGACGAAGCCAGAGTTGAAGGTAAATAACTTCTCATCGATTATGTGGGGCGATTGGGGTTGTCACCGAGCTAACATGGTCTGGTGTTACAGAATTCAAATTGAAAAAGATGTGGAAGTCTCCTAACGGTACTATTCGCAATATCCTCAATGGAACTGTGTTCCGTGAACCCATTATTTTGAGCAATATCCCCAGATTGGTCCCTTCCTGGACCGAGCCCATTGTCATTGGACGTCATGCTTTTGGTGACCAGGTATGAGACAAAGTTTGACAGTAGTTGGAGGAAATTGAAATCCCTTTTCGCACGATCTATCGTAACTTACCTGGGTCTTTTCAAATCAGTACCGTGCCACCGACTTCACTGTTCAGCAGCCTGGCAAATTTGAAATTGTCTTTACACCAGAGGACGGCTCGGAGCCAAAAAGATATGAGGTCTTTAACTTCACCGCTGATGGAGGTGTTGGCATGGCCATGTACAACACCGACGAATCCATTCGAGGTTTCGCTCATGCCTGCTTCCGCATTGCCATTGAAAAGAAGTACCCATTGTACTTGTCCACTAAAAATACTATTCTGAAGGCCTATGATGGTCGATTTAAGGATATCTTTGAAGCTATATACCAGCAAGAATACAAGCCAGAATTCGAGAAACTCGGCATCTGGTACGAGCACCGATTGATCGATGATATGGTTGCCCAAGCCCTCAAGTCCAAGGGTGGTTTTGTCTGGGCTTGCAAAAACTATGATGGTGATGTCCAGAGTGACATTGTTGCTCAAGGTTATGGCTCACTTGGCTTGATGACCTCTGTCTTATATTCCCCTGATGGTAAGACAGTCGAGGCTGAAGCTGCCCATGGAACTGTCACAAGACATTACCGCGAATACCAAAAGGTAAAAAGATAAAGCTTCGATTCTTCAGAGTCTACTCAAGGCAGTGGTGTATTGACGTTCATCCTTTTTTTTTTTTGAAGGGCAACCCTACCTCCACCAATCCTATCGCATCCATTTTTGCCTGGACCCGGGGTCTCGCTCATCGTGCAAAGCTCGATGAAAACGGGGAACTTCGTCGCTTCTGTGATGATTTGGAGTCAGCATGCAGATTAACTATTGAGGATGACCAGAAGATGACCAAGGATCTTGCTCTTTTGATCTATGGCAAGGAGTAAGTCAATTGAATAGTTCTATGCTCCGTCTTGACAGTATTCTATGCCCACAGCTAATCATATTACCCCTCTCCATAGCATGAAGCCCGAACACTATTCTGAAACTGCCCAATTCTTGAACGAGATCGCAGATCGTCTTCGTAAGATTCGCGGTGAACCCAAGTTGTAAATCGGAACTATACATTGGACATACAGATGCTTATGGGTTAATGGTAGCCTTCCGATGAGAAGCCAGCAAGGAAGGATAGTGATCTAATCTACCAATACTTCAACTTTTTATATGTACACATTACACCTCAGATGTCAAAATAAAAGCTAAAAACTACACGAGAGACTAATGGGGACAAAACAATGGCTTAAAGTTTTCGTAAATCAAAAAATAGCAAATGCTTTTTTATTTTTTAAAGGTTAGGGGTAGACAAGATTTAAGCATCTTGACCCTGCTTGAAGACGTAGGTCAAACCGCACTTTCCGCAGTATTGACGGTCATGATGCCAAGCCATGAAGATACCAGCACCGCACTCGGTGTTGGGGCACTCACGACGAAGACGAGTGATCTTGCCAGACTCGTCAACCTTGTAGTACTTGAGAACAGCCAATTTGACCTTCTTCTTCTTGTGCTTGATCTTCTTGGGGGTGGTGTAGGTCTTCTTCTTGCGCTTCTTACCACCACCGAGCAATTCGGCGTTAAGGTGGAGAGTGCTGTTGTCCTGGACACCATAGAGAGCAAGGTCCTCGGAGTCACGAAGAGACTTACCAGCGAAGGAGAGGCACTGAAGACCAGACTCGATACCTTCGAGATGGGATGGAATTTAGTGACACGAACATTGAGATGAGTAAACAGTGAAAGAGATTGAAGTTCGGATATAAAGATTCGCCTTAGGATTAGATTTTTACACCACAAAAAAATTTGTGATGGTTTGGAATCGTCATTCCTTTTAGCTTTTTCTCCAATAACTTATCAACTCACCCTCACGGGCCTGGATCATGGCCTTGACGGATTCGACGGTGGAAGTGGCAGCAACATCGAGGGCAAGGGTGTTACCCGCAAGAGATTTGACGAAAACCTGCATAGTAAGCGAAAGAGGAAGAAACTTTGTATTGGCTTCTTGTCCCTGTGTATTATTTGCTCTGCCGCTCAACAATTTTTTTTTTTTTTCAATTTGCGTCTTTAGCTAAGCCACTCTCACATTTTATTGGTTACTTTTTTTCATCACGAAGCTAACAACGTCTTCTTGCCGCTGTCGAAACGTGAGCAATGCTTGAGTTAGGATGGTGTCGTCTATCGCTAACATATCATTATCTACATTATTTTCAGAAATCATAATATGTTTCCATTCTTCTAGGGATTTAATATCGTTCTATAATGGATATTAGCATTTGGTAGCGAACGAAATCCCCGCTTCAGCAGTGACTTGCCTTGGTAAGAAATGCCTGCCTAGGTTCTTCTGGATCTATATTCTGCGTTGTTTCCTATAATTCTCTATGTTAAAAAGAATATAAAAAAAAAGATGGTACTTCATCATGTTGATGCTTACACTGCATTTGCAGCGAAGCAGGTCGTGCGTTTGGCAGAAAGTATCTGTGTCTAGTCTGAACAAATCGCGAATCTGACTATCGCTGAAATGGTTTACGCTCGGCTCTTCTCCCAGACCCATGATCGACTCACTCAAAGAGCTCTTGTTCAATTGCCTCTGGAATATCTTTTCGTCAATAGTACCTGTGCTGTAGGCCAATTGAAGTTACTTAGCATCGATTTGAGATGTTACCATCAAACTAGATATTCAACATACGTTAACAATCTGTACACATGTGCAGTTCTTTTCTGTCCGTCACGGTAAATTCTGGCCATGACTTGCTTGTCCACACTGGTAGGTAGTAAGTCAATAACAATGTATGGTACGCCATGCTATCATCATATGTAATAACTCCTACCTAGGGTTCCTATGTACGATAAAATGAAGTGCATAGTGTTAGCATAATTAACCTTCGTTAATCTACCGAGTTTGGCTCTGAATATTTACCAATCAGGGTCAAAAAGGATCTTGTTTTATAAAAATCTTCATTAGCCACCGATAGCATAATCTTGTCTCATCAACAAATTGGTACTTACCAGTCGTGATGCTCCAGTCAGGTTCAAGCCAATGCCACCACTTTTCGCGCTCAATAAGAATACAACTGTACAACGGTTATGGCTGAATAAACGTTATCGAAATAGTTAAAGCCAAGGCGAAATAGCTTACAACGATCATCATCAGGCTCATTAAAATGATCGACCATCGTTTGTCTCTGAGCGGCTGGCGTTGATCTGTATCAATACAATTATAGTTAGCTATATAAGTTTGCTATCCAGCTCTGAACAATACCTTACCCGTCAAGTCTATAATACTTGTAATTATGCTCGTCACACATCACCTCTAAGATGTCTAGCGTTTGGGTGTAGTTGCTAACAAGGACCACTTTTTCTGATGTATGCTGACGCAATTTGGCCAGAAGCTCTACAAGAACATATAGTTTACCTGCATTCATAGTGTTAAAAACGAGATGCCGATCTCTTGTCGATGCGCTATTGCAAATACTCACCACTGTCTTTATGATTTATCTGCCTTCCATCAAAGTTCTCTGGGAACTCATCCAAACAATCTGTGCTAGAAAACAGGCTGGCTTCCTACTAAACGAATTAGAGAAAATCTTTATACATGTGGGGTTTTATGTTACGGTTCCTACACATACCTGCTTACCGCCAGTCATCGCACTCTCATATACCAATGTAGGACAATTTGAGACCTTTTTGAGGGCGGTAATGCAACCGAGGAATCCGGCGCGATTCCGTGCCATATCCATCCATGCTGCTGACCATAGTAACTTGTGATAAAGCTGCTGTTGCAAGGCTGAAGGCCGGCAAAATATAACATACTCCACTAGAGTTGCAAATCAAATTAGTAGTTGTATAAGCCTAGAAAAATCACAGCCACGTATGTACCTTTAGGTTTCAAATATTTGGCTATCACATCTATTTCTCGCCTGAGCATAAACTGAGAGGCCAGCTTCAGGAGCTACAGGAAGAGAAGTACTTAGAGATACTAATATATTTTGTCATAGTCCAACCCCACTTGTTTCATCATACCTCGTCAGCTCTCTCATTTCCCAGCTCCAAATCCTCCTTTCTTTTATGTGATCATGTCAGTTCATGTCGATCGTAGTTGATTGAGAGCAACATCACTTACGTTGAATTAGGCTGCCGGGCCTGGTTGATGGGTGTCTCGTACATCTAGGAATGATGTTAACACCTACAGTTTGCGGCAATCCTTCCACAAGTAGACCGTCACCTTACCTTTTTGAAGTGAGAATATTTGCCTAATATATTGGGATTGAGGAAATTTATCATGCACCAAAACTCTTCTAAATGATTCTGTTTGCCTGATTTTAGCAATGATGCGATGAATGCAACTATGTCGTGTCTAAAACAAAGTTGACTTACTTGTATTCTGAATTGATAATAGTTTGTTTAGAAACGGCAGCATAATAAGGTGTGATATAAGGTGTACTTACGGTGTTCCACTAAGTATTATACGCTTGTTGGCTGGCATAGCGCTGATGACTTGCAGTGTCTTTATGTTTTGGTTCTTCAGTCGATGACCTTTGAGGCATTTAATGAGCGCGATGTTTCACATATACATGCGAAACTCTGCTATTCAAAATATACCTTCATCACTTTGAGCACGTAGTTAGATACCCAGGCTGCTATGTAAAGGACAAGAGTTCTGCTTATGCTTACCAAATAATTATGTCGAACGAAGCACCTTCAAGTTCATCCTCCATATTCCGTAGCTGATGAAAATTTGTTAGGAAAGTCCAGTAATGTTTTGAGTTATCAACCTATAGTACCTTTTCGTAACCAACTATCATAGCACTGTAAATGGGACTGTGCAGGAAATCATTAAGTTGAGATTTTTGATCCACAGTATAAACACTGATTCTACATTTTAGATATGGCACATTCGTTAGCAGATTCTGATAGAAGATCCCATACTCTAGATATAGAATATATTATACCTTTCATCGCAGAGCCACTTTTTGAACTCCTTCTTCCAATTCTTTCAGTACGAACATCAGTAAATCTAAACACAAATTGATCATGTTATGGCAGTATTCTCTCTTACTTCTATGACGCTCGTTGGGCAAACAATTAGCGCTTTTTTGACGATCGGTGGCTCTCCATGAAAGGGTGTTTGCTCTACTATATTGTAAGCACACGACATCTTTGATTGGAGAGGGATATAGAAACATACTTAGCAATGTCCATAGTAGCGCTATAGCCTGGGGATGAGTTTGCATGGTTAGCGATTGGACATACCTTCGAGGAACAAGCTTAAAGAGTAAACTTACTTGCAATGTTTTACCGAGACCCACTAAGCAAACATTCGAATTAACAAACATAATTTCAACTATGAGATTCAACATAAAGAAAGTGAGTGTTGTACGTACTTTCATCTGCCAACAAGACGCCTTCGCCACCGTAATCCTTCATATCCATCAGGCATTCATACATGAAAGCAACGCCTTGCCTCTGGTGGTCTCTTAAATGCTGGCAAATGACAGGATCAACAACAACATCCACCAGCGGTCGATTTCTAAGGTGAACGACTTCAATATCTTTTTCTTATAGACCACTATGTGCAGATTCTCAATTAAATACCGCTTATTGTATTGAAGAACGTATTTGTCGGATGGCCGAGGTAAGACCAAACTTCCAGGAACATCGGGCTTGTGACGCGGTTGAATGGAATAATTTGCCACGGATGGTGCAGGAGGTAGCGTGGTGTGAGCTCGAAATTTCGGTAATGCCACTGTAATTAATACAAACTGTATAAGACGTAATATATCAAGCTAATTATCGCATCCAACAATATCTCACCGCGTCGAATCACAGGTCGTTCTACAGTAGCCGGATCCTTAGATTCGGCAACAGTTTGTCCAGTCTCCAATTCATATTCCTGTTTAGTTATTTCTCTTGCAATCTATTTATTGTTATAGACCAACATCAAAACCTTGAGCGTTGATATACGAATCGCCTTTGCTGCAACACATTACCTCAAAGTCCTTTCCGGATGCTGCAAATTCACTTCCTTCGCTATAGCTCTTAACGAACGTGGCCGATAACTTAGCCAGCCTATAACATAACAGTTTTTCATAAATGGCCATTCAATAAATATGTCAATAGATAAAGTTCGTCCTCACTCTTTTCGGTTGGTGTCGAATATCTCCAGAATTTTATTGTTTAAAACCAGATAGCCTGTGGAAACATTAGAAGTACTATACCATACCATATCCTCAAATCGCATAACTCACCATCACCATCCCACGTCTATTGTTTGTTATGAATTAGCTCATAATGATCAGTAGAGGGGTCAATAAGCGAGAAAACGTCAGTCGGCATCACATACCTTATTCTGTAAGTACAATGAATGGGAAGTTCAAGTTTCAATTAGTGTATTGTTCAGCTATACACTGGAGCTTTCCCATGACCCATTACCTTCTTCATAGACTGTTTTCGCCATACAATAGAAAAGTATCTCGATTCAGTGCTCTTTAGGACAGCACTGTCGCTGGCAGTTGTTTCGTTGTTCTGCGGAATGACCCTTTGGCGCTTATTTTCATAGTGAGATCCAGCTGCGGAGCGACCATTCTCCGGCTGATTAGAAAGAGTTCGTTTATTCTGATCTGCTAATGTCGGTGCAGAAGAATGGGCTATTCGCTTGCTGGGAGCTGCTGAGCGACGCATTCATTCACCTGGAAAGACTAATACAGACAAGCTGGGCAGTCAGCGGCTGATCAATCTGGTCAATTTTTATTTCTGACCGACGCGTACAGGATGAAAATGGTCGCGCTGACAGTCTTTGAAAAAAATGTTGATGACTCCAGAATATATGGCATACTGCTCAAGCATACAGTGTGGTCTTTAAAAATCAGATCATCAACAAAAAGAGAAGCGCTTTTCTTTGGAAAACAGTAGTTTATATAGGGGTTGATAGAGTACTTTCGCGTAAAACTCGTGTAGGCTCTATACTATTCAGGAAAAACCACCTATATCAGGTGAATTGAAACAATTTGACCATGGTTGAAGTGATTGCGATTCTCTCAGAAGAGCGAGATAGGTCAGAATTTATTATACACTAATGAACCGCAATGCTTACTCGGATCTCTCGTGAGAAAGTTCGACAGCAAAACCAGTGGCAACCTTGGCGAATTCCTTCATGTGGTTGAAGGAAAGGCGTGAGATCACATCGCCAGTAGTGTGAATAGCCTTGTTACTATCTTCGAAAGCGCTTTCAATGGTAAATGCACTAGGGAAACCTTGCTTAGCCCAACTGGCGTGGTCAGAGCATGCATATCCGCACTTGGTGTCAGCATAAGGAATGGCAGCATAGGTATCAACAAGCGTCTTCAAGAAGTCGGTCAATTCAGGGTCGACGTGATCGGAGACAACACCAATAACTTCACCGTTAGAACCAATATATCCAGTCATATCATTCTGCAGACAGGTAAATTAGAACATGACTGTAGGTAAGCAATCGTAAGCCTTGGCTGGGATGATATTACTCACCTGGAGCATGGCAACTACCCGCTTGCCTTGCTTCTTATACTCAGCAGCGACAGCTTGGGAGCCCAAAAGTCCAGCTTCTTCAGCAGAGTACCAGTGGAACTCTACAGGTCTCTCGGGCTTGAAGCCGTTGTCGACAAGAGATCTGAAAGCTTCAAGGATAGTGACTGTGCCACTGCCATCGTCCTAGGTGTCACAAAAAGTGCTGCGTTAGAGATCTCCGTAACCTCGGGAGCAAACGTAGATACAGCTCTCATGCGCTATATGACAAATTACTTACATCGGCACCAGGGGCAGTTCCAAAGCTAGGAAGCCACAAGTTGACAGAGTCCTGGTGAGCTCCAACAATAACCAATTCGTCCTTCAAATCTGGATTAGAGCCTTCAAAGCGAGCAATGATGGAGAATTGGTCCCACTGAGAGTAGAAATGACGGTGGCCTTAGTTAACGGATAGCACTATCATGATATTGAAGTTGTCTTGTACTTACTGTGTGCTCAAATTCCTTTACAGTCACACCCTCAACACCTTCGGAAAGGTCGCGAATAGATTGGATGAGCCATCTGCAAGATTCAGCGCCCCATCTGGATTTGTAATAACGGTTCTTGAAGCTTGTCAGCTTAGTGAGGGCAATTTCCATGGTAGTGGTGGTCAAATTGCCAATGAATGGCTCAACCTCATCAGCAAAACGAGCTTTGGCAGGGATGACTGCAAAGGCCAACGAGTGTTATTACCCCATTCGGAGCTATATGACGCTATGTGCTCACGCAGCCCTCCAGCACGACAGTCGTATCAGCCAGTTATCCGTGCCTCCCACAGTACTTACATGGCTTCCAGCTACCAGCAATCTTGATATCATCATAAGCATCTTGATAGTCAGTGATATCCATGTACTTGATACCGAGACGGAACATTTCCAAAATTTCGCTCTCCTTCATCCATTTGGCGGGCTGGTCATCACTACAAAGGGTATTCGTTAGTGGATAAGACAATAAAACCGTTTTTCACTTTGGAACCATGATATTCTTGCGTAGGGGTACTCCCTTGGCAGAACCGCCTTGGCAATGCTCGGCATTGGTCAAATGCTTACCCGTATTGAATGAGGCGAAGTTCGTCTCCTTGGCTAAATCCAAAGTTAGAGATCTGATCAACAAGTCCAATAGGACCAGCTTGAACTGTGGTTGCTGTCAAAGCAAAGGTAAGGGCAAGGGCAGTAATGATTTTCATAAAGAAGGGTGGGTTGGGGTGATAAGGCACAATTGCCGACGTTCATATACGTCGCGGGGGTCGTGTGACTACCCAAAATTAGCAATATGTTCTCAATGTGATGAACCCACTGACATGAGCCAATAAGAGACGAAGCAAAACGATTTTATTATTTTTGTTCAAGTATCGAAAAGACCAGCATTGTATTCTCTGAAGAAAGCAAAGGGATTGAGTGAGAAGTTGGGTGGACAGAAAGCCTGACTCTGCCACCATGTCTTACCTGGTGAGTTCCTCCGCTTCTAATTGTCGGGCCACAACAAAGTCGACGCATATGTTCCGATACTTCATCAAGGCTTTGCTAAATTGTGAGTGAAACTAAGGGGAGGAAAAGAATTTTGCATTGAATATCACTTCAGGCATAAAAAGGTTCTGGAAAGCATAAATCAGATATAAATTACCTTGATGCCTTCAACCAAGTTGGTTCGAATTTCTTTGAATTTTAGATAAGCTTGTTCCAGGTTCTGCAAAGCCTTCTCCCGACGGCTGATCTCGCCTGAACCTTTTCGCTTGGTTGTGAAATCATTATTCGCATCCTTAATTTTATTAAGCAGAACCCACTGCTCTTGAGAGTGCTTTTTGACTTGCTTAAGCAATTCATTGTATTTTCCGAGTTCGGTAGTAAACAATGGGTCAAATTGCGACGTTTCAATTTTCACCGTCGATGATCGGTCGGATAGTTCGGATGCTCGTTTAAGAATCAATGGAGATATATCATCTTGTTCAGACATAGATTGCGCTTCGTCTGCTATGCGTTGTCTATCGCGTATATTGGCATAGCATTCATCTACTAGGGACTGGAGTCTTTGTATTATATCGTCTCCGACACCCCCTTGCGTTTCATCAATGGTGCCTGAAGGGATGGACTGCTCGATTATCTTTTCAGGAAGAGACAGTAAATCGATCAACTTGGACCAGTTTTTTAATTTCTCCCTGACAATTTTGTCTGCGTTTCGAGCATTCTCTAATGTTTGAGACAGCTGGTCGCCTTTCTCTAATAGTTGAGCAGTCAAAGAGATAGACGTTGGTCTAATCCATTCTGCAACGAACATGAGTAATTCATCGTTAGTGTGTATAGAGTAATCCAGGCACTTTGATCATGTTAATTACCAAGTCTAAACCGTCGTCGTAAGCGTTCATCTTCATCATGCTCTTTTCCTAGTTCATTGACCGCTTCATCAATCAAAGCAGCGTTTTTTGTAGAGAGCATTTCCACATTATCAAACATATTGTACAGAGCCTGACATCCACCCTCATGCTGTATCTCTTCCGCTTTTAATAAGATGGAATCGGGTAGTCCAGTAGGCTGTACTAATGCCTCTAATGAAGATGGCAAGCCTAAATCTTGCAGCGTACTGATAAGGCCCGTTCCATTAGATCCTGTCTCACACACTTTTGATAGGGTAAAGGCCACTACAATACCTGTTGCATTCTTCATCCAGTTCTTTAATTTTTTTCAGTATGTCCATTTTCAAGAGAAGGTCTTTTCGATCGACATAGACGCTGATAGCCTGATGCACTGCAAATGGTACCAATTTTGTGAATAAAGGCTTTAGCTTCTTTGGATCGTCTCCTGCAAGGTCCAGCTCGTTGAAAGGCTCGCTAACAATGATGGGAACAAGAGGTTTCACAATTTCGAATCCAGGAATAAGTGCTACTTGCGAGGCCTGAGGAACGATGTCCATATAGATGGAGTCATTATCCCGAATGGCCGAAGCAAGTTGTTCTGCAATCATTTCCTGAAGATCATGGACATCTCGAAGCAATGCGTCGCTTATGGTTGCAGTAGAGCCCCAGAAAGATTGACTGCCATTGATATCTTGTTGCACCAGTTTCAAAGCCGCATCCGACAACTGGAGTCGAGTAATTTGTTCTCCAAATTTGCCGTTCTGCTCACATTCAATCCCTTTCCGATGATGGGCAATGGCTTCAAAGTAGTGAGCCTTTGTACGAACTTGTAATGCCCAAGAAGATGGAAACAAAGAAGCTATGCCATCGTCTGTGAGAATATCAGCCAAGGTAAGGTAGAATTCGGATAGTTTGATTGCCAAGCGAGCAATGGCACCGTGTCGTACATTTTCGAGAAGCGCTTTTCTCCAACTACATTCCTGAGCCTGTGCCAGCATTAGCGTGCTCAATAACGTGAGTGACTTGTGGCTCATATCGGCAGGAGGCGGTACACGAATCTCATGAATGACAACGTCTCGCAGGTGCTGATAGCATCCTGCAGCATTCTAATGACCAGCTGGAGATGAATAACCGTAGCTTCAAGTACTTTATAAACTCCCAGCAACAATTCAATTCACTGACCTGAAAGTATAGGCAGCTTTGTCGAGCGCCTTCGGGAGAATCCTTGCTTTCACTACAAGCTAATTCGCTAAACATACTGGCAATAGAAAATAATACGCATGCCTTTTCATAATAACCATTTTTATGGCCAACTTTTACAAGTGTTAGCGACTACCACTGTCAAAGGGAACGAAAGCATTTTCAAATATTGTACCTGATGGCGCTCCAGTCCCAGCGATTGGATACCAGGAAAACTGAATTCCGATCTAAAGTATGAAAATTACAATACCCTAGAGTTAATTTCTCAAGTAGTACGCCGTAAACGCAAAAGAAAACTTACATCCAATGGAAACTTTGTCATTAATTGAGCTAATTGTGCGTAGTATCTAAAGGAATTGATTAAAAAATGGGACACTAGGTCGATGGATATTACAGCAGTAAGGGTGACAAATCTGATACGTACTGTTGTAGTCGTGCCAAAACATTAGGATGGCTTGGTATATTTACAGATTGCGAACGTAGTTGATCTAATATAGCACATTCGTCGCTATATTGATCTGGAGACTCAGCGTATGATTCCGCAATATATTGCTTTATGAATGGAGTCCATCCTGCTGGGTCTGTCTTTTTGCCTTCTAGAGAGAGAAGTGCGGTCATTGAACCACCGAGATAGAGTCAGATTATAGAAAATAAGAGAGAGAAATGAAACAGCAGGGAAGGATTGAAAGAATGACTATGATTGCCAAGTTTCGCCAAGTGAGCAAGGCACAGCTCTCACAGATATTCTCCAAACTTGGTGATTGAAACTCAGGTGCACGAACCAAGCAGCCAAGAATTTAACACTGGCTTCTCACGCGAAAAAGGCACACCACATCAAAGTGCGTAAAACTTGACTTATGAGTCATAAATGTACATGATGCTAAGAACAGAGATTAAAAATATGTATTGTCATGTTTTATACATATACATATTATAAATATATATATAACTATCTGTTGAGAGATAGAACACAAAGTGATGTAGAAGGGGGAAGAGAGAGGTAATAGAGTGAAAGAAAAAAAGGGCAAGATCGTGAAAAAATGCATGAACAGTGATTTGTTACTCGTTGGAAACTTTCAGTATTATAACAGGTTGGATGATTTCGCGGGAATAGGAGCGGATGCCGATATACGAGGCTTGATTTCTTCCATTTCAATGGGATCAAAGGTATCTCTCTCTTCCATGTCCTTGTCATCATCTCCTTCATCCACGTCTTCCATTGCAGAATAATCAGGACTGGCCGGAACATGCATTTCTGGAGCAGAGTGGTCGCTTCCAGTGGGAGACTTATCAGATTGTGCATCTGGTTCTCTATCCAATTTGACCATTTGCGCAACTGTGGCAATGGTGAGGCTGTCCAAATCAGACGGAGAAGGCGGGTCTGAAGCCTTGTCTTTCTGGTTGGCTTGCTGTGCTTCGACTGTTTTTGCGTATTCTCGAATCTCACGGGCGTAACGTTTCTTGTCTTCATCTGCTTTTTTGTTCCACGGTTCACGGTCTGATTTGTCCATATCTCGCCATTGCTGTGCAATCATCTTACTAATGGGACCGACGGTCGAACCAGGATACTGTTGTGCAATATTAGGTCGTACGGCTGACAGGTAAAACAGGAAACCAGACATTGGGTGCTTTGGGGCTGTAGGATTTTTATGTCGCTTCTTTTTGCGTCCACGAGGATCGCGAGGTGGGTCACCATTTATGCTAAGTTGCTGACCATTGTCTTGAGATTTTCGATGAGCTTTCGAGTGTCTTCCTGCTTCAGCAAGTTCTGCCTTTGACCGGCGGGTGTAGATGAAGTTGGGATGATTATTTAAATGCTTTTTCTTTAACAAGGATGCTTCTCGCATATAATAATCACGTTTTTCCTATTTGGTTTGATAACGGTTTGGTTTGGTGGCGGTGGTTAGTATAAAAAGTCATTTTTTCAAAAGCCAAACTGCGCTCATGTGGTATGGCACGAAATAACGGCAAGCAAGAAATTATCAACTTACAGGAGATAACGCTTTCCATCGTTCGCCTATTTGTTTAGATATTTCAGCAACCGTAAGATGTGGCATGCTTTCCAGAAGCTTATGTCGTGTATCTCTATTAAATAAAAGGTATGCATTCGGAGGTCGCTTTAATCGTTCTTTTTTACCCATTGGGATTGGTTGCGGCTGGTTGAAGTTCATATCGTCCAGTTTGGAGAGAGCGTCGGCTTCGGCAGCTCCCGAGTTTGAGACTACGCTGACCAAGGAATGATTGGCCTTACCAGAAGCCGAAAATTTTCGATTGGTCAAGGGAGCGCTCAATGATTCCTCAGGAGAAGGAGATTCTTTGTCTGATAATATTTCAGGCGACGGAGATCGAGTTTGTGCATTTTCCGTAAAAGTGGGTATTGAAAAACTGGGTGCTGTGTTACTTGTGGGTTGTTCTCGTCCCGGTAATCCAAGAGCAATAGATTTTCTCCGCCTTATAAACGGTGGCTCATTGTTGTCGATATCATTAGTATTGGTCGCTAGTCGTTTATCAAAATAAGAAGAAAACGATATGTGGCTGCTTTCGGGTTCTTCTTCAGCCTGAGCTTTGAGAATAGCCTCAGGCGACACAATATGCGTCGGAGGTGAAAATGGTTGTTGTTGCTGCTGCTGCTGTTGATGCTGCTGCTGCTGCTGTTGGTCATTGATTTGCTGACGAGTGTACACTTCGCCATCGCTACTTCGTTTTCTTGAAGATCTTATCCTTTCTGAAGGGCTATCGTCGCTGACAGAAGAGTCGACCGAGATACTTATCGCTTTGATTGCTTGAGCACGCTGCTGCTGAAGAGTAGATGGGTACTGAGGCGTGGGGGCAAATGTAGGAGGGTTGGAAGTCCGTATCAAACTTTCATCAGTGCTGTTTGTTCGAAACTTCTTTCCAGAGGAATAGTAATTATGGTACTTTTCCAAAGGAGGGGGAGGTGCAGAAGTAGACGGTGAAGGCGTCGTGGGACTCCAGTTGCCAAATATCCTATGGTGTTGCTCATCATTACCATAAGCAGCATCATGGCTACTTGAGGTCATTGGGTTTGCGGAGACCCCAACGGGTGCATGACTGATAGGAGAGGATGTCGATGCATTTATGAACGAATGCAAGTTGCTTGGGGAGTCCATGGGAGATGAATGAAAAGGGGACTGCAAGGCCAAGGACTGAAAGCGTGAAACAGTAGGTGTTTCGATAGACGTACGACGTTGGTGATGATCTTGACCGTAGATCATATAGTGTTGAGAAAAATCAAGTGGAGGTGGCTTCTCATGGTGCTGCTCACCATGATGCGTTTGCCGTGTGGACATGTAAGTGTCTGGTACCGTATCATTTTGGCTTCCAGGGCCGAGATACGGCATACGAGCATGTGGATAGGGGTTTTGTGGAATAGAAGCCCGACGAATGCTGGATGAAGACGACGCTGATTGTTGCAAAAAGGCCGATGGATAGATTCCTCCACCCGAAATCGACATGGAAGGGAGCATAGATGAAGAAGAGGTGTGAACGGCCAGATTATCCGACACCTATAAGCGGAGCAATCCGAAAATGGCAAGTAGAGATTTGGTCTTGTGAGAATTTCTCCACTAACCAATAAGCCGAAGCTGAGCATGCCGCCCTTATTCAGGTGACAGTGGCCCTCACAACAAACTAAGGTTAACTTACCATGCTACTGCGATGGCTATTCGGTCGCTTGTCTTGTCGCCATGCTTCACTATAGTTTTGATCACCCGTCATGAAGGTTGACTGCGGTTGAATATCCGTGGAGGCCAGCACAGATGAACTATTATTGATTGGCCAGCCGAATGCATTGCGGGAATACGGGTTGGTAAAGGCATGTGGTTCATTTTTTTGCAGAGTGATGATATCGTCCATCGCCGCAGGGTCATTATAGCGCTTGTCTTGACCATGAGGAATCATGGGAGAAAACGGTTCCTGATTATTGAAAGGTTTGCTTCGTAGGTTGTTCGATCGGCCAAACGTTTCTTTCGAGGACGACTCGGGGGTACCATGCAGCGAGTGTGTAACAATCGAAGGCGGACTAGCGTTATGGTTGGAAGACAAAATTGACTGCGATGGCTTGTAGGTATCAGATGTTGATGCAGAAGGTCCAACTGGTTGCGTTGGAGTTGTTTGCCATAAAGATGAGCCATGATGATAAGGCATTGCACTACCTGAGGTATGATTTTTTGCCTTGGTCAGTGCGAGCTGGACCCAGAACTTGGGAGTGATCTTATAAAAAAATTAAAAAAACTTGTTCCTGTTTCAAGAGGCCAATAAGAAGGGGATTTTTTAGGAAGAAAAATTCTAGGAACGTGTGCGGGGAGAAGAAAGGTGCTCAAGGATAAAAAGGATGTTGATGTGAATGGCAATCGTACCAGATCTCACAATGGAAAGAAAATCAACCCCAAAGATGAAGAACGAATTGAAAGGCAAAGTGTGGAAATCACAAAAAAAAGAAGCAGTAGGGAAGAAAGATAGAAAAAAAAAAGCCAAGCTGCATCAAAATGCTGATATTGTTCAAAGCTCGAATTTACCCCGCTCACACCCTTTCCCATTGGCATAAACTTCTTGAACACCTTTTTATTGGCTCATATTTCCCGTTCGGTGTGAGAGGGGGGGGGTTAACATTATGCTTATACCAGCTTTTAGAGGATGTTGATAGGCAGAACAATGTTGGTGCGAATATTTTTTTTTCTTTTGAACAACCAACCGTGGCTCGGATTAGCTTTACAGTGCGCTGTACTCATAAGGAAATGCACATGTGCAAAAGTTGCCCCAGTTGAAATCCCACAAACACGCTCTGCGACCGCCTATGTGCCCGTTACAGCATTTCCCTCCCCCCCACCGATGGTGACGCGATAACTTGCTCCAAAAGAAAAGATATTGCCCAGCTGGTTTAATACAAATGCCATAAAATATCATGTCTGCTCTGACCAACATCAGTATGTTTGAGATACTGGCTGTATTTAAAAACTCCTGTCCTCGATGAAAGAAAGCGTGTCTATGTAATGTCAAAATGCCATAACCTTACGTAAAGGAGGCAAAATGACGATGTCAAATAAACAAACAAACCAAAAAATTATAGGAAAACATGTGAGATAGGTGGTAGAAATGTTGGACAAAGATGCGAGGTTGCAAGTGGTGGGGAAGGAGGTGAGGGTGATTCTAATACGAAGGCATTTAAGACGGCGGCGGCGTTGAATGTCTTGTCCACCATTCTGGGTTTCGCCACATTGCACTGGTATCGGTGGGAGTCCATTCCGGATAATCTAACAAACATAAAACAGGTGTGGGGGGAGATCGCGCTCAATTAGCTTGGAGCCAAAAATTTCTAAAACACATTCTTATGCAGCATATAATTTACCGTATGAAGATGGATGAATCAATTTGCCTTGAGAAGCTTGTACACCTAGCCTTTCACGACATTTTACATCCTGATGTATCGTAATGCCGTGAAACTCTGGATATTCGTAACAGCTGTAGCCCGATCGATATGCTAAGAAGGTAATAGCAGCTTGGTCTTGTCGATGGTTACTGCGCGATGATCCAAGTGGCGCTATACAATTCAGCTCTAAAGCACATTCAAACCATGGTACAACCAATTTGTTTATAACTCGGGGGTCATCAAGGTTGAATCCTAGTGCGGCACCGTTGCAGTTGGCGAAATCTTTGTAGTCCGCCGCATTGGCCTCGAACCAAGCGAACATACCAGGGTGAATGAGCTTTCCTCCCATAAATCCTGTGGATCGTGGTGACCAAAAACCTTGCTTTCGAACAATGTTGGGGATAGTGCGTAGAAATTCAGCATTGGGTACGTTTCCAGAATCCATCCAGAGAACTACTCCTTTTTGCTTTCTTTGTATCTCATTGATAATGCCGGCTTTCCAAGCATATTGACCACGGGCTGCCCGAATATTCCAAAAATCAGGATATGCAGGGAAGTCAAAATCGTACAGTTCGTCAAAATAATTGGCTTTTTGAAGTTCTTCTAGAACAGGGTATTGTGAGCCGTTGACGCCAATATTATAAACGATGATGCGTGGGAATTGTGATGGGTGGACTTCGTCTTTAAGTTGGTGTAATGAATACAAAAATGCTTCTAAGGCACAGAAGTGATTGGCACTTGCGCCGCTGACAATCGTAAATGGCGCATCGTGTTTACTGTCCAAAACTTGATTTGCGTTGGTTCCAACTGTCAGATCCTTGGAATCAGCCTCGCTACCTGTTTGCTGGTCAACGCAATCACTGTCATCCAAACATACGGCGTCCTTGCTATCCTGAACTGGAATATAAGGAAAGGATCAGACATCGGAAGACGTAATTTTTTTTTATACATAAACACATATCTTACATTTAGAGTTTGTGGTACTTGCATCGTTACCTGACCATACGAGGGCTATCACAGTTATGAAGCAGATTAGCAGTAAGGCTTGAAGTAGTGTTGCCCTTTTGAATCCCATGTAAGTGCCTTAATTGATGTTGAGTTGGATGCAAAAAAAGTAATGAAATTTTAAGGCTTATATGCTATTGGTCCACTGCTCTTGTGAATGGCCAGTACAAATTAGATAATGTTGAGATGTTTTTTACAGATGATGTGAAAGTAGATTTAAAAAGTGAAGGGTATAGCAGTGGAAAAATTTCAAAGCTAAAAATAGTCCAATTGAGGGAGCAGTTGGTAACAATTTTTTTTATTTTTGTGATTTGCCTAGCGCAACTTTTTCAGGAGCTAACATTATCACTGTTCATAAGCACCGAGAATTTGATCTGAAATCTAAGAAGGCAAATATAAATATCATACGTCAAACACCATATCCTGAGTATGCCTTCAACCTACCGAGGAATCCAGCGATATTGGCTGAGTGCATCGACGATAAGCACTGGCACAAATTTCTTCCAACATTGAGTTTAGAAGCCTAAATTTCCAAATTAGAGCATTAATTGTCTGCATAGTGTAGGAAAACAGTGATGTCTGCGATACTTACTTTTCATTGCGAGCAAACTTCCAAAGAACAATCCGAAGGTACTCCACATCAACTTGAAGTTGCCAGAAAGCATATTTGTTTAAAGTCACCTCACGAAGTATTTCATTGTAGGCTTTCAATATGACTTTCACAAGTGCGCCGCAAACATCTAATGCTGAAGGATCAATGTGGCCATAAATCTCAATGCGTTCTTGAAACAATTTACTGATATTGCTCAGAAGATCGTTTCCATAGGTTCTAGGCATGGCGTTGGTAGCTTGTGAATCGTTATTAGCAGCCGAGGTGAAAGATGAGAGACTAGTCATGCTGGGGGATGTGATGCCTAATCTTTGGTTTGTAGGTGAAAGACCAATTTCACTCGGCGATTGTGATCCAAGACGGTTTGTTCGCGGTACACTATATTCAGATTCAGCACTTCTATCGGCATTTTCACTGTCTATCGGATACACAATGTCGACCATTCTTTCAACAATTTCCAATTCACTTGCGATTTCCGTCCATACTGATGAAACTGAACTAGGGATCCAGTCCTTTTCCTTCAGCATTAACCACTGCTTATCACGAAGGAATCCTTCAATCTTATCAGTAAACATGTATCCTATGGTTCGAGCGTACGATATCAAACATAACTGGCCAGCCTCGCGGTATAGGTCTGTGCTCTCCTGAACGTCCGGCTCAAGCAGAGGGACAATGAGGTCCCGATCATCTTCTTGTCGATATGGGTTGGAGGAACGTCGGGACACGGGGTATAGCTCTTTCGAGAATTGTGCATATGTTTTGATAACCCAAATTTCGGCAAAGTCTAGGCAGAGCCTGGAAGCCACCAAAGAAACAGTTTGGTGCACTAACGATTTTGATTCAACGTTGGTCATATGATCCTGGTAAGTTTGATCAAGATTAGCAAAGTATAGGTGGGAACGCGTTGGACCCATGATCGTTTTACCTTGATACTATCCACCACTAATCGCCAGTGTTTGAGTAAACCAGACTGTATCTGCTTCAAGAACATATCCTTCCTTGGCTTTCCCGAGACAAACGACGCTCCAGATTGTAAGCATTCGGCCAACAACTGAAGAGAATCCATGCCCATAAAATTAGCCAACCATTCTTCAGTGTCTATGACGAACGTGGTCAAAATTCCTGGGTCTACATTGGCACTTGTTTGCTGAGATGCAACCACTTTTTCTGAAAATACTTTGAAGCGCTCTGTTTGAAAAGAAAAATTGGGTGAATAACTGTTGACACCGAATATGCTAAAATGTCGGTCAACTGACTGACCTTCTAATCCCGCTGCAGCATCGTGCATCAATGAAGTCAGCAGTTCGCTCTCCCAATCTTTCACAATATCAAGTATCCTCTGCTCAGCCAACAAAACTTCACATAAGGCACTGCTATCATGAACGATCGCAGAATACGCGTCATTCAATATTTGGATCTGTGGCAGTGGGCGAGGCAATCCGAGTGGATCAGACTAAATGTAAAAAATGATAATTAGTCGCAAGGTTCAAGATTGATTCTTGTTACGTCAAAGTAAGCGATAATTACTGGTATTCGAATGGCATATTTGACAGTCTCCAAGTATTCGTCAAGAAGCGGTGAAAATGCCAGTATCAATAGACTGTTAGCTTCCTCTCTCTCCTGCAATAAGATTGTAAGAGAAATGACAGCTATCACGCGCTCACTTTTTGTTTGCCTACCGATTCGCTCAGGTGAGCGCTTGAATGCGCCTCTTGATTCGATATTGATCCTTTTTGTGATGCTGATCCTAAACTTCTTCGGCTGGTGTTCGATGTAGACATTCCAAGTGCACTGATCTCCGGGGGTTGACCGTCTGACATAAAGAAACGCTGATAGGACGCCACGACAATGTTTAGATCAGCAAGATATTCTTCATTAAAGCTTCTCATGCTGTCATCATTATGTCTCTCGTTCTGTAGCGTCACCAGATGCTTTCCTTTCAAATCTTCCAACTTTGCTGATTGTCTATTGAAAGTAGATTAATAACATAGTGAAATTTGATGTAAGTATAAGCAGTTCTACCTACAGTGCAATGTATTCTTTGCTCAGTGATGTGGGGTCCTCTTTCAGTTGAATTAGCATCGAAGTGTTCTCCGTTATGATTTGTATTGACGCATTTGAGGCATGCATAGCATCTTTGAGTTTTTGTCGAACACGCTTCATGATGTCTTTGCATTCATTTTCAATATTGTGGAATACAGTCAATTGTTGGTAGTGGTCGAATAAGTGAGTGGTTCGAGCCCAGTAGCGGACGGCCTGAGGATATGCCCCCGAATTATAGCATTGTTGCAATCTATTAGGCAATTCGAATATAAACTGCAGTTTCTTGAGAAGGTTGTGTACACCGTCCAATTGTCGAATTTTATCACGTCTAGGAGCCAATTCTTTATCTATTGTTGAACTGTGGGCCGTCACTTTGCTCATATGGTCTCGCAGGCGATCCATTTCGGTCTCCATGTCCTCTACATTGCTCTTCATCTACACAGATATCGCTTTGAGTTAAAGTCCACACTGTTACTTCCAATTGTCATTAGGCTTTACCTTTCTAATTGTATCGGTTGCACTTATAAATTTACTATAATTTTCGTATACCAATGTTTTCATATCGCCATCGAGCTCTCTAATCTCTATATTAACAAAGTGGTGTCAGCATTCGCAGCAGCTAAAGCGCATCAAAAACAAAGAGTATCTTCACCTGTCACCAGCTCATTGTCTCTACTAATCAATAAGTCTAGCTTGCTCTCTTTCAGCAGCTTGTTTTGATATTTGGCACTATCGAAGTTGGGTCCATCTATGAAGGTCGTTCATCATTACTTATTACAACACCGCTCATGATAGATTGGATCCTAGCAATATAAAACTTACCAATGTCCGAGGTATCGTTACCTTTTCCAGATGCTTTGCCTCCAATACCATAATAGTTTCGCAGCAAGTCATTGCGAGGTTTTCGCCGAGGCGGTAACTGCTCGCCCATGTCAACGCGGATCAGGTACTCCCGGACACTGACCCAAGCGGAGATACCCATTCGCTTTTGCCAGTGTGACTGCTAAACCAAATCGTTTGGTGCGCCTTGACCTGACTCGGCCAATTCTTTCTCAAATACGTTTCCTCGGCTCACAACTCAACTCTTGGATTTTTAGCAGCACCGCTTGGGCACTATGCTGTTGAGTTACAATATACAAACAGGGAATTGTACCAATTTTGTAACCTAGATTATCTCCATTTGGCCACCAAAATGGCATCTCCATGTGACCATCTTGGTAAATAGATTACGCTTTGTACACTACAAGAGACGATCATACAAGACGACTGTAGGGCCATTGGCATCTGGAAACCTACAAACCATAATTTCGACTGCAGACAAGGCGCCTAAAAGTATCAGAATCCACATCTTTGAGTTTTAGAAGCACCGTAAATTCAGGCTCCGTTCGGGATGGCAAACCTTGTATGTCATTAAATAAGCCTGTCACCTCATCGCATCGACTCCTTCTTATCACCTCTTACTCCCCTATTTTTCGCTAAACAACACAGAAAATGTCCAAGCCAGAGGTTCTTATTGCTGGATCAGTCCGTTTCGCCCAAGGTGACCTTGACAAGATAGCTGAACGCTTCACAGTTCATTACTTGAAGTGTATGAACCGAGCCCAGTTCTTTGAACTTTGCAAGACAAAGTATCAGAACGTGAAGGTGCTTTACAGACATCCGGACTCCACACCATCCATTGGTGACTTTAATGAGGAGCTCTTGAATAACCTACCAAAGTCGTAAGTATCTCGCAGTAACATCTGATGGGATTCCGAGGTTCAGCACACCGACGCGCATATTAACAATCTCTGCAGTGTCAAATTCATTTGCAACGTTGGTGCTGGATATGACACCATTGATGTCACGACCTGTGCAAAGCTTGGAATATATCTTTCTAACACTCCCGGTGCAGTGGATGCTGTAAGTGAAGAATCAAAGCTGGGATGACTATTGTGTTGATAAAAGCGAATCTGACAACCTCGTTTTCTGTACCGCAGGCTACCGCAGATATTGCCGTTATTCTCATTCTTAACGCTTGCCGTAACATCACTCAATCTGAGAAAATCTTGCGCCAAGGTAAAACTATAAACAAGGGAAGTCAATGTCAGTGAGACTTATGTATACTCATACCATTCTATCTATCTTAGGGCAATGGAACGCTGGTATTTACATGGGAATGAACCCTGAAGGAAAGAAGATCGGTATTCTGGGTATGGGTGGTATTGGAAAGGCCATTGCACAAAGAGTTCGTGGTTTTGAGATGGAGATCTTGTATCATAACCGATCCCGTCTGTCCGAAGAAGGTGAGATAACCGTTTGGTGACTTATGACATCGGAATAACACCATTCTAACATTGTCTATCAGTTGAGAAAAAATACAACGCAAGATATGTTGATTTTGAGACCTTGCTTCGAACATCAGACGTGATTTCTGTTAGTGTTCCTCTTAGTGGCGAGACATACCATCTCATTGGCAACCGTGAGCTAGCACTATGCAAAGATGGCGTGATCATTGTCAATACTGCCCGTGGAAAGGTTATTGATGAGCCAGCATTGGTGAAGGCATTAGAGAGCGGAAAGGTCGCCGCTGTTGGCCTTGACGTCTTTGAAGAGGTGAGATTCTGCTCGTATACTGATTCCCGCTTTCTTTTAGGTTTGCTAAACCGCTTTTTAAACACAGGAGCCTAAGATTCACCCAGGATTGCTAGTTCACCCACGAGCGACTCTTTTGCCACATATTGGCACAAATACCATAGAAGCTCAAATAGAGATGGAACAACTTGCTCTCAACAATCTGATAGCTGCTGTAGATTCTGACAAACTTATTACCCCTGTTTGGGAACACAAGAAGTACTTTGCATAAACATATTAGAGAATTGCTTTCACGTTCTCATATACAAACTTGGGGTGCATAGGGTGTTTTGGACATTGGAACTGTAAAGAGGAAATATAGTCCAGAATTCGTTCCTTATATAGCCTTATAATATATTTATATCCCCTTCGTAGAAGGCACACAGTCAAGTCTGGTTGTACTCCGGCGGGCAAAAATCACACTTTGACTGTGAGCCCAAAGGAAAAATTATAGCCTGAGCTTCTACCATAGCGGGGTCACACAGCTCACATTTCCAAAATGTCGAAAATGAAGTTTGGTCTCAATACATCTCTGAAAAAGTCCAAGCCTCCTAGCTCAATACCGAAGGCCTTCTTTGGAGGCGACGACGATGCTGACGATTTAAAACCAGGAGAACAAGAGACGAAAGACAGCCACAAGAACCGCATTAACAAGCAGTTGACAAGCTATACATCAATGACCAACAAAAAGATCGAAGAGCAACACAAGCAAGCACTTGAGGAAGATCCTAATATTTTTGACTATGATGCGGTTTACGATGATTTGAAAACAGCAGAAAAACAAAAGCAGGAACAACTAAAGGGCAAGGACAATAAGAAGGTTAGTTGTAACGCATATTGTATGTACCGCATATCCAAAGTGAAAATACTCATGTCAATGTATAGGCCCGCTACGTAGAAGGTTTGATAGAGATGGCAGAGATTAGAAAGAGAGATCGATTGCGAGCAGAGGAAAAGAAAGTTGAAAGAGAACGTGAAGAGGAAGGAGACGAGTTTGGAGACAAAGAAACTTTTGTAACATCATCGTAAGTGAATTGAAACAAAATATGGCCATCTCTAACGAGAGATACTGATCTATGGATCATTAGATATAAGGCACAGAAAGAAGAACTACGCAGGCTGGAAGCGGAAGAGAGGCGCAAGGAAGGTAAGAGCTGCAATGCACTGCTTATCCGCTATTGTTGTTCGCCTTCTCACCAAATCAATCTATAGAGGAGGATTCCAAGAAGAAATCAATTACCAGCTTTTACAGACAGATGTTGGATAAAAGGGAGGAAGCACATGCGGCTGTGGTGGAAGCTTCTATCAAAGGAATTGCATCAAAGGTCGAAGTACGTGACCCCGAAGAAGATCAAGATACCGATTTGGTAGAAGAAGCACGCAAGGAAGGCAAAGATGTGGTGCTAAATGATGACAATGTTATAGTTGATAAACGTCAGCTACTAGGAGCTGGTCTCAACGTAGCCAGACCAAAGTTTGGTAGCTTCATGAGCTTGTCGTCATCTGATCCACAAACGAAAGAGCGACAAGAGGAATATGAAGAATACAAACGTAAAAAATTGGCCGAGAGTGCAGCCAAACGAACCGGCAAAAGCGGCCAAACAGAAAGAGAGCGAATGAGTCAGGAAGTAGAACGACAAATGGTAGAACGACAAGAACGTGAACGTGAGGAGGAAAAGCAGAAGGAGGAGGAGTTCAAGAAGAAGCTGGAAAAGCGAACTTCTGAGGAGACCACAATGAGTGCTAAAGAGCGCTATCTTGCCAGAAAAAAACTCAAAACCAGCCAGAACTCAACATAGAACGAATATTGTATTGTACATTCACTTTCGCCAATTTATATATTTATATGAAAAAAAGAAAAAAAAAATTGTAAAGCCGTTGATTTAGAAAATTTATTTTGATCCTTGGTAGCTCTCCGAGTTACGATTCAAAATGTCGCGAACTGGGCCGAGAAGTCTGGTGAATGCCTTCTTTCCTAGAGTAGCGCATTTTAAACGTCCAACAGCGACCACAGTTGCAGCACGAGGACTGTCATTCAATAATGCCAATTCTGAACCAGTAGTTGAGTTAGCAAAGGAGTGGCGTTGTGAGTAAACGAGAAGCAAAGTAACTTACCGCCAAAATAGCCTCCTTTCTCATATCGATAAACTTGTTGTTTTTCTCCGTCTGGTCCATTTTTGTACGCAATGGCTTGACCAGATTCAACCATATAAAAAGTATCACCAACATCTCCTTCCTTAACGACTTCTTCGCCATCGTCAAAGTAAACAGACTCAAGAGCATCTGCAATCTTGTGTCGTTCGTATGGTTCGAGAGATCGCAAGAGTGGGACTTCCTCCAAAAAGGATTCATACATTCTTCTCTTTCGTGATGTATTCTCCATCAGAATGCTACGGAAGGTGACTCGATCGAGTGCCCAAAGAACAGATTCAGATGTTGTGATTAAGGTGGCTGCTCGTGGAGCATTGTACATGAGGGCCAATTCACCAAAGCTACCACCAGCAGAGTACTCGGTGACTTTGTGAGGCGTGCCGCCGTCTTTGGAAATGAAGCAGTCTAGTGAGCCGGACTCCACTATATAAAAAAAGTCTCCAACACCGCCTTGTTCAATCACAGTGGTATTAGCCGGAACTCGCTTTTCTTCCATAGCATTGACTACATCTTGATATTGCTCTTCGTCGAAATTTTTGAACAAAAAGTTATTTTGGACTGCAAGTCGTATACGTTCACGCTGTTCATGTGTCTTAGGAATAGCCTTTCTAACATAATTTGGATTCGCTGAAGGTTGGATGGATTCTGCACTAACTGAAGTTCGTCTTCCTCGATTATGTCCAGCCCCCGCTTCCATAGCTGGCATGGATCCAAAGGTATCGCGAGCTTCATCGTCTAAGTCCTCCTCGTCACTGCTGTCGGTCAAATGCGTTTGATCTACTGGCTCGTTGTCTGCTACAGGTGGAAACTGGAGACTCTGGAGGTCATGTGGATGTCCCGCGTCCTCTGAAGACATTGGGGGAAATTGAAAAGAGGTGAAGAAACAAAAATGTGTCAGTAAACTTGATTTGTGAGATCAAATGTAGAGATATACCGACGCGGAGGATTTGCGAAAAAATAATAAAATAATAATACACGATCCATATAACTTTGATGTTGTATAATGACTGATGAAAGCCCACTTTCCAACATTATTGCATAGATGACTCTAATTCATCCAAATAATGGATAGTAAGACGGTATGAAGCTCGGTTAAATTGACGAGTATGCTGTAGCCGAAAAGCACACGATGGGTTTGCAGTTGATGACCTCGTTTTTTGCGCTATCCTCGCTATCTCTACAACTTGTATACATTTCAAAAAATTATTATTAAAATATACCTGTTATTTCTTCATCATGTGGAGCTTCTCTTGATATGTTCTGTCGTGATTGCGTTCGATCGTGTTCGAGGCGGCGGCTAAAGAAGTTGGCACAGAACTGTAGCACATCGTCGGGCTGATTTTCATGCACAGCTTTATTCAAATCATTGAGAATTGCTTGATATTCTTCAGCAAGCGTTTTGTTCTTGAAATCACTGGGTGAGAATGCCATTTTTGCAGTAAGAACGAACCGCCGAATGGGAGAACAACAGTTTGAGCGAACGTACTGAAACCGCCAAAGCGAGCCAAAGACCGCATGACGTAGCGAACGGACTGTTTCTCACAGTCCAAACAGATTTTTCATCACAAAGTCCGCAAAACCCATACCACTGTAGCTATGCCTAAGGACCCCACGCCATATCAACTCTCCAAAAACTTGGAGTACGTGCAAAAGGAAGCCCCATTTCTAGCGAAATTGAAGGCAAAGCATCAAGATCCCATCAAGAAGAAATTTGAAGATTGGAATCCAGAAGACGACGATGACGAATATGACGAGTTTCAAGGCGCTCAAGTCGTCGTACTAAAAGAAGGGAAGCACTATAGTGAAGCAGACTTGCAGCGCCATCTTCGTGGCGAGGAAGTTGATCTGAGCAAATCACAGGAGGACGACACTACCGAAGCAAGCGATGATACCAAATCTGTCGACGAAAATGGAAAATTAATGTTTCGACCAAAGAAAAAACCAGTTGATGGCCCGAGCTCTTCAGTCACTGTAGGAAGCAAAGCTATGAAACGGAAGCATGCGGATGGAAAATTGGATGGCGTTGAAACTGCTTCTACCGGTGATGAAAGCAAAAAAAAGAAAAAAAAGGAAAAGAAAAAGAAAGAAACGAAGTTGTCGTTTGATATTGACGATGAATGATTTGGCGTTTACAAACAATGATCCCTTGGAGGGGCGAACCATTTTTTATACGATACGCGCCAGCTTAATAGTAGCTATCCATCTAGTATCATTTGCACTCCCTCTTTTTGAGTTTCTCGACATAGACCTTTGGAGGATACATTATCGAAAGCCGTTAATCGATTGTCCTTTCATTTACGAGCCCTTTGTATATAAAAATGCTATTTTCCTCTGTTCTCAGCTTGTACATTTTTATACTTACCCTCTCAATTTTATATAATTCTACAAAGCCTCTTCTTGTTATTGCTTTTGAACTCGTCTACTTATTTGACCGCATAAGATGCTACTGCAACACAGCTGCCAGCATTGTCCAACATAGGGTTATAGCTATCCAATCGGAATGACTAAGATGAATGAATTTGGTACGGAAAACGCGAATCGTAACGTTAAACACCCTGATACCAACTTTGGAATGTAAGTATCATTGCCATCGATACACAGTCTTCATCGTAATTAAAGCACAGGTTGTTACATTTTGCATTGAACTGTTTACCACGTCATGGGAAATTGTAAGCAAATACGTTTTATGGCTGGCTGTTTACTGAGTTTCAGACATTTCATACAGTGCAAACCAGACGATCTTGATAAGCAGTTCTTTTTGAAAAACAAACGTTTGACAGGTTGTTTACACCGTTTTGTGATCTATGCGGCTGGCATTGAATGAGACAAAAAACCAGACCAGTGAGTTCAGGTTTGGTGCTCCCAAACGAAATCGGAGTTCGATTATGGCCCTCGTTTTCGTTGGTTCATGACTGAGACTCGGTCGAGGTTCTAGTGCAGGTACTTTTGTTCTCTCTCTCCTCCATGGTGACAGCAACTGCCACATTCAATTCCCTTCAGACAACGAGGCTCTCAATACCAGCGCATAAAATACTGAATTCTCAACTTTCCGCTGATCTGCCATCCAAACCCTTTGTTAACGCAACACCACCTAATGAGGAACCGGTGAACGATTTCCCAGACAAATCAACTACCATGAGCATAGCTTCCGATCCAATACGAAGGACAGCATCCAATCCAGACTTCCTAGGGTCTCATACTGGAGTCAAAAGTATCCCTAGTCAATTGCTTTCGGAGAGATTATCCAGCAGTACTAGTACATTGGTTAAAGCAGGCAGAGATCAGGCTAATCAAACCCCCACTTCCAAACGATTATATGCTTCAAATAGCGTTAAAGTAAAGGATATTCAAGTAGGGTCCAGTTGCTTCGAAAAGATCAGACTCCTTGGAAAGGGTGATATAGGTAGAGTTTTTCTTGTGCGACGCAAGGATAAAGACAAACTTTATGCAATGAAAGGTAAGTTGTCAGGAAAGAAAATACCGGGTAGAACAAGTGTATGTATTAAGGTGGATCTGCTTCCTAGTTCTTTCAAAGGCTGAAATGATTAAACGTAACAAAATCAAGCGAGCTTTACGAGAGCAAGAAATCCTATCCTCGTGTCACCACCCCTTTATAGTTCCGCTATACCATAGTTTCCAGAGTGACGATCATCTATATTTCTGTATGGAATATTGCACAGGAGGAGAATTCTTTCGAGGTTTGAGCCGTTTCATTTTTACTGGTTTCTTTCTGTAATCTCGACCTAATACCGTGATATATTTGTATAGCACTTCAATTGCGTCCGGGTAAATGCCTTAAAGAAGCAGAAGCCCGTTTTTATGCGGCTGAGGTGACTGCCGCTCTGGAATACTTGCATTTAATGGGTTTTGTCTATCGAGATTTAAAGCCAGAAAGTACGTTTTTGCACTGATTTTTTTTTTAAAAATGTTTCCATGCACTATCACTTAAACATCTCTTAATAGATATTCTACTGCATGAAAGTGGTCATATTATGTTGACTGATTTCGATCTGAGCTCGAAAGCTCCTACTTCAGAACCAGTAGTCATCAAATCGTCATTTTTCTACTCAGTACGTTGCAAATGAGATCTTAGGCTCGCTGAAAAGATTTACTAACTTATGTCACTGTAACAGTCCCCCAGCCTGGATACAAAGTCCTGTATCTCAAAATTAAAAGCCAACTCATTTGTCGGTACTGAAGGTATGTCTCTATCAAGGTGTGAATAGGATATAAGATTGAAGGCTCATCACAGTGCTATACAGAGTATCTCGCTCCTGAGATCATTCGCGGTAACCACCATTGTAGTACGGTAGATTGGTGGACGCTTGGAATATTGATCTTCGAAATGCTGGTATGTTTATTTATATATATGTGATATAAATGTAGGTCGAAGAAGGATGCTCATAAGCAATCTTTCTTAGTATGCGACAACGCCGTTCAAAGGTGTCAACCGAAATGCAACATTTCGAAATATTTTACGCGAAGAGGTCCATTTTCCCGACCCTCGAGAATATCATCCAGTATATCCAGTGCAAAATATTTCCAAAACATGCAAGAGTTTGATCCAGCGGTTACTACACAAGGATGAATACCGTCGTTTAGGTTCACGCGCTGGCGCATCTGATATCAAATCGCATGCATTTTTCAAACCGATCAACTTTGCTCTTTTACGACATATGACTCCACCCATTATACCAGAACCGTCAAAAGGTATTGACGCCATCAACTTTAGAAATATCAAGGAAAGCAAAAGCTTTGATATCTTTTCTACATTCTCTGGAAAAGAAGATGATGAAGATTCGACAAACACCGATAATACAAGCTTGGATCCATTTGCAAATTTTTCATCTGGTAAGTTGAAATACCTTTGACAATGAATGAAATCCATCCAATCTAATCATGTCGGTCTAGTAACATTATATCACGATGGAGACTCAGACGCAGAATAATGCTGGCATCCTTCGTTTGATAAACCTTCGCCATTCTCATTTGTTATACTTTTTATTTATTGTATAGTGTATATTTGGATATGTACAATTGACATTTAGTATTACTACTTGAATCCCATTTCATTGTTCAGAAAGCTAGCAAATATACTAGTGTCCTGTTCAGGGAAGGGAATAAAGTACTTGTTTTTAAGCGCATTCAACACGTCTGATAGTTGTCTGCATAAAAGTTCACTTTAACGATTTAATCAAGCTTCCAGAAGGGGATATCTAGTAACGTTTAACCTACCGGCATGTGCTTCGAAGTAGATAGCCTTTGTTCTCTAAGGCGCAGGCAAGTTCGTCCTGGTGATTGTCGAGTAGCTTTTCATTCACCACCACAATCAGCTGCTTGTGGAGACGTAAGGATTCTAAAATGGATCCTGAGCCTAATGCAGAGTATCCAATTAAAACTTCATTTGCCTCAAAGTATTGAATAGAAACATTTCTTACCTGCGTGGCTGATTATTAGATCTGATTCCACCATATCACATTTAAGATCAGGTTTGTAGTTGTAACCTTCGATAACGGGAGTTCGGTTAGACGTGGTCGAAATTCGCTCAAGCCGATCGTTGTATATGGCTTTGCTAGATCCATACTGAATCGTCAGATGGTCATAGCCTAGTTCGTAAAGTGTCGAAAGTACCTTTCCATCTATGACGGACCTTATCAAATCGTCGAAACCTGTAGACCCGACGGTTACTAGAGCTCGCATTCGTTACTGTGTGCCGTTAACCGGGATATCTGGATTGAACTCCAGCAGACCCGAAACGAGTCCTTCGAAAAGCCGTCTCATTCAAAATTTCGGGGTTTGCAGTGCGCTGGCGCGTATTCTTGCCTTTAAATAACGCGTAACTAAAACTCACTGTCAATGGCAAATCATACCCAGAAGGACTCTGGCAATCGACAGTCTACTTCTGCTAATGATAAGGAATTGAAATATATGGACCAGTCATCTCAAAAGTTGTCGACACGGTTACACTCAAATAACAACGCAAATGACGGTACGAGTAGCTCTTGATTGTACGTTGAATACCATTGCTGGCTCTGATAAAGTTTACAGCCCAAGTCTACAGCAAATTCAAGGATTTGCATTCTAAACTAGGGAGCTTGAAACGAAAAGGTATAACTACTCAAATCAAGGTTTACATCGTATAAGTTGACAAAGGACAACTATGTCTTTGATTTCAATCACCTAACATCACTTTTGCCTAGGCAACACTTCAAATTCTTTAACGCAAGAGCCAACAGGAAGTAAGGATTCTGCTTCCAAAAATAAGGCATCTAGCAATCCGATAACCTGCAATCCAACAACGTTGGAAACGGCGAGTGCTATTATCATTGAACCCATGTCTAAATTTCGGATAAGGTGAGTAATTTGGTCAAAGAAAAGGATCCATATGCGACTCAATGCTCATAGAATGTTTAGCGAGCGCATCTTGAAAGCACAAGAAGTGAAAAAGCGGCTAATGGCACAAACCTTTGTGCCAATTCAGTCCGTAGAGCAACATGTGGCAAAATTACAACAATCAACCGCCGCCTACTTTCCTACTCTACTCGAGCAACCTACTGAAATGAGAAAATTTGATCCAAATCAATTAAAGAATTGGGCCACAGTTGGAGTGCTCGCAGCCGACCCGCTAGAACGAACATCAGCGAAGAACACCAAATACAGCTTACTGAAAATTACAAATTTAATAGATGTTCAGTTCAATGTTCTACTCTTTGGTAAAACACACGAAACATGGGCAACACGCCTTCGTCGAGGAATGATAGTTGGCATCCAACAGCCAAAGATTTTAAGGCCTACAGAGGTGAGTTGAGTAACTAACAGTATATTCGAATGTCCATCGAGATTGACATGCTTTCGTTACCTACAGACCGACACAATTACCGGCTTACATGTAGATCAGGTCAACAATATTTTCATTATCGGCTGGAGCAAAGATTGTGGAGAATGTGAAGCATATTTACGCAATGGATCTCAATGCTCTACTATCATTGACAGGTAGGCCACTTCTATGCGAGTAACCTTTTAGGCGGAAAAGCTCTAACACTATACGAATAGACGAAATGGCATATATTGCGAAGACCATATTAGGAATGCGTTTAAGCGCTCCAAAAATTCAAGAATGGAGCTAGTTTCTGGGTAAGTATCTCAACCCCAAAAAATTTGATTATGAAGCAGAACTAATCCATATTGTTCGCAGCAACATTACGATGGCAATTTGCAGTGCTACAGAAGCTCAAGATGTTCAAGGCCGACATGTATATAAAGTTAAAGATGAAATTCCAGCTCAGGCACGGAGAGCCTATACTCACAGTAGAGCAGCAAATGATAATGCTGCATATGTTCTGGATGGGCGAGGAGTTGTGACCAACGGAAAATCAGTCAACGATCTATTGTCAGCAAACAACAGTAAAGAGAATAAGAAGGAATTGGCGTAAGTATCTGCCCTAAATCGAATATTCATTTCCATTTGAGTTCTTATTTTGCTAATATGAACTATATAGCGATTTCCTTTCATCACGTAACGATATTGGGGCGCAAATGCTGCGACTGGCAACAGGACTTGGAAAAGAACCAGGTAAACCATATTTCTGCTCATTAGCATGCAGATACAAGTGAAGTCTAATATCATCTGCAGCTACTATAACGGATAATGATAAGCAAGCGCCAAGCGCATTCTCAGCGGATGCTATTCGAAAAATTGGATTCAATCCAGATGCATCAGCAGGACTTATGAGCGGCAATGAAAAAGATGAAAAGGTAAGTTAATCATGTCGAAAAGTACATATCCTTATTTACACGCTTGCTGAAAGACACCGTTCAACAGCGTCGAGCCATCAACCGCCTGTTGCAGCGCGAAAAAGATACACCTGGAATTCCTACTTCCCAGCCGGCTCTGGAAAGTCAGTCAAAGGACAAATACGTATACCTGTAAAAACATGACTCTAAATTGTAGATTTTATGCATTTTGAAATTTGGCTATAATTAAAAATATCATCTGAGTAGCCATCATATCACTAGGCTACCATAAGGTAGAACGAACGTTGTCTTAATTCAACGCAAGCATTGAAAATTATCACAGTATCTCATGGCACGATGTGTCATGGAATTGCGTACATAATGAATATCCATTCCCACGATTTGTATAACATTAGGATGCACATCGACTTGTGGGTCTAGTTCAAAGCAGAGGAGGGGGGGGCATAATGTATAAAATTAGAGGAATGAGGAATGTCTGTGCGTCGGGCCTATTCCATCTCTGTCAGTCAAATTTCTAAAAGACATTCTTATTTTGGTCAACTGCATACTAGTGATATTCTCCGGCCCTGCTACTGTACTGTAATCACGGGCACGCGGTGACTTGAGCAAGAAGATGTGGAAACCCACAGGCCAGAATGATATCAGATAAGTCCCCGAGTATCAATGATCTGAAATTTCCACAATCATCAAATCAAGGTACACTACTACTATTTTTGTGGTTTTCATTCAGCCTGCTTTCTTTACTTTGCTTCTTTTCTCTTTGCTAGCACCCCAAACACTCCTTTATCAATTATAGCCAGAGTACCCATACCATTCCTTTCATTTTTTTCGGCGTATAGGCACATCACACTTGCTGACACTCACTATTCATTGTTCAATACTTCTGAACTCAATCAAATCTAAACGACGACATAGTGAATAGCCACTTCAAACAAATAGTCAAAGAACAACTCGCAACGGAAATTATTCAATGTACACCTTTGGGTTCAAAAAAAGACAACCAAAGATTGGTTGTGTTGCCACTACTGAATATACACAGCCTCTGTCTGTTGAGGTACTTGATGGAAAGACGCCTAGACTTCATGTCGACATCAACAGAACAGCAAAGCCAGACATATATAGTCCTGTAGTTGATTCAGGCTATGCTTCATCAACTGCGCAATCCACTCACTTTTCGGCAGCTTTACCTGCCATTCAAGAAGATAACAATAATACCATCATTGATGCTTTACCCCGCATATCCGAGGTTCTCACATCTGTTATACCCAAAGGCGATATACCTGCTGTAATGGAGGTGTTGGCTCAAGCATTTAAATATGAAAAAACAACTGTGGCCATTGAGGATAATACAACAGCTAGTGAAGGCCGTCAGGAGGATGAAAGTAATATGCCAATTCAATCTACCATACGCAAACCCATGTCCAAATCAATGACAGCACCTAATCTTAAACGATATACAAAAATGTCCACAACACGAGAAGGAGGAGATGGAGCAAAGTCGTCAAACAAAAGCCGAGGCTATAAGAAGAGTGGGTCCAAGTTGAAAAGCCTAGTGACAGACTGGCTTTTCGGAAGTCGGTCCACCATACGACCAGTATCTAAAACCGATGAAGAGACGGCTGCTGACATTTCCCGTAGTCCTGGAAAACTAGTCAAGTCCTATACCATTCCCAGAGATATTGATCGTGATTTTGAAGACGCTCAAGTCACTCCCGTTGGACAAGGCTCAAGTATGATAGCGTTAGAAACGAATAAGAAAGTCGAATTGACTAAATTGAGGCTTTCAAGTGAAAAGGCTCAGAAAAGGCACACTGTTCAAATTACGTCCAACTTGGAACGAAGATCAAGTTTAGCGGTCCGCACACGTCAAGCTGTCACTCTAGTGAAGTCAAAATCATTACGAAGAACGCGAAGTTGTGCATCCAAAATCAACCCTTCTCGCAACATCAACCAGCAAGATTCAACACAAGACATCGCAGAAAGTAATCTAGCTTCACCAAACAGTTCTCTTAAACCTGCGGGTATGAAAACCCTGACCAGGGCGAAGACAGTCATCGGTGTCAGCCAGTACGCAATCAAACGACAACCTTTGAAGCAGAAGAAGTCCAGTGATCGCTTTGAAGAAAGTAATAACGATGATACTGCATCCAACCTTGATACTGTCACAGAGTCTCCAGAAACAATCAGCTCACCGGCCATGAGTCTCTCGGAAATTCAAAGCCCACACAAGCCACATCCAAAAGTAGTGCGCAAGCCCGTGTCTATCAGCGATGACTTTTCTAGCAATGCCATTACCACCCGTAGCCAATCAACTAGCAGCTCATCAAGTAGCCAGGCGGACGAATTCGGCATGGCACAGCCCATGTCGATGTCTGACTTCATGAAGCGAGAAGAAGTTTTCAGCTTTCCGGACGTGCACTTTTCCGACAGTTCTGAGGATGAATCAAATAGCATCACAACTGAAGACCTAATGGAGCAAACCATAAAACCAGGAATGGTAAAATCTAGCAAAACGGAAAGTCAGATCGCATCTCAAGAAGCTCCGCCATATATCAACATTTCAGCATCTCACGCTGCGGCAGCCGCCACGGGAGATACTGTTAGTAAACCAAGCCTAAAGTCCTTGGTGAAGAGCAACTCTACAAGCTCATTGTTAACAGTGGATGCGACCATAAGTAAAGGCAACGTTGATCTGACTGTCAAATGTGTTGCGGACGTTATATACGAGATCATTTGTAACAATCACGCCTCGCTCAGATTTTCTACAGACTCCGTACTACTATATAGGGAAGCATCGCATAGGGGACCATATGGCAATGTTCCATATACTAAGTGGCGCCAGATTCACGAGCAGCTTGCCTACGTTTTCGAATGCGGAGAGGTAAGATCAATCACGCGATATTTTAGATCATATATGGTTCCATCATCTCATTTTTCTGTAGCTCAGAGCTGAATGTGCCATCATTACCTTGATTTACATTGAGCGTATGCTCAAATCTTCCAAAATCGATTTGTATGATGGCAACTGGAGACTCACAATACTTGGTGCTCTCCTTCTTGCCGTCAAAGTTTGGGATGACTGTGCCGTGTACAACATAGACTTCATCAGTCTGTTTCCTGAAATAGGAGTTCGTTACATGTAATGTTGACTTTCATGACTGAAGCCAACATTTCTTTGTGAAGAAGTATACCATTAACATCTTTCACGCTTACCTAGGAATACTTTGGAGAGATTTTTCATTCGAGCGCTGAATTATGATGTCTCCATTAAAAGTTCATTGTTTGCCACCGAGTATTTCAAGCTCCGGGGTCGAGCCATGACACAAAGATTCCAGGAGAAGGTTTCAAGCTATTCAAAGTCATCAGGTACGAACCAGCATCGAGGGTCCAATGAAATAAATCGCAACCCGGGGCTCAGCCAGGACGACAATGGTACGCCCGATAAAGCAGCTCTCACCCAACATTTTGAATCTTGTACCATGTTGAGCGCCAAGAAAGCCGGCAAGTTGGAAGCTTGCTCCAGTCGCCATGGTTGGAAGCAATCTGAAACCTTTCACGATCTTAGTAAAATTGTTACCACGGCGGAGTCTTCTCAGCTGCTTATCACTTCCACAACTACAGGGCCTTTCGGCGGGGTAGGAGGGAACATTTTCGACAACATCGATGATTTCCGAAAATGTAATAGTGACCTTGCATTTGTTACTTTGGGAAAGGCCATTATCAATTAGAAAAAAAGTTTTTTTTTTTTTTTTTTGCGTTTCACCACTGTTTGTCATACGCTTTCAAATTGAACACCATTTCCGCGCTGTAAAAAAAAAAGTTCTACAAAAAAAAAAAACTAAATGAAAGAGACACACTCTCGTTTTCTATATGGCAATATTGGCTAAAAGGGTATTATGGAGGAGCTACTTTGACTTCGGCTGGGCGCCAATCTTTTGACGATAGAAGGTTGAGAAGTTCACGACTAGAAAGTAGCCCGATTAAATCGTTATAGGTAGGTCACACGGTCTATCTATGCTGGCGATATCAAAGATAGAAAGTCAACCTCTTTTAATCTCCATAGAATCAGTTTTCTATGAACCTTATTGCCAGGAACTTTGCCAAAATTGTAACAATCTGCTGCATTTGGATAGCCAATGCTTAAAACCGATCAAGTCCCCGACTAATTCTCAGCTCGAAAAACTCCATGATTGGTGTAGTCAAAAATAGCCGACAAGAGATGAGTAATAATGGGAGCCGAAATGTAGTCCAGCTGCATGGAAACGAACGTTTGATATCAGATCAGTATGGTTCTCCAAACACGGAATGAATGGGATGATAGGTGGCGATAACTTGGCAATGACCGTGGCTTTCCTCGGTTTCTCGTGGCAGAGAACCTTGCCTAAATAAAGCAATGTGCCAACAAATTTTATAGGAAAGGTGAGAAATTTATCGGCCTTGGTGGCGCGCCATCTTGACAAAATGTGTTTGTTGCCAGTACCACCTCGAACCGAATAATTTTTTACCTGGTAGTTGTGCAAGTTTAGGAATACAATAACAAGTTGTCAACTTCTACTCATGAATTATGTATTTAGTTGAGGCGCACAAGTCAACTCTGGGGAAAGACGGCCTTTTTCATTCACAGATAGAGGTCAAAGCATATGACGAGCCCCGTCTGAAGGTGCGCTCTAGACGAGCATACAACTTTATTTGGTACCAATCACCACAATCAGCGATAATTTTAAATTTTTTGATAGAAACCCAGCTACAGGCCAATTCCATCACATATATAAAATCCCTGTATTTTCGTACGCCCCCCATCTTGATCCTATCTCTCTTGTGTCCTTTTCTCTACTAGTACAGATGGCGACCAACTACGATGAGAAGGTCGAGCACGACACATCTCTGACCGAAGATGTCCGAGACGAGTATAAGCAAACTATTCCTGAAGTTCAATCCGTCGCTTCCGAGTTTGTTGAGGAGTATCAATTCACATGGAGAGCTTCCATCGTCGGATCTCTCTTGGGATGTGTTATTGCTGCATCTAATACTTACCTTGGTCTGAAGATTGGTTGGACATTTGGTGCCTCCTTGTTTGGTGCTATCTTCTCTTTTGCCATTCTCAAGCCTCTTTCCAGAACTTTGCCACCAAAGTGGGGTGGTGGTTACTTTGGCCCTAAGGAAAACTGTTCCGCTCAATCTGCTGCAACAACCGCTGGCGGTTTGTCCGCAGGTTTCGTCGCCGGTATCCCCGCCATGTACAAGCTTGGACTTATGACCACCCCGGAGCAAGATGCTGGTACTCTTGTTGTTTGGACCCTTTGTGCAGCTTTCTATGGTCTCTTCTTCGCTGTTCCTCTTCGTCAACATTTCGTCGTTAACCAAGACCTTGTCTTCCCTACCCCTCGTGCTACTGCTAACACTATTATCTCTCTTCACAACTCTGCTGATGGTGAGAAGCAAGCTATGGCCAAGGCAAAATGGATGGGTATTTGGTTCGCCACTTCCTTCCTCTGGGCATTGATTGCTTATTGGGTTCCTTTCTTCGATACTATTCATATTCTCTGGTGGATCGGTCATGATGCTAACTATGCTCCTTTGATGTCTGCTGATGCTGATTGGGGTTGGTCTTTCACCTGGGATATGCCTTTCTTCGGTGCCGGTCTTATGACTCCCGGATCTACTGTATGGGCCTTCTTCGTTGGACAATTGCTTCCTTTCGGTATCATTGGTCCCGCTCTTGTTCAAAGAGGTTATCTTGTTGGTGGATACGGTTTCAAAGCCGCTGGTCCTACTGCTCAATCTTTCTTTTTGTGGCCCGGTATTGCTCTCATGGTCTTTGCTACTTTGACCGAAGTTCTTGTCCGTTATAAGTCCCTCTGGCGTGGATTCCAGCAAGCTGGTGTTGAAATTAAGAAGATTTACTACAAGGTCACCAAGAAGACACCCAAGAATACCTCTGAGAACATTGTTGAGGATAACCAGTATGCCGCAGAAGAGCTCGTCCCTATGACCTGGTGGGTTGGAGGTACTCTCGCTTCTTCTATCATGACTTGCGCTGTTATGGGTAAATTATTCGGAATGGCTGTATACCAAAGCATTTTGGCCATCGTTCTTGCCTTTATTCTGTCCTTCGTCGGTCTCCAAGCCTCTGGTGAAACTGATATCAACCCTACTGGAGCTGTCGGCAAAATCACCCAACTTATCTTCGCCCCTATTCCCGCTGGCAGCTTGTACCAGCTTCAAAAGAACAACCTTTCCGCCGGTAACATCTCCGCCTCCGCAGCTGCTCAGGCTGTCGATATGGTTGGTGATTTGAAGACTGGTCAATTGGTTGGTGCCTCCCCTCGCTCTCAGTTCTACGCTCAGTTGGTTGCTTCTTTCTTTGCTGTTGGTATCAGTGTTGGTCTTTTCATCTTGTTCGCAAAGGCATGGCCATGCATTATCGACACCGATCCTAATGTGTAAGTTTCATTTTGCGGAATATGCTACTAAGAATGTGTTTTAATTGACTGACCTTGTTTTCATCAACAGTAAATGTGAATTCGGTCTCGTTGCTGTTAACGCCTGGAAGAACGTCACTCTTTTGCTTACCGGTGGTGAAGGCATTCCTCGTGAATCTGCCATTATTACCGGTGTCTGTGCTGCTATTGGTATCATTTTCCCTGCCGTCAAGTTCTTCTTCGTTCCCGAGAAGTATCACCGTTTCTGGCCATCCGTCTCTGCCGTCGGTGTCGGTTTCATTAACACTGCCCCTGAAGTCCCTATTGCTATGGTTGCTGGCTGGACAGCAGGAAAGATCTGGAAGCGCATTCGTGCCACTGACTACGATAACTTCATGTACGCAGCTGCTGGAGGTCTCGTTGCTGGTCAAGGTATTGCCGCTATTCTCAAGGCTGTCCTCACCATTGGAGGAGTCGAACAGTGGGCTACTGCTGTTTCTTGCATCGACCAAGATGCTTCCAACTGCCCTTAGAAACATTTATTTGCATCTGGCAATATCTATGCTCTATTATCCTTGTCAACCTCTTCAGTTCCGGAGTCGTCATAAAACATAATGTATTTATATATAATTTACACTCTACGGATACTTCTGTAGACCTAATGGTCATAATAAAATAGCTGTATGCAATGATAATTGTGAAGGTATTGATGCGGGGAACGCTTTTTTTTTTTTTTCATGCTTTTGGTGTCCAAATCCTCATTGTGCGAATGTCGAATCGTTCAGCCCGAATATGAACTGATCAGTTGTTATATAGCACATGATAAAATAAAACGTGTAGATCATCCTTATGGCTCGTAGTAAAATTTATTTCTCATTCGTAACTGTGTGAAAGCATTAAAATAAAGTGGGGCTAGATTGAGATATCACATTGGCATCCACACCTCCTACACCAGGTTACAAAGAAGTGCTAGCTCTTCCGAACAAAAAGGCGTGGGTATGGTATCGATCAAAGTAATCGGGATATAGACTCCTCAATGAGGGACAAAGCATTGGGTGTTGATGCCATGCAAAGTTTTTTTTGACTATTTTAGTCCCATTGGTTCCTGCCCAATAGATGAGGAATTTTGCTTTTAGACACCCCACGCTTTGTGGCATCGTCAACAATGACAAAGGTGGACGAGCTGTTGACAATCACGACGCGAGAGAAGCAGAGTTTTCGTTCAGTTGAACCAATACTCTCCTTGGATGAGCTAGAGCTGACGGAAGACGATCTGGAAAGAGAGAGCGAACGACGCTTTGACTTGAAGGAAAAGCCAGAGAAATTGGAGATTTGAAACATAGGGTTATCGTTAGAGTTGCTTGGATCGTATAAAGAAAGGAATGGGTTGGGTATGGTTGGACTGGAAAGCAAAAGCTTAGGAAGTAAAGATGAGAACGGTGATAAAAGGGATTATCAAGTGGGGGAATACCGCTGAATATATATCTGTCCCAATGTTGGCTAAGGGTTCATCTTTTTGATTTTTTGGTGGTTTAAAATGGGAGACCCTCTAGCCTGGGCCCACATGAATTTCCACCACATAGCATGACGGCAAAGTTCCTGGATTTCTCTGCGGCATCTTACTGGTCGTTTCTACTATCCTCATCAGCCGCAGTGCCTATCTCTTTCTAAGCTGAACCAACCACATCCAGCTGAGATAGCAATTGAGGAAACGAGTTAGAAACATGGATTAAATTGTGGCCTAAAGTATGCTATTCTTGATCAATCATACAACGGTAAATTAATCCTCAAGCATACTTATTGCACCTCCTTAGTCTTTTTATGTACTCCTAAGAGTCACGATGCCGCAACCGCAATTGGCCTTGGAGAAGCACCTTGTTTAGCTTTGGCGCATAAGCCATTGCGTCCGAATGATTATCTACCTTTTGTGTTATTCTGTTTACTTGCCAATCTTGCCGCCGCTAGAATTAAATAACAAAGCTCTTCAGCAGCCTTCATCCATTTAAAACAGAGTAACCATTGACAGGTAGGCATCAACATTGCCTGTTTAGCTCATCAGCCTCGTGCTTGATTTAAGCAGCTTGCCTATTAATTTCTAAAATGGTATGCTGTGAATTATCCAGGGAGGGTTCTAAGCATTCTATATTCGACATCTTGGTTATACTACTCCTGATATTGTATGCGCTCCTACTCTACCTCCCATTCTTGCAAGAAGCCTTGACAAGTAGGGTCCAGATTTCATAGGAGATATTGAAGTATTGCGAACTGATCGGTGGCTGGTATGCTGAATGCTTGATTTCAAAACGGTCCGCTTTGCAGCGGTTATTCACCACCTCGAACACTTACGCAAGCTAGGGGTATACCCATGGTTATGTCTAGAGCTCATGATTGGTAAAGAACTTGCCATGCACTGCTGAAAATTCCAATTTGCTCTTCTATATAGTATGGAACACGTTGCAATCCGGTTCCGAATCATGTGGCAGACCTTTGGTTTACCAATTGATCGTTCTACCGAGTCTTACACAAGTATACCTATACCGTATTTAAGGTGATAAACGACACTTGGTAACAAATTGAGTTCATAAACGCTTTATACAATGAAAGTATTGTTGATCTCTACAAAAAACTAAGTGGTGTCTTGCAAATCGTAGCCTATGGTCTACCTCCTCGACCTCCTCCTCTTGTATAACCTTGACCACCGCGTCCTCGACCTCCTCTACCACCGCGATCACTGTTTTGACCACCTCGGCCACCTCGGTTTCCACGGTTATTCTGTCGCTGTTTGCTCTCGTCTTCCTTGACCATGTCGATAATTTCCTCGGGAACGTTCAAGTACTTGATTGTATTTCCACGAATATAACATTCAGGTAGACGCCAAAAGCGATCACCATCTGGACTGGTTTGTATAACTTCGCGCAGGGTGAGATTCATCCAGTTGTCGCAATTGACCAAGTGTCCGTTGAAAGTCTCGCCGTTTTTTAATTCAACCAGCATAGGATGACCAGAGGCAGTGTGCAAAAGTGATAAGGGAAGCATGGTATATGTTCTTGATTATGTTTCGCAATTCAGTGCGTGTTTTATATGGTGCTATCGCCCGTCGTAAGGATATCGAGTTAATTAGAGGTGAAGGTTGGTTAAAATCGTCTAGATCAGATTTAAATGATAGCAAGTGTTAGTAAAGAATTGAAGGAGCCCAGCATTACTCGCAATACAGAGCTGCAACGTCATTGATCGTATCTTATTACAATACATACCTGATCTTTGTCAACAACTACCGTACGTCCCACGCAAGCAGATCTGGATAGTTCACCACACCGAGGAGGCCACAACAGAAAAGACTTGAAGCTGCGATTACTTTAGTAAAATAAATTTGTTGACAGTAACGATGACGTTATCCCCGCTGCCACAGGTAAGCCGAACCTTCAAAAGCCACCAGTTAGTGATAGAACTGGTAAGGTATTACCTCCAGCATTTATAATGAACGCACCAGATCGATTCGAACTATTCGTGATACCGGAGGGGAAGAGAAAGTTAGTGCTTTTGGATTCAAACGTAGGATTGAATTTGCAAAAGCATACTAATTAAAGCTTCTTCATCAGAGTGGAAATGGAGGAGGATACCAAGATTCCTAATGCAGCTACATTCAAGATAGAAAGAGAAGATCACACTCTAGCAAATATGCTACGAATGTAAGAAATCAAAAATCTGGAAAAAACGTCCATAAGCAATCATAACAAACCATCAAAATTATCTATAGGCAACTCTTGAAGGACCCTCGCGTACTGTTTGCAGGTTACAAAATACCGCATCCTTTGGAACACAACTTTGTTTTGAAGATTCAGACAGCTCCAGATACGACACCAGAAAATGCTTTGGGTGATGCCATTACGGAACTCATTCAGGAAATAGGACAGTTGAAGAATAAGTTTGAAATGGATGTGATTCGTCAGCGAGCCTTTGAGGACGCCAAAGCAAGTCATGGAGCAGGAATGGATGGAGATGACATGGCATTAGATCCACATCGTGCTGGCCTTGACGTCGATTTCTAAAAGCAACCAAAAACGTCCATTTAATTTCGGCAATTCACTACTTCAGCTTCAGCAATTTGTAGACAGTTACCACCCGCCTCAAAACAAAAATGAACAAAAAATCAAACATGTAATATAGCCATCTCAATTTGTAGTTTGTCTTTTGGTTCTTATTATTAAAGGAGATAAGATATGAAAGCGTCCATATCCATAGGAAGCATATGATAATGTGCATCTTCTTACTCGTTATAACGAGGAGAGGCATGGGATAAGATAGATACGTTTTGACTAGATTTGTTCGAATTGAATGCCAACCTGTTGCAGCCGATCTATTAAGTCGGTTTGCCAAAAGGCAACGCTAGGTGTCAAAACACCTACAGGGACGTCCCTCTTTTGCTTGCCCTCAAGCAATGCCAATGCAGCCTGAACAACCATGCGAGGAGTAGCAACATAGCCTGGTTCTGGCCCATGTACCTTGGTGGTTATGTCGACATTTGGTTGAGCTCCAGGGGCTGGGGGTGCTTTGCTCGAATAGCCTTTCGCGCGTAATGTAACTTCGAAACTTGTTTCTTGTAATTGTTGGTCGGTAGGTCCATTTCTAGAAAACAGTCCGTACGAGAAAAACTCGGGGTACTTGAGAAGTAAAGTTCGTCCCCAAGGCGTAGAACTGAGACTTCCGAAAATGATCAATACCATGTAGTATAGAATAACTACTAAGAGAGATGGAAGAATGGTATATGCTGCAAATTGAACGGTGGGAGGAAGAGCTTGTTTTGATGCTGAAGGGGTCACACCATAGCCAGTTAGAAATAGTCTTTGCGACAATTTGACAACCGAAGGATCTGCAAATACAAATGGAACGACGTACGCCTGAAGTTCATCATCCCAATTGTACCATTTATGAAACTTCAATTTCGGTCCAACGGGTCGCGGGAGTGGTGCGAGATTAGAGCTTTTTCTGATTTCGCGGAGCAATTCTACAGAGCTCACGCCGTGCACTACACGCATTCCGAATGAAACAGTCAGTTTACCTTCCCATGAAACTCTGCACACTTTTCACCAATTGGCTTACCGGCAGATTCGTATGTAGCATAATTGCCACGTAAGCCTGATGGACCAGTTTTGAGCTTGAAAAACATCTCCATTTGTGTCGGCAATTGATTTTCCTCTACATATAGATTTTTGGTCCAAAGGACACCTAAGTCTGTGGGAATCTGTAATTCAACAAGGGAAGTATTAGTGTTAATTTAGGTGTCATGCAAAAAATTCTCGGCAGACGTAGGAAATCACATTTACACTATCAAATCCGCACGCATGGACAATAGTAACGCCACTCTTCACGGCTTGATCATGGTAGGTTCTCTGCATCCTTTCAATAAACTCTGGTTCCCCTGTAATGTCTACATAATCGCAGAAGTTTTCAACGCAGGACCTAACAACGTATTCGCCAAGGAAACGAAATGGGCCAACTGCATTAATGATAACTTGCGAGGTTCTCGCCATAACATCGATAGATTCGCGGTTGCTAACATCGGCAATAACAACTTGTGGCATGGTTGTTTTAGGATATTTTGCTGCCAGGGCTTCTGCGATGCTGTCTAGGCGTTCTTTGGTTCTGCCTGCAATAGCCCATTTGAACGCCTTTGGAATTTTGTGCTCGTGCTGAAGGCGGAAGATCTCCTGGACAATGAATTTGCCTGTGAATCCCGTCGCTCCAAAAACTGTGATGTTGACACGGTCAGTGGACTGCTGCTGAGATAAACTGCTTTTGCTCCTTGTCAATACCATTAGCGCGTAGAGTAAGTATTAATCCTCCAGAGTTCACTTTGCCGCGGTCGGATATGGAAAAAAAAAATGCGGTGTGAGGTGAGATCTGCAAGGAACGCCGATTTCTCCTTTTGCTCCTTATTGGGATGTCCTTTGCTCGGCTTTTTGGCTTGTTCTTGTTGCTCTCTTGAATCCTTAATGAGTACGTACATTTGCACTCACAGAAACAATGATTTAGCAATCTGGTCAACGAACAACTGGTTCCGTCCACATGGGTTTGTCCGACCATACGATAACCTCTTTCTGATCAAATGGTCCCTGCTGCTCATTTTTGATCTCTGCTTTTTCTACTTCCTCAATCATTTCCTGGACGCCATCACACTGAATCGAAAGGACGCAGGAGAAGAACTTGATACCATTTTCGACGGACGCCTTTTACTAGATACCGCATGGACCTATCCAATATCCTTTTTGATTGTGTTTTTATCATTTGACAGTGATGCTTTGAACTGTAAATTATTCGGAAAGACCCTTTCCCCTGAAGCATTATTTCCTTGACCCTGTGCCTTATGTATAATACATTATGGCTTTTCTTAGTGTCCTAACGAAACTCCTTAGCCTGACCACGTCCTTGATCGACACTGAAGACGGATCTGTAGCTAAAAAGCGAATTGATACTCCTCGAAGCCAATCATACGTGCGACGAGTCGGTGTTTCTGTTGTGAATGCCCGTACTGGACTATGTGGCATTTGCCGGGTAAAAGTGTAAGGAATCATTGTAAAATGTTCAAGGAGATAATTCTGTCGAATGTGATGATAACCAATCGGTACAGACCCGAGGCCACGCGCCACTGCAAGTCGTGTAACAAATGTGTTTCTGGAATGGACCATCACTGTAGATGGTTGAACTGTTGCGTAGGAGACAAAAACTACAAGTTAGTATTACAAGAAAGTCTTTAACACGTAATATCCCTGACGTTTTTAGCTGACTTCGATTGAAAGATATTTTGCTACTCTAATCACTGTAGCTACATTGTCCTTGATATGGTACCTATGGCAGTGCATCCACGTGCTGTATTTATCATTCACAAAAAGTGATTTATACTCCACTGCAGGTAAGTAAAAGCAATGGGAGCTACCGAAAAGTATAATCAGCTTATCAATTTATTGAAATTGTGTAGTTCGACAGTATCTTGGCCAGTCTGGCAGCGAGACACTGCAAGCTGATACAACGACATATGTCAACGAACAGCACATTTTGCTAGCCAGTGCATTGTTAACGTTGGCTACTATTATTGCCCTTTTCTCCATGTTACGTCTCGCATTTTTCCATATTCATTTAGGTAAGGGTAGGCAAATACTTAGAACACCACAAATTAATCAATTAATGGAAATGTGTTATTTTGAAAATAGCTTTTCTTGGACTTACAACAGCAGAGTATCTCACTCGAACTGCTCTCAAAATTAATCGAAATTCGAATTCAGAGTATTGCCGTTTTGACGATACGACACCTGATTCTGTAGAGAAGTCCGGCGAATACCTTTCCGGAGATGAGAACGATGACAATATATGGCGACGCCCATGGACTCCATCGCCAGAGGCTGTCTCCTCCAAAAAATCATACCCTGGATTCATCATGAGAAGACTTCGAAAAACATGGAATGCCTTCGCAAGACCTCTCGTACAGCCATGGTTTTCATCTAATCGCGGTGCTTACCGATTGGTTGATTTACCTCAACCAATGCTCAATAACGTAGAACCATACATAACTCACACAACAAGACGGGGTGATGAAGGTACCAATCGATCTTCAGAGGACAATGATTTTGAATTTGGTACAAAAACAATTCGACCGCCAATGCCTTTATACGATGGATCTGAAGCTCCAGACTACAGTGACGATATGGGTCTAAACTTTCATATTTTGAATGATCTCGATACTCCCGAATACCATACAAGCAAACCAGCCAACTCAAAAGATAAAGCCAGACGATTGCTGGGTTTAGATGATTGAACTGGCAGAATTTTTCACATTGTACATAATTTGACGATGATATATTGCGTTTGACTTTCTTCTTTGTGCCCGCTTGATTAATATCAATGAATCTATCGCCAAGGTAGATATTTATAAGTGTAGCTTTAGTTAATACACTCGTTTTTCTCATCATTTATTCCATATTACATTGAATTTTGAGTGCGAGAAATCTGCCTATTGGGCATGCCGGAGTAAATGCTAGCGTTGTCATCAAAAGCCCATCCAAAGTCCTAGGCTCAGCTGCTCTGGATGCTTGGGAAAACGACTTTACTCGCCTACAGCACGAAGGTTCTATCATTTCACCGCCTGACATAGTATCATATCTTAGGTATAGTGAATGTGATGAAGATACTATGACATTCAAGCAAGAAAAAGAGCCATCCAACGCGGCAACATGCGATAAACTTCATGACACTCAAACCATAGTGGCTACAAAAGATAACGATGGAGACGACACCTTCTGTTTTCAATGCTTCAACCATGACTGCAACTGCCTTGTTGAGTGCTGCATTGACTCTGCGGACACTTCCACACACACCGATAGTAAGCACAATCGTTTTTGCCAATTTTTTATAAATGCACCCCTTTATGACCTTCGAGCTAGATGCAAGGTTTCTAGAAACTTTGTCTAATACATCGGATACCGAAAATGAATCGAGTTTTAGTGGCGACCAGACTCCATCACCGACTTGCCTACCAGATCATTCGAACGGATTTTCATTGTCGCAACATAGCTCTGAAGAAAACGGTTTAACTACCTATGACGTGCCATCACAAAGCTTTAGCGGTCTGAGAGGTACTTCGATATTACAAAATGAATTGAGGCGATCCAGCGAATACAAAAACGGTATATCAACGCATCAAAAAGCAGAAGAAAATTCGATATTCATTGCAAAAAGACCAGCTCCCAAAGAGTACGCTATTAAACATCAAAGCCTAAATAATTCTGCGTCTCTTGTTGTTATGATTGTTCCATCCAATGAAACCATACTGAATTTACTGCCTCGATTGGCATTAGACAATGATCTGAATGACATACAATTCAATAGCACCGCTGTAACATGGAACTCACCTCGTGGCCCGGATGATCTCTATTCCCCACGTTGGCAGCGTGGAATTGGTCCCAAGAAAGAAGGGCTGTGTCCCCTGTGTGATCCCACCAGTGATGTCTCCATATCTATACGTAACATGTGGCTCAAAACGAAAACAAGTCGCTTTTGGTAAGTTCTAAAAGCGCAAGTTTGTGATAACCTTTGGGAGCAACATGATCTCATTACAAGACCGTTTAAACACAAGGTATCATATGAACTTTTACCACGGAATATCCGCCTCAAATGGAAGACCCTACTCACCGCCCGTAAGGCTGAGAGCGATAGACAGAGAACATACGTCAAATACAGGAAAGCACGTCATCGTTCATCAGGGATACTGTGGCCAGTGCGGACAATGGGTGGATCTTCAAGCAAGGCAGCCGTTGATGGTACCGGAGCTGAAGGTTAGAAAACTCAGATGATGGTTAGCTTTGTAGCATGGTTACTCATTTCGGGCAAATACCAGTGGTGGAAACATACCCAGAAATGTCATGTGTTAGGCGAAAGATATCAAATTAGTGATGTAAAATGTCTAGCAACACCATCCATTTCCGTTTTATTACCTCCAATGCTTCAATAGCATGCGATGTGTATCATAGTGCGGAAGTGTTACACTCTTAAGATTATCTGGCAATAGCACCGTTATATCGAATTTGTATAGTTTGCTTGGTAGAGCTAAAACACATTCATTCGATAATAAGTCAATATAGAATTAAGGGAATCCGGTGAACCATAATAAAAATTCGACACTTTAAAACCCACCCTTAGTGAACAGGCCTTGTTTAAAAGTTGGATTTAGATATGGCAAAATCAATTGAAACAGTTTCTTAATCAGTTCGTTATCTCGTCTTTGTTTTCGTTTATAGTAGTATAGCTTCTTCCATATATAAGTTCACAGATCAATTGGCCATAGGCTGTATCATGCAACCACGATTGGAAATAAGTTTATGCTCATTATTAGCTGAGAGGTATACGATCCAGTTGACCTCCTAGGAAAGTAGTTTGGAATAGATGGTCTGATAACCGACAAATATGGTTTAGTGCACCCCGCCTTTTTCACGTTGTAAAGCGACATTTTTTATTATCTTCATTTAGTAGAGGAAGGGAATTTCAACCATTAAAAAATCGTTCTAGAAATGACGTTTCAAGCTGTCCATTGGGGCTAAGCGTTGATGTAAGCTATCGCGCGGCAAAAATAAGCCCTTACTTTTTCACAGCATGTTCCAAATAAAAAAAGGGTACTGCCGGTTTGCTTTCACCAACATATTTCACTCAGGATAACTCATGTTTGGTAACTGAAAACACACTGGACGGTAGACTCGTTTACAGTGAAACTGTATATTATATGAGGTCATCCTCTGGAATAGGATAAGCTCGTTCGGTTCATGGCAATGTAAGCTCCGCAACCTACCTCGTCCCTAGAATGTGATCACGGAAAACAAATGAACACTAGTATGAAGAAGCCTGTGTTTATCATCTTCCAGCTATGTTTACTTCGAAACATACTACCTGAAAAACGGCAATACAAAATCACCGCTGGTAATGTAAGCCAGGCATATATTATCGATGCAACCGTAGCTAAAGCCATGAGTTACCCGTGCACCGGAGGTTTAATTAATACCTCGTCCAAAATGAGAGCCAGATCTTATCAGAGCTATTGATGGTTCAACTCCGAATCAGATTTTTTTTTATAATCAGCTGCTGAAACCTACCCTGGGTATATAAAAGTGCAGTCATGTTCTACCTCGCTTCTTCATTGACTCGTTTATATCGATTCATGCCTGCTACTGAACGCATATTACATATTCACAACATGGTTTCTCCTCAAAAAGCTCATTCCACTATCGCCTTCATTGGAGGAGGTAACATGGCCGAAGCCATTATCGGTGGACTTGTCTCCAGCGGTCACCCTTCGTCAAGCATCAGTTTTTCTGACCTGGCCCAAGAACGACGAGACTACATGAAGACAAAGTACCCAAGCATCAAATCATCCGCAGACAATCTTGATGTTGTTGCTGATGCCGAAGTAGTCATCCTAGCTGTCAAACCCCAGGTATTGCATAACGTTATCAGTGGCATTGCTCCAGCGCTCCTGGCCAAAAAGCCCCTCGTCATTTCAATTGTTGCTGGAATCGCAGCGGCTTCCATCAACCGATGGATTGGTGGTGGTGAAAGTGCCATTGTTCGATGCATGCCTAACACCCCTGCTCTCGTGGGCGAAGGTGCAGCTGGCCTGTACGCAACCCCAGCAGTAAACGAAGCTCAGATGGGTTTGGCTGAGAAGATCGTCAACGCTATCTCCAAGCAGACCATCTGGGTCGACTCTGAGAGCCAGATTGACACTGTCACTGCTATTAGTGGATCTGGACCAGCATACTTTTTCCTTATTATGGAAGCGATGGGTGAGTCATACTGAAATTGATGGATCATGCACAGACCAATGAAGATTGGATTTTTTAATGTGGAAAGCCTAAATTGGATTTGTTGAACCTAACTTCATTACTTCTGTTTAGAAAATGCTGGTGTTGAGGCTGGATTGTCAAAAGAAGACGCAAAGGCTTTGACCATTCAGACTTGTTTGGGAGCTGCCAAAATTGCTCAAAACTCGGACGAAGAGCTCGCTACGCTTCGTCGTAAGGTTACCAGCCCCAAGGGAACAACTGAGGCTGCTATCAACGCCATGGAGGATGGAAAAATCCGTAATGTTATGGCCAGTGCTGTTCAAGCTGCACAGAAGCGTAGTCATGAACTGGCTGAGATTTTCGGTGAACAATAGAAACAATACTCCCACAAAAACATCCTTACAGATACATTCTCTTCGATTTTTGTTTGTAATTCTTTCGCACATTGACTTTGTACTATACGCTCGAACTCATCTCCCTTTTCCTCGCTTTAAATATTCCCATTGTTATCCCGTTAAAGAAAATACAGCGGCATCAAACGTGTCCCAGCAAACCATCATTGCTTCAATACCATAAAATTGTAACAATTGCAAACCAAGTATACATAGTAGAGTGAGGTTTATTTGATGCCCTGAGTTGATCTGAAGATTGTATAATAATGCTAAAAGATATGCGTGCAAGGTGGTGTTAATATTGCGTTGCAGTGGAGTGAGGTGTTTTGTGAAAAATGCAAGGTGCGTGTGTGAATCAGAAGTCTAATATTTGCTGAGAAAACCAAAATCAGCATCGGTAGTATGCATGTCAGTACCGGCATGCACCTGAATATTGGCTCTCCAGTCCCGACATACGAAGTTTGCCAATTGCAGATGGATGTTTTGGCAGAATTGGGCGAAGGATATTGGGCTGCGGAGACGGTAACACTGGGTGTGCATGAAAGTACATGGTGGATGGTTCATTATGACGTGGAGTGCTGGGAGCAGATCGAATATGCAAACGTTCAAGCGGCAAAGATGGCGATTGTTCGGCCGCCCACGCAAAACGTGGTTCCCAATTAGGGTGGCTATTGGGATCTTGGGTCAAGGTAGGCGTATAGCTTGGTGTAGGAGTACTGGCACGGCTTTGAATGTTTTGTAATTGAAGACGAAAGGTCAGGTTTTCGGCTTGTAGATTCTGCAGTAACAAGAGCATGGAAAATTAGTGCTAAGCTGCGGAATGGCGCTTGCGGCATTTGCAATCTGTGGAAACATACCTTTATGTGCTGTAGTGTTGCTTTCAGTATACTGCCTTTGTTAGTTTTGATGTCTTTGGAATCCATTTGTGGGAGTATTTCGGCCAATTCAAAAATAGTGTGATTGATATGATCTCTTCGTTTACGTTCTATATGATTGTGATTTTCTTTACGCTTCCTGAGGCGTTCCATCATTGTTTTGCTATCAATCTCGCTTCTGCAGTCGTTATGTGAGTAAATGTGGTGTAAAAGACAAAGCCTTCATCAGCTTAATCTTACCTATTGAGTATGTTTACTCCGTTGACCTTGTATGCTCGTTTGTACTTTCGCTTTGCCTTGAATCCACTGTCTGACATGTCGCTCGAAAAGTTGATGAACATCCCTCCAGCATCCAAATTTTCTGTCTTATGCTCAGTGGCTCTATTCTCTTCATAGTTATCTGAGCCTGTCACATTTGAATAATGCTCTTGAAGGTCGGGAGTAGAGCGGTGGTCGCATCGCTCTAGCATTGCAACTTTCGTGAGGGGGAAGAGAAAACCAACCACTTGTAAGGCGCACCGTGGAAAAAAATTATCGGATCCCGAAAAACAGCGACCACGGTAAGCGTGATCTGATCTGGCAGCTGCGATTTGCTATAATAATAGGTGTTGCGAAAGGTCATTTTTGCTTGAATTGTAATTGAAAAACTTCATCAAGACTCAATTTAATGAAAACAATGCTAGTTTTCTTTGTTTCATCCAGCCAGACCACCTGGTTCAAAATGAATATCGAGAGACGATACGACAAAACGAATTCGGACTGAATATCCAGGCAAAACGACGATAGAGTCCCGCATTTCCATTTATACCTCGAAATGCTATTATTCAGTCAACCAGAAATATGAACGATGAGAAAAGACGCTCGTCACCATTAGAAAATCCCGTTATAAGTCAATCAGCCTTGACGTATTTGTAAGGTCAACGATGGCAAACTTTTTGACTTCAACATTCTGGTCATGAAGCGATTATGTATTCTTAAATATAAATTAAACATGCTATATAACAATGAGAAGACTAAAAGCTTATGCTTCAGGAAAACGTCAGTCGCTTTCTGTCTTTTGTAATTGTCGATGGGGAAGGGCAATTGATGTTTTCACATTCCGCCGAGAAGTAGAGCCTTCTTCTCCAGCATCCAAACCTTCCACTGCGGCGATGTTCAAACCTTTTCAAACTTCGCGTGCTATAACCGGTCCTCTGTACCTTCAGATTCGTTTACATTCTACAACCAATCAACCCAAGTTTGGTTTTGCTCTCGACATTGACGGCGTGTTAATTAAGGTACATACGAAGTCTTAACCTCATATAATGTCACTTCACACTAATACATTTCATTTTCAAGGGCAATCGTGTCATACCACAAGCGCAACGGTAAGTCACTTTTTTACTACTCAGAATCATGTTCGAGATCTTCAATTGTCGAGTCAAAACTGGCATACAACGACTGACATAATATTAATTATTATGATAGCGCCCTGAGACTTCTGAATGGAGAAAATGCGTCTGGAAAGTAAGTAGGGTCAATGGGCCCGATTTAGGCTTTCCGCAAATGTCACTTGGCTAAAAGGAATATTTCGGAAACCCTAGAAAAATCCCATTTGTACTTCTCACCAATGGAGGAGGCGTGACAGAGGAGAAAAAAGCAGCACAAATGAGTCGAAAGCTTGACATGGATGTAAGTGACTAGTGATGATAGACAACAAAAATATTGTCTACTGATCTCAAGTCATTCTCTATAGATTCTTCCGTCTCAGATTGTCCTATCGCACTCACCTATGCGCTCATTAGTCAAGAAATATAAAGATACACCCGTGCTTGTTGTCGGTGGACGCGAAAGAAGTTGCAAAGATGTTGCAGAGCAGTAAGTAGGTTTAACCACAAGTACAACTCTGATAGCATTTTCTGACATTCCTCACTACGAAGGTACGGCTTTCAGCGACCCATTCAGCCAGATGATATCCATCATTGGGAGAAAAGTGTGTGGCCATTTCGCCGCGTTACCGATGACGAAGCTTACGAAGCACAGGTGCGTTAAGAATGGCTTTCCACATGCGAGAATTCAATCGCTAAATCTCACTCATCTGGCAGAAACGATATGACTTTTCAAGAGAACCAATTGAAGCAATCATGATGTTCCATGATTCACGCGATTGTAAGTCTTATAAGTTGGTCTTTAGTGGAATGGCAAGCGTTGACACCAATTAAATGTTTATTAGGGGGTCGCGATCTGCAAATTATGATGGATGTCCTTCGATCAAAAAATGGAATGATTGGAACACAAAAGACAGATTACTCTGTACAAGACACGCCAGTGTATTTTTCCAACGTAAGTTAGGAAGAACTTTGAACGGTTTATATCAATAACTGACATAACATCTTTCATCATCAACAACTCAAATAGCCTGATTTTGTAAGTACCAGCTTTCTGCTAAATGCGAGTCCTTAAGACGACAAAGTCTAAAACTTTTACTTTGATTGCTTAGCTTTGGAGCAATGAGTTTCCAGTGCCACGATATGGTCAAGGAGCATTCAAAACAGCGCTTGAAGCCATTTACAAACGGCATACAGGCAAGGAGCTCAAGTCCACTTCTTTCGGAAAACCGCATCGAGCAACCTACGAATACGCTGAGAAAATCTTGACCTCTTTGCTTCCCAACAATACTCCGCTACAGCGAGTGTTCGCAGTTGGCGATAACCCTGCAGCCGACATTGCTGGTGCCAATGCGTATGGCTGGACTAGTATTTTGGTCAGAACAGGTGTTTTCGATGGCAAAGGCAATTCGAGCGAGTTTCCCGCTAAACTTGTCTGTGATGATATTGAAGAGGCAGTACATTGGGCACTTAACGAAGAAGGTTTAAAATAGATTATTCGTTTAGAAAAGCAATGTAGATTTCGTTTTGTAGTTACTATTTAGTAACTCAGTATGCAACAAATGGGAAAAAAGAAAGGGCATTTACATGTACAAGTGGTTGGCAAAGGTGAGGCTTGCCAAATAAATACAAAGCGTGAAGAAAAATCAGAGCGCTATAGTATAAAATAAATAATATGATGCAAAATGGAAGTCTATAGGGTATGATGCGACCATGTAATCTATAATAGGGAGAATGGGCATGAAAAACTAACCAAGATTTGCTGCCGCAGCTCTAAAGCCACGAAGTTTGGAGCATTCCTTTCTGGCATTTGCTGCCTCAGGACCATTCCACACGCCATTGGCTTTGAACTTGCGATTGTATCTCAGGCAAACCTCTTCTCGAAAGACCTCGTACAACTGGCGATTGTATCGACGCTCTCTCGTTCTTGTATCCTCTGGATAATAATGGGTTTGATGAATGAGGAAATCGTTGGGTAGCACCCAATATTCCACACCACTAATGTAAATCTCAAATAAGCAGGCTGCCTTATTAGCACCATATCCAATGAATCGTTCGTCGCACCATGGTGTTCCTTCCTTTTTGTATATAATGTATGGCTCGTATGAGTGTTGATACGATTTTGTTCGATAGGGCTTAGATGAAGTGTACCACTGGGTGTAATTGGTGTCCATGTGTCCAGGCAGCCATTTCTTATGGAACATATCAATCTGGTCCTTCGTCACCAGCTCAAGCAAGTCTTTCTTCGTGTTGGGGAAAGTTGCGTAATCTAGTCCTTCTGATTGCTTGTTGAATTCGAAAGCAGGAACAACGAGAGCTGCTTTTCCGCTTTGCAGCAATTCCATGGCTTTAGAACTTTGGCGGATCGATTCTCGAAAATTGGTACAAATATGAAAATCGACGTCTGCAATAAAATGAAAGTCAGGAAAAAGCCAGGATTAAAAATTGCAATAAAGCATAGAAGCACATGATTATACCTAGCATCATCACGTATTCTGTGCGTGCGAACAGCTTTGCAACATTTCTCCACAAATTAAATTGGCGGTCATGTTTGTCGATTATTAAATGGACATCGAGGTATTGTCTGACCAAAGGTTCAGTTTCATATATCTGCTGAAGATCTTCCACAATACTGTCGCGCTGGTCATCGTCATTGATATGAATGGCAGCAGATACCGGACCTGCATGAGATAAAGAGAGTAATTTAGATTCAAGGCTTGTCAAACCTGGCAATGGACCCCAGTCCGGTGGCGGTAACTGACCTTTGTAATTTTTGACCAGTCGTGCCAAGACGGGAAATCTATCATGCGTGACCAATGTGCAGATAGTAATATCGTTTTGGCTAAAGTGCTCGGTAGCCTTAAAATAATATGGAGTGACATTCGGTGCTCCCATGGACTGAGAAAAGGATTTCGATAATATAACACTCTCAGGTAACGTTTCGCTTTCACCTTCCAAGAAGAGAAACGTTAGATATAGAAGAAGCATTTTTTTTTCAATCCAATAGTCAAAGCATTACCTTTGCTATTGATCCACAGTGCGGTTTGCTTTCGTTTGGAATTTACCCATGTAGTGGAGGTAATTACATTCTCTGCCGGCGATTCAGAATCAAGAGAATCTCGGCTATTCAAACTCAAGTCAGCTTCGGAAGGAAGCGTTGGGAGATCCCGGTTGACAAGAACGTATAACGTTCCTGTAACATATAGAAAAATCATGTATTTGACTATTCGACTAAAATGTGGTTTTTCTGGTCGCATCCTTGTTTAAACTGTGAAAGAGAGCGAGGTAAAGGGAAGGAAGAAAAATCGTAGACATACAATTACGTTTTTCTTCAAACATGTCTGATACCAAATTTAGAACGACTCTTGAAGGTCCGACCAGGAGAAATTTTGCCAAGTTGCGGCAAAACAAGGCATTTTAAAATACGATTGGGTTGTTAGAGCTTTCATTAAAAAATATCTGCAGATCATACGCAAAAGCCGTTAGTTTATTCATTTAAAGGAACTGAAAGAACTGCTGCCGGACACCCATCTTTCAGAGCTCTTTTTCTGCTTTTCCTTGTAGAGATGTTCGTCTCTCATGTGGCAACTCCAGATATCTCGATAATCAACTAATCATCCTTGTGAATGGTAGTACGCAGCCTGAACACACAGAAAAAATAATTTGCTGAATAGCTGAAATTTAAAGCTTCCATAGTACACTAGAAAATGAAACGTTGCATTATCGAGGGCGAATGCCCTGCTTAAGCTCAAGCACTTATAGATCTACACCAAAGAGTATCGATAGAATGGTCTTCGTTAAGGCATTTTGGGAATATGCTTATGTAAGTCAATTTGTTTCATAGATTATACCTACTGTTCTGTTGGAAAGTTTTTTCGGCAAGTATTCACTTGAAGGGCCAAAGTACGCTAATTTATATAAAATTACTTCGTTAAATGATGCTTTGCTAACATCGAACTCCGGGAGAGGACACGGACCGCTATGGCCAACTTAGCGTTAAGTAGGATGAAGAGGATCAAAACTTATTATTTGCAAAAAGCCAGCTGGTCAATTAATGCTACTATCATAATGGTTTAATGTGATTATGACATTCAGATATTATAGCGTGGCTGTCATGTAAGAAAAAGTGGAACAAAAGTTTTTGAGTTGGCTTTTGATGATTTTGTTTGGAACGGGAGTTCAAATCTATTTTTTCGTTTTAGCTCGTATCACAATAGCCAGAATATGGCCATACAACGACATTTTCCAAACGACAACATGTAATAACTGCACAGCGTCTTTCAATCAGGCAAATTAATTTTAGGAAACAGTCTCTTAGCTAGAGATATGGAGCAAACAACATCAATTGAGCAAAAAACGTGGGGTTCCACATTCAAATAAAAAAATAAAAAATTATTTTCATAAGGTGATTCCAAAAATAGCGCAATTTTGGTGGTGACGCATATGTCACTGAGAGCGTACTTCGCGAAACCGCGACAAGTCCTGCTACTTTCTTTCTCAGTCATGGCTACCCATCATAGTTTCCCAGTGTTGAATCAAGTAAGTGATAACCTCCCACCACTACGCAGAAAAAAGCAGCAACCAACTACCATGAACTAACACGAACACTTTTCAGCAATTTATTGTTGACAAGAAATATAGCTTCATCAGAGAGTTAGGTCAAGGGGCATATGGAGTTGTATGGTGAGAGTTGTGGCAGTGATTTCCATTTTTGCAAACCTGATGACCGGCGTGAATACAGTTGGGAAATGTTGCCACTATCACTATAGCAGATATTGCTTGGTCATTCAGGGCGTCATTACTAATTCATTACTAATTGTAATTTCAACACGATCTACTTAGTGCTGCAACCAATACTCAAACCAATGAGCAAGTCGCAATAAAAAAGGTCACCAAGATCTTCGAAAAGCAAATTCTAGCCAAGCGAGCTCTGCGTGAAGTCAAACTTCTCAAGCACTTTAATGGCCATGAAAATGTACGTGCATATGTCTGCTTTTATGCAAATGCTTTGAAAGTAGAAATGTGCTAAACTGTCATGTCATCTATTAGATCACTGCCATTCTGGACATGGATATTCATAACGTCCATGATTTCAACGAAATGTATGTATCAAATGTGTTTGCCTTCCGCACACATAGACTTTTGTCTTGCTTATCTGTCCCTTTTTATTTTTTTCACAGCTACTTGGTGCAAGAATTAATGGAAGCAGATTTGCATCAAATTATTCGATCGGAGCAGTTGCTAACTGACGCCCACTTTCAATACTTTGTCTACCAAATTTGCCGTGGTTTGAAATATATCCATAGTGCAAATGTAAGTTATTAGCTTGGTACGTGTGCTGGTAAATACAGGAGAAAGGGGTCTAACTGACCAATGTTATTTGTAGGTACTTCATCGAGATCTAAAGCCCGGTATGTACTTTATCATATTATGAATAATTTGTCCTACAGGCTGAAGCTTATATCATTTACTTCACAGGAAACTTGCTGGTCAACGCGGATTGTGAATTAAAAGTCGGTTTTCATAATACTTATGGCAAAAGATTCTGTGGCGACAAGCCTCCTAACCAAGCCTTCTCTTTTAGATTTGCGACTTTGGACTGGCCCGTGGCTTCTCAGACTCGCCTGACAGTAACCAAGGCTTTATGACCGTATGTACAACTAGCCATGCATGAGTCGGATCGTGCATGCTATCTCACTAGCCATTGCGTTTAGGAATACGTTGCAACAAGATGGTATCGCGCTCCTGAAATTATGCTTAGTTTCCAAAACTATACAAAAGCTAGTAAGTTGTTCTCTCTTGGGATAATCTCATGATCGCTTTTCCCCTAATATGCCATTTATAGTCGATATGTGGTCCGTTGGTTGTATCTTTGCTGAAATGCTTGGTGGCAAGCCCCTTTTCAAAGGTCGCGACTGTAAGTAAATGATAAGGTTATGAAGTCGTCGGCGTCGAGGTTCTAACTTTTTGTTTTAGATGTTGACCAGTTGAATCAGATCTTGGGCATTCTCGGTACACCAGATGAAGCAACACTTCGACGAGTAGGAAGCGAAAGGGTACAGTATTTAGGTGACTTATGTAGCCAAGGTCAAAGCCATAAACCGTATTGAGACAAGGTTACTTTGATTTTTTAGGCACAAGTGTATATTCGCAGCCTTCCACCTATGCCTCGAATTCCCTTTGAAAAGTTATACCCAAAAGGTATGGTACATCATAAGGCTCCATATGTTATATGCAAAATAATGCCTCTCTGGTTCAATGTACTCACGGCTACTTTTCCCGGATACAGCAAACCCACTTGCAATTGACTTGCTCAACAAGCTATTGTGTTTCGATCCTGCCCTCAGAATCACAGTTGAAGAAGCATTGGCTCATCCTTACCTCTCAGCTTATCATGACGAAGACGATGAACCAGTTCACCATCAGCATTTTGATTTCTCATTCGAATCTGTGGAGGCTATGGATGATATGAAGAAACTCATCGCACAGGAAGTGATGTCTTTCAAGGCGAGTAAGCAAGCCATGCTTCAACCACAGCTTAGCCCTGGTGCCAACTTGAGACGTAAAGACAGGCAAGTGTTAGGATTTTCATACAAAAAAAACTTTGTTTGCCAATTATATAGTAACGCGCATAACTGCTTTAGCTTGTCAGCACAGGATAGAGAGGCATTAGAGAAAACGAAACAAGCTGCCGCCGCCCAAGGCAAATCTACCGATCACCAATATCATCACAGCCAAGGAGTGGCTGCCACTGCTGGCGGAAACATTCAACCCCCGGACAATATGCCAATGGAGGTGGATGAATTAGAACGAGAACTTAGCGGACAAACTCGAATTTGAACACATCAACCTTTGTAATAAACAGACATAAAATATATATGAAGATTGTGTATTTCGTAGCATTCTAGCAGCGCCAGTGTCATAGCTAATATAATATGGCAGTCTCTATAATCCTAATGGCTCAGAGATGCTTTGGTCAAGCGTTGGCAAGACCTCGATGGTATCCTTCCAAACTCTCTTTCTCAAAATATCACCTTCTGCTCCCAAGGTTATATCTGCGGTCTCTGTTGGCTGGCAGTTATGATAAAAGATGGCTTCGCCAGGAGTACCAGCACTGGGATCAATGCAAGCGAACAAATGAGTTTTGCAGCCTTCGTCCATGTTTCTGGCATATTTAAGGATGTGTGGTGGGAGGTTCTCACGCATGAAATCACTGTTGGTGGAAAGCACAAGGCCTGGGTTGCAGTTAGATACAACAATCTTGTGATCTTCTTCTACCGTGCTTTGGGTCATTTTCTTTGCGAATTCTTGAGTCCAGAATACGTTTAACAACTTTGTATCCATATAGCGCTCGCGTGCATCGCTATAATACTCAGGTGTGCTCATAGCTTTGATGACACTACCGTCTTGACCCGCTGATCTTAAAGTAGCCCAATAGTGAACTAGAAGTTATAGTACTGTTAGTCATACAATGTATGGATCATCGTGTTGATTCTCTCGAGCTCTGAGACTTACCATCCGAGGCAACGATCACAATACGCGGTCGGTTTGCGGGAGTCGATTTAGCGGCAGTACGTCTAATGGATGGCAAAAGGCTCAAAGCAAGCAATGATGCTGATAAATGGTTGGTTTGCAAGCTAAGTTGAAAAAGTTAGTTGGTTTCATTATGGCAAGGCCGACGTAGATGCTCGTTTTGATTGGCTTACACTTCTTCGTGACCGTCGCTGGTCATGTCCATCTCTCTACGGGTGAAGGGAAGCATACCAGCATTGGCCAGTAGGATGTCTAAATCCAGACCGGACTCGTTATACTTCTTAGCGAATGCCTGTACACTCTCGAAGGACGCTTGATCTAAAGGCCATGCTTCCACGTTCTTGAATCCGATTTCAGTCTTAATGTCTTCCACAGCTTTTTCTGCGGTCTTCATGGTGCGACTGGCCAGGATGATCTTGGATGGATTCATAGTGGCTAGTTTTCTAGCGCATTCTAGACCAATGCCTGTGGAATAAGGATCAGTAAGAGTTTGCAGTTCCAAAGCAATGTGTCTTAGCTACCACGTACCACTATTGCCTCCAGTGATCACAATGGTCTTTCCACTAAGATCTTGGTTATCGACATGGAGAGGAGCTGTTTGGGAGGCGGCAAAATCAGTTTCTTGCGAAAATTTCATGTTTTAGAGATTAAGGTACTTGTAGGTATCGTTTGACCAATACCTTGTCTTAGTTTTTATATTCAACGATGTCGGGTAAATTATGACCGGGCGGGTCAATTTTTGTCTGAAATCGGCGGCGGAATTTTGTTTATGCTTGGGTGCGTAATGCCTGCGTACGCCAGTAGCTGCGCGTAGATGTCTTCGGAAGTTGTGTGCGCCATTCAAAATTGAGCATGATCTTTTCTTGTCTTTGTCATTGATACTTTCTGAAACTACAGGTTACAAGTCCCTTGTAGAGACAGACGGAATAATCTTCGCTATCAGCAACTCATTTGTCAGAGATTTGTTTTTAAAATGTGCTTATTCTGTCGAATACCCGCTGTTTATTAAAAAGTACAAAGATTTGCAAAATATATGGACAAGAGAGCTGATGGGAATGTCTGTTAGCATCAAGTATGAATAAAGGCTATGTTTGCTGATAAGCTTTCTAGAAATTGCTCGAAGGCCATGATCTCGATGTATATAAAATCTATAGTGTGCTGTGTGCCTTTTTCAACGACCACTCCTTCACGATCTTCGAAGGCGCGTATCGTTCAATTGCATCCATTCCACCGTCATATCTACTTTTTGATATTAATCATCAGTAACGATATAAATAATGCACTAGTTGAATGAATTGCAAACTCACCTTCTTTTTCTTGGACTGGTGAAATCGTCAGGAATTGACAGAGCTGCGTTTGGCGTTATCGAAATTGGGCTATCGCCAGGTAATTTGGCATCAAACGTTTTTAGTAACTTTCTAAATGCGCGTTGTACGGCGCTAACTTTGCTGCTATCTCGCGTGTAAATGCGGACTATGACTTCCTGAAACTGACTTGGAACCATGTATGACACCTGCTCTTTTGGAATGAAGAACGACTCTATATACATGTATGAATCAGATTCCATGCTATCCATTGATTTTAGCCATGTGGAAAATTTACTAACCTCTGTCCCAGCGGTTATAAAATTTGATGGAATCAACAGGGTTCTTATCCTTCATGGCATAGTTGATTTTCAACCATTCAACCAGAACGTCATCACTCGACAAGTGTACATTATCCTCTTGATGTGATATGACCTCTTCTGAATTTATTTTATCCTAACAATACTAAAGGTTAAATTTGCACATTCTTAGGTTGAATACTAGACATATGGAAGTGATCTTTCACTACTCACCTTTCCGAGGTATTGCATAAGATCTTTCGGTATGATAAATTCATCAGCGAATTTGTAGAGATCACGTGTCCGAATACGCTTCATTATTTGACGCGCCTGGGCTAGTTCAGGTTCCTTTGACCGTTCAATGACGCGAAGAATATCATCAGTTAGATTGAGGTAATCCTCCCCATTATCGACTGCCTTGGATATTCCAAACGTCTCATCTGCTGCTAACAAAGCGTCTGTGATCATCAGTTCGATTGCCTTGCCTAATGTAGCAAGGAACGTTAGCTTTGATTCACATGGTAGAAGGTATAGCTCAGTCAGAGACTTACCAACGCGGTGAGTGTATATCCGTTTGAAGAGTGAATATCGCGTGTGGAAGAGCTCAAACAAATTGTACGCTTCTTTGTGATGGTAACAAATCTGGTTGTCCACCACCCGAGTAAACCACATTAGACGCTTTGTGTCGTATGATGACTTAATGCCGAGGTTATAGCAATCTCTTTCGATATAGTCAAATTTGTCGACATCGACACTATTTCTCTTGTTGGCGACAATGTCGAACAGAAAAGCCCTTTCGTCGTATTGACTGTGGTGTGATAAGAAGATTTAGCCTGATTCCTACATTTGATTCATACGTAACCCAAGTAATATGTACCTTTTTGACCGAGGATTTCCAGCAATGAGATCTTTGATGAAGTTGATTTGAGAAGTGTCAATGTCAATATGATTATCATCGATTAGATAATCCAACATCATTTCTGAAGCGTTTTCGTGGGACCAATTTATTCCTGGACTATTGACAACGTAAGATGGTTAGCAAAGGCGATAGTAACCGGGCAGTGCGATGAGAAGAAATTTCACAAACCGAGCTCGAGGCATAAATTCATTGTCGAACACGTGCGAAAATGGACCATGACCTGTCGTACAATGAGGAGAAAGTGTCAGATTTGTTCAATTTCCTAATTTGTACAACCCTCTACGCTACGTACCGAGATCATGGCAAAGACCGGCAAGTGTCACACATCGAACCTCATCTTCAGTAATCTCAAGCTCGGGCTGCTCACTCCGAAATTTGTTGATTAAAGTGTTACTGAGATGCCCAACGCCTACAACCGAAATGGTCAATTCAAAAATTACAGGGGATAAACAAAACACAATTCGTAACCAAACAAATCGCTCAATTTACCAATCGAATGCTCAAAGCGATGATGACTGCCACCAGGAAATACAAAGTAAGCAGACCCTAACTGAACTCAAAAAATTATAATAGAATAGCATGTAAATTGAATAAAAAGTCATTTCATCTCGAGGATATATAAGAAAAAAACCCTCACCTGCTTCAAATCTCGGAGGCGTTGGAATTGTACGGTGTCAATGAAGTCAATGGTGTCATGGTCCAGCTTAATGTGCCCATGAATCGGGTCATTAATTATCTTGTACGATTCGTCAAAAACACTAGATGTCCGAGAAAGAGTTCTATCCATATTTCCTGTAGACAAGAAGTTCGTATCGTTTTCGTGCTGCGAGAACATTGTCACCGAAGCCTTAGTTCCTTGACCACAAGGGAAGCAGACTTATTTTTTGAAGCGAATCAGTCAATTTTGGCAATTCTTCGAGCACGTGATCTCCGCGTTCAGTTGCTTCTTTTTTCGAGCAGTGGCAAACTAAACAGATCCTTTGTTAAGTTATGGCTGGAAGAGGATCACGCGTAGTATTTGGTACGATTGAAGTTTGGCACAGCATAATATTATACGCATAACCACTAATGCCCTCAACTTAACAATAGTTGGAAACATTCCATTCGACTGCACAGAAGAACAATTGATTGATGTCTTTAAGGAAGTTGGCCCAGTAGAGTCATTTAGGTTAGAAACCAGACGTGTTATACTTTAACAGCATTATCAAGTACTAACTTTTACAATGATAGACTTGTTTTTGATAAGGACACAGGAAAGCCAAAAGGCTACGGTTTTTGCGAATTCCAAGGTATATTATCACTATAGTCTTCAGCTTCGCGATTATCTGAATGCTCACTAGGCGATTGGCAATCTGTTTTTGAAAAGATGCTGAAACCGCCTCAAGTGCCGTTCGAAATTTGAATGGATACGAATTGGGAGGGCGTCAGCTTCGAGTCGATTATGCAGATATGGATCCAGCGATAGAAGCGCAGCGCCAGCGGGAGCGGGCACACGATGTATGTATTTGATCAAATTCATATATGTGACGAAACATTGTTACTAAATTATGACTATGAAGAACCGAAGGATGCCAAACCAACCACCACGATCAGCGCCTCCTCCGATGCAGCAAACAAATATGCCCAACGTCGGTCCTACACCAGATTCCAGATCAGCTACTGACCAAATATCTGGAACGCTAGCCTCAATGAACCCTCAACAGCTGTATACCTTGATGACGCAGATGAAGGTGATTATTTAAAAGCTATAAACTGACATCGAATGGACGGAAGGCGCTAAAGATTTTGTTCAATAGCAACTCGCTACGGATTCACCAGATTACACGCGAAAATTCTTAAACACAAACCCTCAAATAACTTATGCTTTGTTCCAAGCAATGATTATGATGAATATTGTTGATCCTAACATGATATCGGTGAGTAGAACAGATCTATGAAAAAAGTACTTTGAGGGAATTTGATACTGAACTGTGCTCGTCTCCTAGCGAATATTGACCAATGCACCTACAACAGCCAATGCAGCGGCGCCGCCTCCCATGCCCCAAAATGTACCTCCACCTCCAAAGATTTCAAACGCAGGTCAACAGCAGCATTTCCGATCGCCAAACCCACAAATGCCTTATCAGCAACCCGAACCAATGATGAACCCAGTGCCAGGCATGCCACAGCCACCCGCTCCCATGCCTCCGGCAGGAACAAGTAAGTGTCGCTGATGGTTTGTAATGGAGGTGCCAATGCATATTGACAATATCGAAACGTTTTAGATGATTTGCAACAGCAACAGAGAGCACTTCTTATGCAAGTCCTTCAACTGAGCGATGCAGACATTGCTGCATTACCCCCAGGTCAACAGGAACAAGTCCGACAATTGGTAAGCAACATCGAAAGCAGCGTACACAAAAGGTTTAAATCCCATACTAACATTCCGCATCTATTGCAACCAACCTTCATTAGAAACAACAAATCTTAATGTCACAAAACTGAGCATAATTGCACGTACTCAATCAATAAAATTAAAACTGTATTTTGCAACTTGCAAATTTTATTTTATCGTTTGTATTTAACGTTTTGTCCCTTTTTTGCTCTTTCTTCAAGCTTGGCTTGACGCTTTGATTTTGCTGGGCCAGTAGGTTCATTGCTTTCCTCAGTAGAACCGCTGCTCTTGAGGTATGGTGCAATGAATGGCCATAATTTGAAGCCAGCGTAAACAGGAATCTAAAAAATGTGAGGTCAATAAATCGATTGTGAGTGTCCTTGGTATCCATTTTTGATGACTTACCACAATGTAGGTATACCAGAATTTGGAGGAGATTACCGCCGTGGTGATATGTACAAACCATGTGATATAAATGATATCAAACATGTAACTGCGCGTAACTAAAATGTTACTACGATCGGCGGGAAGACAGAGAAACTATTCCACAGATCGAGAAACAGCAAAAAGGCAAAAATAACAAAAATGTAATTCAACTCACGCTGTCAACCCTTCTGCGTTAAGATCGTCACCACCGCTAGCAATACTTCCATCTGCTTTGTAGTTTGGTGTGCCAGCGTTCTTGAGAACATTATAAAAGTAAAAAGTGATGCCACTTGTGATACTGTACGCCAACAGAGTGGAAAATGTGAAAGTTTTCCAGAACATTATGCCTCTCCACAAAACATAAAAACCCTTTTTTTTTCCATGTCCGGATTAGTAAGTTATTTGTCGGTAAATAGGACAACACAGAAGGGGGAACTTACATTAACAACTAAGAAACCAATGCGAAGGTTAGCTAGGATCTTAGCGTTGTTAGCTGCGATCTTCTTCGAGGACGCGTTGGCCTAGTACGTTTTACATCCCGGGAAACCGTTAGGCGATTAGATAGGCAAAGCATAAAAAAGATCGGACGATCGTCCGAGAATTATTATCCATCTTACCATGGTTATAGTCTGAGGCGTGGACGATGATGGTCCCCGCTGAGTTTTGCCCGCCTTGCTTATTGTGGCGTGACTGGGGTTTCTTCGCATCAATTGGTTGGCGAGCACTCCAAATCCTAATTACCAACTATCTTGTCCAGCTGATGTGACCCTGCACCATATCCCCCTCTTTGGTACGTTTTGCGTAAAAATAGATCATGAAGCCCAAATAGCAGCCGTAGTTGGGAAGTTAAGATCTCCAAAATTGGCAAAACTAGCAGCTTCGCCAACAATTTGCCTGGGTGTGAAAATCCACGGTAACATCAAACTTTATTTGAATGGCTGGTATCCAAATAAAAAGAAAATAAAGGGTATAAAAATCATTAAGTTCAAATTTGTTTAGCTGCTAACTTCTGCATCCATTATCATGACTGAAGAGGTCCCTAAGAAGCACAGTCAGTTTGCCCTCTATGTTGCTGCAATTCTAGCCGCTGTTGGTGGTGTAGGTGTTCTCGATTCTATTTCTAATGCCAATCACTCCGCCTTACTGATTGTCTCCCTTTTTCTCTACAGTTTATCTCTGGTTATGACACAGGTAAGCAGCTACACGATGCTGCGTAAAGTAAGCAACACATGTAGCTCACCTATATATCAGGTGCAATATCTGGTATCTTGGCCATGAGCCAGTTTACGTCTAGATTCCCTCCCTTGGATGGTAACAGTTACAATCAGGGTCTATTTGTCGCCGCTATTCTTCTCACGGCTATGCTGGGATCTTTGTTGACTGGCTGGTTTGCCGACAAAATTGGTAGAAAATGGACTATCATGACGGGATCATTCGTGTATGCGTTTGGTATCATGTTCGAAATCATTGGCGCCAACTTTGGTATGATGGTAGCTGGACGATTAATTGGCGGTTTCGGTAACGGTCTTTTGACAAATTCTGTTCCGTTGTATCAGTAAGTAATGGGACCAGTATAAATTTATCCAGTTGCTTCATAGTGTTTATTAACAGTTGATGGTACAGCTCTGAAATCGCACCACCAAAAATTCGTGGCCGTCTTATTTGTCTTTTCCAGCTCATGATAACGTTCGGTATCGTTGTCAGTTACTGTGAGTCAAATTTGCTTGTTTAGACAATTTGAAACTACGATCTCGATCCCTATCTCATGTGTTACACGGGTCCATTTTTTTTGTGTAGTCATTGATCTTGGAACTTCCAATATCCAGAGTGATATGGCATGGCGTGTGCCTTTTATCGTTCAAATGATTTTTGCCTTGGGTCTTGGTTCAGCAATGTACTGGTTGCCTTACTCGCCACGTTGGCTTACAGACAAAGGCAGAAATGAGGAAGCTTTGCAGGTTTTGGCTGACATGCGTGCTGATGGTGATATCAACGACCCTGAAGTTCAGAAGGAATTCAAGCAAATTCATGATGAAATCCTACTGGAACACGAGCTGGAAATTAGAAGGTAAGTAATCTGACATATCAAGCGAGTCGTACATGCCCTCTTCAGAATTCTCGTGTGACCAAACCTCATATATGTACTGACTCTGACATCCACTTCTTAAAACTCCAGCTATGCTGAGCTATTCAAAGGCACAGTTCTAAAGAGAACTATCATTGGTGTATTCATTCAATCCGCACAGCAATTCACCGGTATCAATGGTGTGCTTTACTATGCTCCCTCTATATTCCAAGCAGCCGGTTTGTCTGGAACAACCAACTCTTTGGTCGCTACTGGAGTCACTGGTATCTGTAACTTCGCTGCAACCCTACCTGCTGTTATTTGGATTGATCGTTGGGGTCGTAAGCCCACTTTGATATCCGGTGCTTTTATTCAAGCTTTGGCTATGTTCGTCATTGGAGGAGTTTTCCAAACGCAATCCTCTATGGTGGATGGCAATCTCGTCATGAACTCTACAGCTGCCACCAATACAGTCATCGCCTTCATATTCATTTTCACTTTGGCATTTGCCTATTCTTGGGGAGCATGTGGATTCATCTATCCAGCCGAAATTTTCCCAATGAGAGTCAGAGCAAAGGTAATTTGTACATCTGTCTGTCAAAGAAGTGCCATCAGAACACTGACAACGGTTTTGTTTCCATTTTAATCAGGCTACTTCTCTTACTACCGGTGCCAATTGGCTTTTTGCCATTGTCATCACTTTTATCACCCCTGTTGTTATCGCTGCTACATCTAGTGGATTGTATTTCTTGTTTGGTGGATGCTGTATTCTTATGGGAATTGCTTGCTTTTTCATTCCAGAGACAGCTGGTCGGTCTTTGGAAGACATGGAAATCGTTTTTGGAGACGATCCAGCCATAGAAAAGCGTGCCGCTATGGAGCTTGGTGTCAACGTCGATGATTTCCAAGAAATTGCTGCAAACCACGGCAAATAATTAACTGCAGTGATTATTTCACCGATAGTGACCGTATTTCGTTTAATCAAAGTCTATATATTTATGTATTCTGTCTAATACTACCGTTCCTTCTTTTTATCTTGTTAACTCGCAAAAGTATCGTATTATACTGTATGACCACATTAATGCGGAAAAGCCAATATAAAATGAAAGAAAAGATCAAAAGACAAAAGAAAAAAGAAACAAGCTAAATGTGCAAGGGATACAGCTTTTATATATCTGCTGGCAATAATTTCACGAAGTGCATGTTGATTAATTGTCTAGCACGAGTATGCCACATTTGAATGCGAATTTACATAAACATTTTAGCTATAATTTCATGTTGGCTTACAAAACAAAGATGAATATCTACAATTCGCTCGGTCCACAAAAAAGAAATTCGATGATTTTGAGCCAACAGCCAAAAAATTCGGTAAAATTTATTGCCCTGCCATTGAAATTCTCCCAATTCATATCGATAATTGCAAATCCACACATGGATACACATGGGAAGAAATAAGCATTTGACTCCAGAGCAAGTGAACAAAGCAATCACACTTACTAAAGATGCAAAGTGGAAGCCTGGAAAAGTTGCAGAACATTTGGGAGTTTCTAGAACAGCCATTCGCAATCTTGTCAAAAGAACCAATGATCCGAACTCTGTAAAACGAAATAAGCCGATCGGTACTCGGCGTGGTATAGATAAAGTTCATCACCAACGGATCCTGGAGATTGTAAAAGAGCAGCAATACAAAAATCAGTTTGAACTCACAGACATGTTAAATGAAGAATTTGGTCTTACTGCTTCTCGTACCACATATATCCGTTTGATACATGAGTTGACCATGAACCAGAATTCCAAGTCAAAATCAACCAAGCAGCGACATCTGCTGAACGAAAATCTATCTCGGAGAGAAGAATTTACCGCAGAAATCGCTGATGTTGGTCTTAATATCGACAATGCAGAGGTTTTCTTGAAGCGTGCGAGCGATGCAAATGACCCTCTCATGTCTGCTGATTTTGAGTACTGGGACGCTGTATTTACCTCATTGCAAAGAAAAGGTGCAAGTAAAATGACCGATTTTGAGCTTGTTCAGACATTTAGAACATATGCTGAAGACCGCTGTCAAAAGTTTCATGGTGAGCCACTTGGTCTTTGAGTGGATCTTTTTATCTCGTTTTGCTAATGTCAGCTACACCTTACATTAGCTCGTGGAATTGCATACGCACTAATAAGAGAAGGAAATATCATCTTCGAAGGAGGCTTCGGGAAAGCAAATGATACTATGACAAAAGTTTCGGAAACCGTAAGTGGAGCTATGCTATAGGTTCCCTAACTTGATGCTTTTGCTAATCATTATATTCTACTCTGAAAGACGCAATGGCCAATAGGAGAGTTTACGCATTCATTTATTGCTGTTTGTGAGTAATTTGTCACTTAGTCGATGAATCGATCTCATGTATATTGAATTTTCGGTCACAGTAGCGGCACAGTTAGCAGAGAGCGGACAACTTGGATGGAACGAGCCAATTTCTACATATATACCAGAATTTTCACTGTCTGATGAAGTTGCTTCGAAGTATACAACCATAATAGATCTTTTGGCGAATAGAACGGTACGAGTAGAAGTGATCTTGTGTGGAATGCAAAAAACTATGTAATGTTCATGCTCATCGACTGTATACTATTCATTTAGGGAATACCTTATAACGAACTAGCCGTAGCCGACATATACCCACATGGTCAATCAGTTACTCAAGATTGGCTACACAAGCAGGTTCCCGCTTTGATTATGGAAAGACTCAAACATATAGCCGCGGTTGAATCATTTAGGTCAACCTCGGTTCCCAACGAACTTACATACCTTGTAGCCATTCGTGTTTTGGAAGCCATTGCATTCAAGAGTTGGAAGGATCAACTTCAAGAAAATATTTTAACACCGTTGGGACTGAAGAATACTGGAGTTTACTCCAAGACAAGATATCGGGACAAGAAATTTTACGCAACAGGATATACATATGACGACTATGGGACTCAATCGATAGACACTCCAATTCCGATGTTTGAAACTTTGTACAGCCAATATACCGCGGCTAAAGGAATGTTTTCCACCGTGCACGACATGGCTGAGTGGATAAGAAGTCTAATGCATGGCCCAGAGACTCTAGAGCGTGTGCCACCAGTTTCTCGCGATACCCTTTCAAACTATATTTTTGCAGGACATAGTATTTCGTCCTCATCGAGTCAGCCACATTTCGGCACAGCATTGCATGGTCTTGGATGGACTATCAGCACATTCAGAGACGGGCAAGTATGTAGTCATTTTAGCGAAATTTCCGGGATAACAACGTCTTGCATTATGGCTCCAGCTCAAGGTTGCGGAGTCATTCTTTTCACCAATCAACAAGACTCTCCGCTATGCAATATCCTCCCCTGGTGTGCTATGGATCTCTTACTGGATAAGCGACCAAAAAATTTTCTTTCAGCTTTTCAGAAGTGGAAAACACATCGCTTCGAAACACAAGTGGCAGAGGAACGTACCAGGATCGCTTTAGCGAGTGCCAATGGTCACAATGAGGAATTTGCGCATAACTTTATGGGATTATTTCACAACAAGCATTTCGGCGTGGCCCGTGTTGAGAATCAAACGACTCAGAATGGAACACCCGCTCTGTTACGTATGAAGTTAGGACTACTGGATGGGAAACTTCATCCAAATCAAATAGTTGGGTATGTGTGGGATCTCGACGAGGTCTCTAGTAAGGTCATTGGTCGGAAGTTACCATATGTATATTCGGTGCGATTACTTCAAGATCAGATTGATACAAAAAATAGTCTGCAATGCCTATCCCTCACTCGGCTGAGGCCCGATTCCTTAGAACCTGTGGATAAGCCTATTTATTTTGAACGACAGTAACACTGCTTTTCAGATATCAATATAGAGTATTCTCATAAACATAAACATAAACATAAACATAAGCATCTGTAGTCGTAGATTATTTTGTTATGGGATGGTGTTCAAAGTGAGAGATGACATACAATCAATAGGGTGGGAAGGAAGTGACGATTTGTGCTCCCAGTGTCACGAATTGAATGCTTATGAAATAAGCGTACGGTTTCTCGGCTAAGGTAATTGTATCACACATAAAAAAAAGTAAACTCCATCCAGACCAGGTATTGCAATGGAAAATTTCTCAATGCCTAAAAGGTACCTACTGGGCGAGCAGGTCGACGTAAACCCCGCCTGATGAGTAAATATTACTTATTAAACGATCGCTTTCTATTGTGTCACTCTTGTGAATGAGATGGTTGAAGAGGCTGCAGCTGCCATTTTCAAAACCATCGATAATCCGTTTGCTTCAAAATGATCAGCGGCTAGCATACAATTTTTCCAAGACAGTGTGGAAGGGTACATGGAGAACTGAATCAGTGTGTTGCTGTAACAAGGAAAATTTAGAGTGGTACTAGTAAGACCTGAGGGTGTGAACGGGGTACAACTGGGGTAAAAGGCAAATTTTCTCTACAAAACCTCCTTGTCACCGATGGATGAAAAGCCATCGTGACCCATCTTTATTTTCCTTTGTGTATGGGGTAGTTACCTGGGCAGCACAAATTAATGGGTCACGTTTCACGGTTGCTGCTCGCAGAAGGCGATGGTTTAGCATGCTGTGGCGGTTAGGCATGTAATGTGTAATTTTAATAAGACGCCCTTACACAAGGACCAGTATGGGAATTCAAACTGGTCCCTTTTCGGCTCATCACTGATGGCATCCTAGAAATATATGATGAATGCATTTTATCTCAAGCCTGTTTAGCTGATATGAAGTCAATCCATCATTTACATTAGAGCTCATTTCGTTTCGTGTCTTTGCTTTTGCTTTTGGCTTACGGCATTCATTGTTACATTGTATGCCGGTCCACAAAGCACACGAGGTCCACCATCTTCCCAGATCCCATCGCTTCGGTGGGGCTAACCCCACGTTCTTTTTCATCACGCGAGTTTAAATTCCACGCCACAAGTGATCTGAGATTTGTACGCCTGCGTTCATGACTTTGAGATGAAAACGAAAGTGCTCGCGTGGCAATATGCATTTTGTACAATGGAATTGATATTTGGGCGCGCAGTGGCTACACGGTCAACTGAAAGAGACAGTCTCCTCGACACACGAACAAGATATGTATATAAGGAGCAAACTCTAGCACTCAAAGACGATATCATATCCAGTCAAGATGAAATTCACAACAATCTCCACTGCCTTGGCCGTCACTTTTGGTAAGTGCTATGTTCAAAGGGCTAATTTGAAATGATGGAATCAAGCTTCTGACTAATTTTCTTTGTTTCTATCGCCTTGCATTTATTTTGAAAAAATTAGGTTACAGTGTCCTTGCTTCTCCTATCGACAAGCGTGCAGTTCCTGGCTACACCTCTCGTTTCCAGACTCTGTACTCTCAGATCCATAACTCTACTAATGGATACTTCAGCTCTCTCGGCATTCCGTACCATAGTGTTGAAACTTTGATGTGCGAGGCTCCTGACTATGGTCACGAATCGACTTCTGAGGCCTTTTCCTATTATATCTGGCTTGAAGCCGTATGTATAAACATTACAACGAGCTTTATCCTTTGAGCATAGTTTTCTAATAATCTTTACACAGGTGAACGGAAAAGTCACTGGAGATTGGACTGGTTTCAACAAGGCCTGGAGCATTCTTGAGACCTACTTGATCCCAAGTGCTGCAGATCAGCCTACCAATTCCAACTACAATCCCAGCAGCCCTGCCAGCTTGGCTTTAGAATCTGACAATATCAGCGATTATCCTCCGGCATATCAAAGCGTTCCTGTCGGCCAGGACCCTCTCGCCGCCGAATTGCAGTCTGCTTATGGCAACGCTAACATTTATGGTGCTCATTGGATCCTCGATGTTGACAATTGGTATGGATTTGGTCACTGCGGAGATGGCACCACCAAGCCATCTTACTTCAACACCTTCCAACGTGGCCCAAGCGAATCTGTATGGAAGACGATTCCTCAGCCCAGTTGTGAGACCTTCACCTGGGGTAGAAACGACGGTACTGGTTACCTTTCTCTCTTTACTCCTCCAACTTATGCCAAGCAATGGAAATATACCACTGCCCCTGATGCTGATGCTAGAAGTATTCAAGCTGCTTACTGGGCCAATGTTTGGGCTACTGCTCAAGGAAAGTCCGCTGATGTTGCTGCCACTGTCGCTAAAGCAGCCAAACTTGGTGATTACTTGAGATATGCTTTCTTTGATAAGTACTTTAAGGTTATGGACTGCCAAAGCCCATCCTGCGCCGGAGGAACCGGAAAGACCTCTGCTCATTACCTTCTCTCATGGTACTATGCATTCGGTGGAAGGTAGAGCTTCATATTATACTGTGTTTATGTCATTTGATTTACCACAAGCGTGATGTTAACATCTTTTGATATCCCTAGTTTGTCTACCAGCGGCGGTTGGGCTTGGCGTATTGGTTCCTCTTATGCTCATTTTGGTTACCAAAACCCTCTCACTGCTTGGGTCCTCTCCACCCAATCGGCATTCAAGCCTGCTTCGCCTTCAGCTGTTGGTGACTGGACCACATCGCTTGGTCGTCAAATCGAATTCTACAAATGGCTTCAATCTTCTGAAGGTGCTATCGCTGGTGGTGCTACCAACAGCTGGCAAGGTGCCTATAAGACTTACCCTGCTGGAACTCCTACCTTCTACGGTATGGGCTACGACTGGGAACCTGTGTACCATGACCCTCCGTCCAACCAATGGTGTAAGTAACATATCCCCAGTTCATGTATTTCTATTGATCACCTTGTAACAATTGTACTTTCAGTCGGTATGCAAGCCTGGTCCATGGAACGTGTTGCTGAATATTACTACGTTACTGGCGATTCCAAGGTTTCTACTCTTTTGACCAACTGGATCGGCTGGGTTAAGAAGGTCGTTACCTTGACTTCTGATGGCTCGTTCTCAATGCCTGGAGGTCTCAACTGGACTGGTCAGCCTGAGACATGGAATCCTTCCAGCCCTGCTGCTAACACTAACCTTCACGTTGTTGTCACTTCTCAATCCACCGGCGCTCCAGATCTCGGTGTTGCCGCTGCTGTTGCTAAGGCTTTGGCATACTATGGTGTTAAGGCTGCTGATACCTCCGCTACTACTTTGGCTCAAAATTTGCTTGATAGAATGTGGACTCTGTACTATGATGGCCAAGGTGTTGCCGCTCCTGAAACCCGCGCTGATTACTCTCAATTCAACGATGCCTTGACCGTTCCTTCCGGCTGGGTTGGTGCTATGCCTAATGGAGACGTGATTGACAGCAGCAGTACTTTCTTGTCTATTCGCAGCAAGTACAAGACTGATCCCAACTTCCCCAAGGTCCAAGCTTACCTCAACGGCGGAGCTGCTCCTGTCATTACTTACCATCGTTTCTGGGCTCAAGCTGATATTGCTATTGCCCACGCCGTGATTGACATGCTGCTCAACAACAGCACCACCACCACCACTACTTCTGCTACTGGAACTGCAACCTCCTCTTCCACCACCACCTCCAAGCCTACTACTACCACCACTACCACTACCACCACCACCACTACCACCTCGTAAGTTTTGGATTTCATTGATTTTCGTCTGTTTAGAGCTTGTTCTGATAATCGATTATAGTGCATCTCCTACTAGCACTGGTGCTTGCGCTGCTCGATGGGGTCAATGCGGTGGTATCAGTAAGTGTCAATTTCTACCTTTTTTTCCCTCTTCCCCTTCAAAACCTAATTACTTGTCTTCGTAGACTTCTCCGGTCCTACATGCTGCTCTGGTGGATACACCTGCACAGTAAGCAACCCTTGTAAGTATCCCATTTTATGTTCATGACCCGACACAAACTCAAGTGCCCAAAAAAAAATTAATTAACGCCGATTACTCGTAACTTTCTTTAGACTACTCCCAGTGCTTGTAGACCTCAGCTATGGTCACAATGAAACATTAAATCTGCTAGACGGCCCACGTTCTACTGATATGAGACGTCCAGTGAATCATTTCACCTCATATTCAGCAATGCAGCCATATTTATATGAACTAAAGGAGATCAATAAACGAATTTTATTCAAAGATTTACTGCAACTTCCATTTGAACTATATTGTATGCATGCGTACATGTTTGGGCTGGATTTACGGTTGAATGTTTGTGATGTCAACGATTGATCCAATGGGCCTATCGTTAATGAATATGTAGCGCTTTTAAACTTGGAAGTTCCCAAATATTTACTTTGCTGAATATTTTGCTGAAACGAAACATAAAAAAGAATTAGAACCGAGAAATGTCCAGAACAAGTTTTTGATTTTTTAAAGAAAGCCTCATCGATGAAAAATGGGTTCACGGGCTACAAATGTTGTCGTCATAAAATTAATAATAAATACAGCAGTGAGCTCGTTGGATATTGCCATAGCTGTGATTGACTTTCAGTCCAGGAAAGTACAAAGCCTCTCTATTGCTGTTTTAAACGAATTTGATCTCAGAACATCAGAAAAGTGATTTTGGCGGTCATAAACATATCATTTGTAGCTATCTTTAAAACTAGATTTTCAGATAGTCATATTCATACGTGCTTGATTTCAGTAGTATGTAACTGACCTAAACGACGCTACCTCATCTATCATGCCAGTGCTGGTTGCCGTTCAGCAGTCACTTTTTCTTTGCCTGCACACCCTGCAAAAAAAAGCGCTGTTTGAAAATTACAGATGCATCTGTCACACAAATTTGCTGGCACACAACAAAAAGGCGCAACTGTTCAAAAATTTGCCCTTCGCTCTTCGCATCACATCTCGTGTCGACTTGCCTGTGCAAATTTACTCGTCGACATCGCTTTCGGTCCCGTTTTTGTATATTACCACTGCTCGCCAGTTGTATAATATAACGGATTAATTCGGCTGTCATTCTTTTTTCCCAGCCTCAGGTTTCATGTACCAAGGCCCTGTTATGATGCCGAGAAACTTTCTTGACGATCAGCCAACAATCCCTGCAAATTCACAGCAAGCTGATATTTATCAACCAAAAGCAACTAATCAACCTCAAGGACAGGTGAGTGCATCAAGATCTTCTCTTTACGGACTGACTTGCATCTGCCGAAGATGGGATGCAAGTGTGTCCCGGTGTTATATATCCACTTGAAGGCGAGATTGCAGACATTCGAATCGTATTAAGCACCAAAAGCGCTGAATTCCCGATAATACGAGTTTGATTTTTCTGTATACCCTTCAAAGCGGAAGCATTGCAATGAATCATCTTGTATTAACCTTCTCCATCTTCATTTCGTTAGCTGGCAGCTTTAATTCATGGCAAGATGGACTACGACCTTTTCAATAATCCCAACAACGGCTTACTGGGAGATATGTCCCAAGACCGTATAAATAGCGCTCCCCCTTCGCAAGGTATGTTTTTTCATCAGCCATATAGGTATTACTGCCACCAACTGACGCAAATATTCTTCTTGTGTCAATCAATTAGCTGGTGACTTGGGACTTTATCAACAAGACAGTCTCGGTTCTGACACTCCAACTCATTCTACTGGCTACGATGGATCGCAGACCTGGAACCTTTGGAACAATCCTTCATCCAGACATGCGTTTTCGGATAGTGGTAAGGACATCATAAAATTATTTAAGTGAGCAAAATCAGCGGATCTAAATTTTTTGTTTGTTTTTTTTTTCTCACTTAAGCTGATAACGAAGCTGACCAACACCAGCAACATATTCGCCATACACAGCAATATGGAGTTGATAGTCATGCTGGATATGGGCATCAACAAAATGTTAGACAAGCACCGAAGCAACAGAGGTCAGGCGTTAAATCTCCCATCATGGACGACAACGCTAATTCGGGTTTCAGCCGTAGAGGCCGTCTGTTTGACATGATTCAAGATGTAAGCAATTATGGATTTTTAGAGTGACTGGACCTATAGCCAATTTTAACGCATCGCATTTTTTCTCCAGGATTTTCCCCGTACTCCTTCGCCTCTCTTTGGTCTTCAAGACGGCTCACAGCGCCAAAATGCCATGGGTCTTGGTTCTGATGATATGAGCTCTGCTGAATTTGACGCTTTGCAAAAGCAATATCGTGACCAATACAGAAATTCGGATTACAAAGATGTCAACTCACAACAACGTAATGCGAACACCAATGTTAGCTCAGCTATGTCACCTAATCAGAGGCACCATGACTCACAACAAGGCGGTGGCCAGTCTGGATTCCAGGCATCCATGCATGATAACCAACAGAAATCTGTTGCTATTTCACGCATAAACGCCTTGAGAGCGCTGTCCCCTCCTATCAGGAACACTTTTAGCTCCCCACCACCCGCGCGCTCTAATTCAACTCCTCCTTCAAGAAATTTTGATGGGCCCGAGCAAGATCAAGATTACATCAATTCTCGAGTTTTTGACTCTCAGCAAGAATCCCTCAATAGGCAATTGAATAGCTTGGGTCTTAACGATGAGGACAATTTCTCTCCTTATCATCAAGTTCGTGGCCTACAATCGAACGCTTCATCTGGATACGATGCTCATTTCTACGGCGATAATGGTGCGGCCAGCCCTAATCCGTTGGCTCAGTTCCATGGCTTCAATTCTCCTCGCATGGATAATGTCAATGACAACTTGGCAGATTCAGCAGCGTGGGACGGTAGAGACGAATACAATCGTGGACCTCTAACATCTGACTACTATGGTGGACCCAATGTTCCCAATGACATGATGTATCGTCGTTCTCAACAGCAACAGCAGAACATGCCCAGAGGATATGAACCTGATTATATGAATTTCAAGCGTAACCAGTATAACAATTCTCAAGGAACAACATCTATTGCCGCCGCTGCCGCTGCTATGGGCTTGGGACCTAACGGTCCATTGACTGCTCCTGCTGGGCTAGGTATTCCTGGTGCTCACGCAAATGTGAAGGGACCCATGGGTCATATCAACGATAAGAAGTTGCGAGCTTTGCAAGTGCAGCAACAGCAAGTCTTGATCCAGCAACAACAGCAGTTGCTCGCTGCTCGTGAACAGCTTCTCATGCAGCACCAAATGCAGCCTTTCAATAACCAAGGCATTGCTAGACCTCGAAACGCTACTCCAGACTTGAATGTCCGTTCTCCTCAACCTGCATCCGATGTTACACTTGGCATCCGCAGTCAGCTGTTAGAGGACTTCAGAAACTCAAAGAGTCGCAAGTTTGACTTGAAGGATATTGCTGGTCATATTGTAGAATTTAGCGGTGATCAACATGGTTCACGCTTTATCCAACAAAAGTTGGAGACTGCCAATAGCGAAGAGAAGAATCTTGTGTTTGAGGAGGTTTTGCCCAACGCTCTGCAGTTGATGACGGATGTTTTTGGCAACTATGTGCTACAAAAGTTTTTCGAGCATGGTATGTACACAATTTTGTAGTTGTTTCGCTTGGTCTGGCCTTTTCAACTCATTCTGTGAATTTTAGGAAATCAAATGCAAAAAACCATTTTGGCCAAGCAAATGGAAGGTCATGTTTTGACTTTGTCGCTGCAGATGTATGGATGTCGTGTTGTTCAAAAGGCTTTAGAGCATGTTCTTACCGATCAGCAAGCATCATTGGTTCGCGAGTTGGATGGAACTGTTTTGAAGTGTGTCAAAGATCAAAATGGCAACCACGTCATCCAAAAGGCTATTGAACGTGTTCCTGCTCAACATATACAGTTCATTATTGATGCTTTCCATGGACAAGTCTACAGTTTGGCAACCCATCCTTACGGTTGCCGGGTCATACAAAGAATGTTTGAACACTGTACTGAAGGTCAAACTGTAAGTCCTTTTTTACATTTACCTTCATGATGCAATCCTCAGAACCAGTTTGCTGATATCTTGTTTTCATTAGGGTCCATTGCTCGATGAGTTACACCGGTGCACTGCGCAGCTTGTTCAAGATCAATATGGAAACTATGTCATCCAGCACATTCTTGAGCGTGGTCGCGAGGCGGACAAATCTATGGTTGTGTCTAAAATTCGTGGTCAGGTTCTCCAGCTGAGCAAACACAAATTTGCCAGTAATGTCGTTGAGAAATGTGTCGATTATGGTAGCAAGAGAGATCGCCAACTGTTGATCGAAGAAGTACTTCAGACCAAATCGGATGGGTAAGCATATCTACATATTGACTTTTATCAATTCCATCATTGCTAATCCCACTTTGTAGCACCTCGCCCTTGGTCTCTATGATGAAGGATCAATATGCAAATTATGTAGTCCAGAAAATGCTGGACGTTGTAGATGACGACCAACGCGAGTTGTTGGTCACTAAGATCAAGCCACATATGCAATCTTTGAAGAAATACACTTATGGAAAGCACCTTATTCAAAGTAAGTACGAAGCGACGTTTTCCCAACTTGATTCTCCAAGACGGCCCATAACTAACCATGGCTTGTCTTATTACAGAGGTCGAAAAATTGATTCCGTTGATTAATGGTCAGGATGAAGACCAGAACAACACCGAAGCTAACAAGAATCGTCAAGACGAGACTCAGCTGCCACAAGCTGTGTCGAATATGGAGTAGATATCACGAGCCCGAGCCGAAGCCATTAACGAGCGATAGAGAGTGATGACTTTGTTCATAGTGTAAAATGTCGAATGGGTGTACATAGATAGGTGATACCGGGGAGTCGGGATGATTCAGTAGCCTTATACATTTTTTTAACCGTTGCTTGGATACCTTGAAAAGCTCTTGTTCATATCAACTGTATTAAAAAGTACCTTTCAAGGCGTCCAGGTAACCTGCTGTGAATTCCTAACCCTATGTACTCTACAACTGTTTATTGCAAAACAATTTGCGTTTGAAAATAAATACTTTGCGTAATTGGAAAACTGATTGCTATGTTCTTTTATTTACGTGGGAGATGCGCGCTGGTAGAAAGCAGCACAGACGTTTTTTTCTTCTTGCAAAAGACACTTGTCGGAATAGGATTTATACCTCTAGTTTGATATCTGTATTGGCTGACCAGAGCTTAACTCAATTAAAATGACGATGCAGTAAAGACAAGGGCAAACATCGCATTGAAACATACCATACGTTTCTCCGCATTCATCATGTAACGACAATCATGACTTACACATTTTAAATTTTTAATCGTTTACGTTCTTTATTGTGGTGATGTGATTTTTGGAAGTGGGATATACTCAGGTTGACCTTGATGTCAGTAGGATAAAGTACTCACAAACTATGCCAATGTAAAATATCTAATGTTAGGATCAACCCAGTTATACAGTTGTTTATCGTAGCTGAGCTGGTGGTTCTTCTTCTGGAATCATCTTGTATTGGAATGTTGGAGCAAGAAAAGCTTGTTGCTCGGAAGGAACATCAGTACTTGCTATATTCAAGGGTTGTTGCTGTGCTGTAGGTTGTGCACCAAAGCCTGAGCCGAACCCTGCATTTGTAGGGGGGGCAGCTCCAAATCCTGTTGTTGGCTGTGATGCAGAACCAAATGCTGTAGCGGGTTGTGTACTGCCGAATGGTTGTGAAGATTGTGGCGGCATGCCGAATGCAGTAGGTTGTCCCATAGATGTAGTCGAGCCAAACGCAGAAGTCGGGGCTGCCGACATCATACTGTTAGGTTGTGCCCCAACTGCAGATGGTGCGCCAAACGCTGGCGTACTACCAAATCCTCCCATCGAAGAGGTTGCGCCAAATGCCGATTGATTCGGAGTTGCGCCGCCAAAGGCACTACCTGTGTTGCCAAACGCGCTTGTAGACGGTTGTGACATGTTTCCAAATGCTGAGTTATTCACAAATCCTGTTGATCCAAATGCTGGTGCAGTGCTGGCGCTGCCGGTATTACCAAAGGCACTTCCTCCAAATGCGCTACCTCCAAATGCGCTGGTCGGCTGTTTATTAGCGCCAGCACCAAATGCACTACCAGTGTTCCCAAAAGCACTGGTACTGTTGTTGCCAAACGCACTCCCTGTGTTTCCAAATCCTCCACCGGAACCGAATCCAGAATTACTCACGAATGGCTCAAATTGTGCAGTATTTGAAGAGCTACCAAACGCTGAGGAATCTTTACTTTTTTGACCATTGAAATGCTGTATGGCTGCTGTTGGGTTATTGACTATTGCGTTCACTTGCTGATTCATGACTTGCAAGGCCTGCTCGCGTTCTTGAAGCTATTTGGATAATCAATACGTTAATCCATGGTATCAAGATCAAATAATATCCATGCACTTACGAATTGGTTCTCGTTTCCACTTTGTAGCCTTGATAAATAATACTTTAATCTGTCTTCCTCAAAGCTGCGGTCCGTTCCGACTATCAAGTTAGGTTCTTCTTTCGCTGGACCATACACACTAAGATCCCAAACAGGTTTCTCTTGGGAAGCCAAATCGGATTTCAGCGACGTTTCACTGTAAAGGTAGTAAGTTAATTATAAGATCACTGTTTAGTAAATGCTTTTGTTAGCAGCGGCTTACTTGTACTTTGGCATCTCATTCGGCGCCGCGCTTCCGCCAAAAGCAGGTTTGCTGCCCCAAGATGCATTGTTATTGTTGTTGTTGGCTGTACCAATTGTATGCGAGAAGTTACAGTTTGCTCCTTTGAGACACCTGCCTTGCTGATAAAATTTGCAAGCAATGCGGCTAGTCGTACTCATGGATTAAATAGTCGAGGATCAAGCCGAACAAGTAATACTGTGTGACTGTGTACTTGCAACGCTTTTAACGCTTTTATTTTTCAGAATTTGACCATCATTGTATTACACTCCAGAGGTGCCATGAAAGCGAATATCCATTCAAATCGAGTCATATATATAAAAATCAACAGTCGATAAAGACTTTTACTATCAATCGATAAATATATGCTTGCAGAGGATTAAAGCCGAGAACATGAAATTTATGAACAGGACACGTACCTTTAGCGCGCAGCTAGAGTCTGAATATGAAATTCTGCCACATTTAACCTGTTTTCTCAAGAATCTCAACTTTCCTTCACCAACTTCAAACCATGAGTTACCCAGGCAACTACGGATCGTATAATCAATATCCTCCTCCACCTCCTCAGCAACAACAGGTAATTGTCAATTTCAAAAGCTATTCTCCTGTGAATACAGATTACTGACCGACAATTAGTATCCCCCTCCTCCGCAACATAATGCGCCTGTAAGTGATCTGAAACAACGTTGCGCATCTCATTCTCAACGATACTGATTAAGCCATAGTATCCACCACCACCTCCAAATTCACGGGGTCATTATCCGCCTCCTCCGCAGCAACAGGTACTCAGCCCGTCTTACAGCTAGTAGTGCCAACTGCTTTTTTTAACTCGTACCTAATCACTAGTTTGCACCGCCCCCATATCCTCCACCTGGCGGCGGTGGGTCATACGGTCCTCCCAGTGGTAGCCCATACCCCCCTCCTCCTCCTCAGAGTGGACAGATAAGACCTCCACCATACTCAGGTAAATGATAACTCTCACCACGCTGTCAAATTTTATATGTTAACAATCAGTCCTCTAGGTCCCGATCCCGTCTTCAGACCTAATGACCCCCCACTCAACGTTGCCAACTACCCGCAACCGCCTTATTCATCTCACAATCAGGCTCCTTCACCAGTACCATACGGTCCCCCCGGTGGTCAACAAAATCAAAATCAAAATCAAAATCAACAATTCTACATGCATGTTCACCCTCAGCTTCAGAATAGACCTCCACCCTCGTTTCAGCTATCGAATTGTAAATATTATTGTGGTTCAGATTGAAACTATACTCTTTGAAACATATTGACAACCTTTACAGGTCAAGGGCGTAAAAGGGCACTACTAGTTGGCATCAATTATTTCAACTCACCAAATGAACTTAAAGGTCAGTACTTTTTTGGTAGCATCCCTTCATAACAATCAAACGCAACTCACAATTTTGCTCAGGCTGTATCAATGATGTACATAATGTCAAGAGCTTTTTGATCTCCATGTACGGCTTCCGACAGGAGGACATGGTCGTTTTGACGGACGATCAACGAGACCCCAAATTTGTTCCCACCAAACAGAATATTATATCTGGCATGCAATGGCTTATACACGATGCCCGCCCGAATGACTCGTAAGTAATTATAGCCATGGTCGTAAGGAAATACAAGCCAGATCTGATGATTGACGCAAAAATTGTAGTTTCTTTTACCACTATAGTGGACACGGCGGTCGCGTTAGAGATGTTGATGGAGACGAAGACGATGGCTATGATGAAACCATTTACCCAGTGGATCACAAGATGTATCCCAATGATTCTGGACAAATTACTGACGATATCATGCACGATATCATGGTTCGACCACTACCCCCTGGTTGTAGACTGACTGCCGTGTTCGACAGTTGCCATTCCGGCACTGCACTCGACTTACCTTATATATACAGCACACAAGGTGTATTAAAAGAACAAAATATGTTCAAGGATGCTGGAAGTGGGCTGCTCACTGCTGGACTAGCATATGCGTCTGGAAATCTTGGTGGCGCAATGTCTTCAGTGATGGGATTAGGAAAGAAGTTTATGAACGGTAAAAATGTCACAGAACAAAATAGGGCAAACAAAAGTTCTCCTGCCGATGTTATTATGTTTTCTGGGTAAGTGAAACTCACTAGATGATTGCTTACAACATGCATGTAACCAACCAACTCTTCGTTTTTAGTTGTAAGGATGATCAGACATCTGCAGATGCCAATGAAGCCGGTATGAACACTGGTGCTATGAGTTACGCGTTCACAAGTAAGTAAATGTACAAATTGGCGTGTACTTGAGAGAAGGTGCTAACGTGGGTACCGTTTGATTTAGCTGCCCTACGACAGAATCGCAATTTGTCTTATCAACAGCTACTGAACGTAGTTCGACAAATTTTGAAGGAAAAATACTCACAAAGACCCCAGCTTTCGTCTTCTCATCCCATTGATGTTAACCTGTTATTTATTTTGTAACATCACTCTGCTTTTATCATTAAAAATTGACGTCTTTTGCAGTAAATCACTTCATACCTTTTGTTAAGAAACATTTTTGATATAACATGTATTGGAATTATCGAAATGGGACGCTATCTATGCACACTATATATCTGAAAAAATGGGATTAGATAGTTTATAAAAGCCTCAAGAGGTTAGTAGAGCAGCATGGTAATTTTATGCTTTTTGCAAATTCACTGTCACGTGCAGACACCATCAACCTCAATCCATAAAGTCGGTTCGTTCCAAGAGCGACAGCCAAATCAAGAGTAAAACTGCATGGCGACCTCTAACAATGAAGACTTACTTTCCTACCTTCAAGCGAAATTCCCCGAATTTGACCCCAAGAAAGGATCTTCACGGTTGAGTTCATTGTACTCTGATTTCTCTTCGTTACAGGAGACCAATTCATATGGTTATGAGGCCAATGCATCCTTTTGGCGAACAGTCATCTTACAAGCTAACCGAGATGGCATGATTTCTTGCAACGGATATACTCTAGCTGTCTCTCAGGATGGCTTGGAAAAAGCGTTCGAGTATGGAAAATACGGACAGCCTCTTGGCATCAACAACGTAACAGTGAGTGAATTGATCACTAAGAACATCATAGTTGTAAGCGATAAGTTTAACACAGCTTAGGAACATATGATTGAAGATGGAGACCTAGTAACGGTTGAGTCGGTGTTAGAAGCAGGAGCGCTCTCTAGTCGGCCATGGTCATCATATTTACTCTCTGTTTTTATCGGCCGACCATTACGATATGCAGCTTCCTTTATCAAGCAGTCGCAACAATCTGGCGCGTACGTCGTTATGCCCACATTGAAACTGGTGACGACCAAAGTATGCGAAGAGCATCAGAAGAAACAAGCTATATCCATCACCGATCATTTGATGACATATGAGACGTTTCGGAAACGGTATTCAAAATCGCTGATACCCAATTGCGAACTCACCGATGCCGATATTTGGTTGCTATTGCGTTACATAGAATCTTCAAAAGGAGTTGCTATAGCTGAAATCAACCGAGGAAATGGAGCACAAATTGTAAGTTATCAGGAGATCACTAGTAATGACAGCCAAGTTGCTAACGAACGGTTCATCTCTTAGATGCTCAAATTCGCTAATGCTGCAACCGTCGCTCAAAAGAAAAGTGTTGAAATAACGGAAACTGACAAGGGTATTCTGTCTATTATGGAAACATCGGAATCCTTAAAATCACAAATTGATGAACTTGAGGCTACAATGTCAAAGTATGCGTGATATAAGTATCAGGCTGTTGTTAAAACTATTTCTAACCAACTTGATGTATTCTAGGTTGACCATTGATACAAAAGAATGTCTGTCAAAGAAGCAAAAGCCGCAAGCTTTATACAAACTGAAACAAAGGAAGCGGATAGAAGCGGTTTTGGAGAAAAGGTTGCATTATCTTGATGCAATGGATACTATCTTGTTCAAAATTGAAAGCTCTCAAAACGATGCACAGGTGAGTTGATAGAATTAATTGTATCTTCTGTTGATTTCAGAGACTAAAATCATGCCTATAGATTGTACAGGCCTATGATCTGGGCGCGAATGCTCTCAAATCAGTACTATCTTCTTCTGAGCTTAATGTGGATGCTATTGATATGACAATGGACAAAGTTCAAGAGACATTTGCTGATCAACAAGAGATTGATGACGCACTTCAACTCGGTATGGCTGAACTTCAGGACAAGCAATATAATGATTTGAGCAACGATGAGCTGGAGAAGGAACTAGAAGAGCTCGAAAAACTGGAATCGAAAGTTCTGGAAAGGCGACGTTCGGAATCTCCATTTGAGAGGGATGACTTATCTATTCCTACTCACAAGCCTATTATGACTCCAATCGAGGAAACAGAAAATTCAACTAATCCTCAAAAAACCAAGATACCATTAGAAATTCAGTAACCATAATTCATTATTTGAAACCATAATTTGTGTAATGTACAAGAAACCCCAGTCAAATTATCTCGAGCTTAAGTACTATATGGCTTTTTCTGGACACTAAACGTAATTTAAGCGAGCCGTTATTGGTTTCTAAATGCTCACTGCCTAAATCTACTTCGTTATACCTTTCAACTACAGTAGATTTTTATGTGATTGGCCGTTCGTCATATCCCTGAGTTCAATTTAAACACCGACAATAGCTTCCTTCTGTGACTGTCTCTTGACTTGTATGGCACCAATTTTTCGACCCCAATTCTGTACCTTCCCTTCTTCACACACAATATGGTCGTCGATACCAAATACTACGAAACACTGGGCGTAGACCCTTCATGCTCCGATGCCGAAATCAAGAAGGTAAGTTTTTCAATAAAAGCAATTTGAGACTCCAGAAGACTACTAATATTGTGTATTATAGGCATATAGAAAGCTTGTAATGTTGACTATCCATGCTTGATTTGCAATCATCACTAATAGTACTAATACGTATGCTTCCAACAGGCCATGAAGTATCACCCTGATAAGAACCCTGATGCCGGTGACATGTTCAAGGACATATCGCATGCGTACGAAACACTCTCAGATCCCGAAAAAAGAGAAGCATACGATCGGTTCGGTGACGATGGCCCACAAATGGGAGGCGGCTTTGGCATGTCCCCTGATGACTTGTTTGCAAATCTTTTTGGTGGAATGGGTGGAGGATTCGAGTTTGGCGGCGGTGGTGGCTATGGTGGGCGTCCTTCAAGACCCCGCCGTGGAGAAGATATGGTTCACCCATTGCAAGTGACATTGGAAGATTTGTATAAAGGAAAGCATACCAAGCTTGCTATGGAGAGAAGCATCATTTGCTCACATTGCCAAGGGTAAGTTTACGCTCGATGATTGCTTTTCTGCGACTCTGTAAAACGCTGTTGTTAACCGGTTTTCTGTATGAAATATAGCAAAGGCGGCAAAACTGGAGCTGTTAAAAAATGTGTTACTTGCAAGGGCCGTGGTTTCCAAGTTGCTATGCGCCAAATTGGTCCCGGTATGGTGCAGCAAATGCAAGTTGCCTGTCAAGACTGCAGTGGTAGCGGTGAAGTTATCAAGGACAAATGCAAGAAATGCAAAGGCAGAAAGGTCACTTCTGAAAAGAAGGTTCTGGATATCTTCATCGAAAAGGGTATGGTCGATGGACAAAAGATTGTCATGAAAGGCGAAGGTGACCAAGAGGTATGTAATGACTTTGACTTGATGTTGGTTACCAGTTACCGATAACTAACGATACTTGTTTTATTTGGTATAGCCCGGTGTTGAAACTGGAGACATTATACTTGTTATCAAACAGAAAGAGCATGAACGTTTCCAGAGATCCGGTAACGATCTCCTCTGCCGAGTGAAAATCACTTTGATCGAAGCTCTTGCTGGATTTGATAAGATCATTGCCTTGCATCTTGATGGTCGCGGCATTCATGTCACTCACCCAGCTGGCGAAGTCATCAAGCCTGGAGATATTCGACGTATTCCTCACGAAGGCATGCCAACATTCAAGCGCCAGGATGACCTTGGTGATCTCTACCTTCAGTTCGACGTTGAATTCCCAGAAAACATGTGGACTTCTGTTGATCATGTTAAGACCATGGAGTCCATTCTACCAGCAAGGCCAGTCGACACCACCAAGAAGCCAGACATTGTAGATGAATGTGCTCTGTTAGAAGGCGACTTGGAGCAGTTTGGTGCCAAGAGCCGTGCCTCAAACGTTTGGGACGAAGACGAAGAAGATGAAGAAGATGCCAGAGGAGGAGTCAATTGTGCCCAGCAGTAAACAATGGAGAAAGGCGTATTAACAAAGAATCACTGTAGAAACAAAAATTAAAAAAAAAAAATTGTATTGGAGCGTATCACAGATCTTTTGACATTGGTGAACGTACTTATTCATTAGGAACTTATATCATCTGTACTGCTATCTGTACATTATTTTAAATTGCTTAGAGTTGTTCATATCATCCACACGACCGACAAAAAAATTTATTTGATTTGATTGAAAAGGGATTTTGAAATGTAGGAGGTATCAAATTGTTCTATGATTGGAAGTGAATCCATTCAGCTTTATGCTGACTTGTCCACTGAGGATATAGGATAATTGTAATGGCCGCCTCGAAGCGTCTGTGAATTTAGAGCACTGAGGCCGTTGTGAGCTATGGTGTTGTTGGACGGTTTTAATTTGTGAGGTTGGTTAGCAGTAGGTTTGGCACTGTTGCTGTTCTTCTTGATGTAAGCCTCAAGACCAATTGCTGCCAAAAAAAATAATAATCAAAAACTGAAGTAACGGGCTAGGATGTAATATATGCGATTACTTACAAATGAATACCAAGGCAACACCTGCCCATTGACCAGCAGTAAGTTCATGCTTGAACCAAATCACACTTAAAAGCATCGTGAAGAGCTTTCGTGTAACTGTGACAGTAACGAGGCGGAGACTGCCATACCTTTCTAAAGAATAGAAAATGAAGCACTGGCCAATAGCTCCGCATAGACCAAATAGTGCAATATCACGAATAACAGCAGGATGTGTGGTACAGAAATCCAGGGCCCGCCAGAACTCATCGTTGTAAGGATTAAGCATCAGATAACATCCTGATATCAAGGAAGCGATAGCGTTCATGTAGAACATCATGTGCTGTCCAGTCGCCAATCCTTTGTAAGAGTGGAAAACTTGATCTTGAGTGGCATTGATAACGCCATCAACAACCAGGTTCATTGTCAATAGGAACAGTCCCCATAACGAATTGGCAGCCGCTCCCTTTTTGTTTTCGGCAACAGGGTGGTAGAGCATGAACATAGATACACCGGCTGTAATCATACCAACGCATACATACTTGTGTAGCGGGAACTTTCGACGGTAGAGGACAACGTTCATCAACATGACCGGGACCAATTTACAAGATTTGCCCAAGATCATGGTTGGGTAGTCAATGTGTTTTAAAGCAGCATAGCCAAATGGAGATCCTATACAGCTGAGAAAACCAACTTGTACATACTTGAATAATAAACTGTTCGGTGAGGTTCTGAGGTTGGTCTGCTTTCCAGAAATCTTGAGGTAGCCGAATGCAACAATAGCTGCTGTAATCGACTGAACGAGATTGAGGAACACAAAGTATTTGAACTTGTTAGGTGCCTCAGCTGAGCCATATGGTGTTGTGCTGACTCTTTCCTGAACCACGCCCCAAGTTAAGAAACAGGCATAGATGCCAAGTACGCACAGCGTAAACTGTAACATTAGGTTGGTAGACAAAAGGTAGGTTAAAGTGAACTCAAGACAAAAGGCAGTGCTAAATTCGTTAAATGGCAATCGCTGATTGGCTGGTATTTTGAAAAGACTTGCCAGCGAGCGGGATACGAATTACAAATGAAATGCTCAGCTCCTTAACCTGAATCCATTTCCAAGTCCGTTCGTGCAAAAACACCATGTAGACAATTGTTCCTTGCTTATATTGAAGTGAATCCCTTCCCATTTAATTGAAATTATTGAAAGTAACGGTAGATTGAAGTTAAATGGATCCATAAACTGAAGTATGTCTAGGCAATACTGTATGCATCGTAGTGTACCTTCCATCCGCCGATATGAACGTCTGGCAACACTCCTTGTCGTTGCTTCCTAGTGCGTAGATATCTTCCCAATAAATTTATCTATGCTCACTCCTACTACATTCATTTCAATTGAATTCATGATGAAGTGAGTTCTACAAAATTTCAAGGTGACCTTTCAATACAGTGGTCAGGATGAACAAAAACGCTTCATAAGAAATGCTTTGGTATTTAATTTACAGAAATAATGGTCAGCATTGCTTGCTTCGAATTCCATTCATCGCGCACAACACATATATTCTGAAAAGGTTGTAAGCCGATTGGTTCCGTATCCGTGCCATTGTAAGATTTGTTGTGGATTCAATTATCAATCCACATTTAGCGTATTATTTCATGTTCCTTTGCTTGTCAGCTTACTGACTACAGTTATATAAATTGTGACCCAATTTCAAAAATTCAGTTTCTTTTCAGCTTCATTGAAACATGCTTCCATGCTCACAGCTTTTTCATCCTTACTGCTTCTAGTGGGGCTTGCCCAATGTCTGCCCACCAGTTGCCACTCTCAACAATGCCTTTCTACTGCTGATTCCATACTGAGTAATATCGATACACTGATGGATCCCTGTCAAGATTTCTTTCAATTCTCTTGTATGCTTTAGCATTTAGACATTGTCCCTAATGTTCTTTAAAAGGAGCTGATTGTTAACACAAAAATTGTTCATAGGTGGTGCTTGGTCGAAGATGTACGAAATTCCTGACAATCAACTAGGTAAGCTTATGATGACCAATGTGATCGAAAGACATTCCTCAAACTCAACATCACATAATTTGGATCAACCAATATGTTTCTTCAGAAATTGGAGCATTTGAAGCGTTATCGAAGGGAAACTCTGAATCTCTGCGACAAATTCTCGAAAATGGCTATAGTGACCTGAAGCTGCAGAACACTAGTAATAAAGTCCCTGCCAGTGAGGTGCACACGGATGAAGAGATATTCAAGAAAGCAAAAAACTATTATGACAGTTGCCTCAACGAACCTCTAATAGAAATCCGCGGCTCGACTCCACTTCACCCTTTGTTAGAGACCCTTGGAAATATATTTGAAGATAACCGTGAAGATGTCAGAGCAGCAATTACTAAAGGCATTGCCTACTTGATTCAATTTGATATAACTCCTTTGTTCACATTCGCCGCGGACTCAGAAATGTCACATCCAGAAACCTACGGCGTTTACGTTCTCCAGAGTGGACTAACATTGGCTACTAAAGAGAGATATAACGATTCTTCAATTGTGGAAGCGTATGAAAAAGTTGCAGCCGAAACATGGCACAAGATATCACAAAACTTTCAACTTCCCGGCGTGAACTCAGAGAACGATATGTATCGTTCGGTTGCAAGGGCTGTCAATTTTGAAAAACAATTATCTCTCATTAGCAATTCATCGTAAGTGTATTAACTCTTTTCGATCTCGTCTACTCTTCCTTCTAATATATTTTATCATGTTAGGCAAGAACTTTCCAATCCTGAGTCTATATATAATCCTGTTACAGTCATCAAGCTCAATGAGATGGCCCCTATGATAGATTGGAATCTGCTGATTTCATTACTGCGCCAAAATGAGCACCCAATCGACAACCTAGTGATCACATCTCCATCTTATATTCAGCTTATGTCGACACTAATCGCCAAAACTGACATTATGACAATTCAGTACCATTTTATGAACACCTTAATCCTCTCAGTAATCGGAGCACTCTCTTCGGATTTGAGTACACCACTTAAGAACATGACTCTACACATATCAGGTGGAAAGACATCACCGTCACGAAAAGAGTTGTGCATACAGAACACCAATACGGTACTTGGTCAGATAGTTGGTCGATTCTATATCTTGACCAAATTCAGTCAAGCTGCCAAAGACTCGGTTAATGAATTGGTCAACCGCCTGCGGGAATCGTTAGAACAGAGCATCATGCAACTTGATTTTTTTGACAATGTCACCAGGACTGTAGCATTAGACAAGGTTGGTTATTTGAGATTTTTGAAGTCATTGATCAACTTTCCAACATGTTGATTTTGTTATTTTCGCTTTGTGCTAGCTTCACAAAATAGTTCAAAAAATTGGATACGGAACATCCAGCCCAGATGTTATGTCACCCGCCTCTCTAGATGCGTATTACCAATCTGTCACAGTGACGCCCGAACTTTTTTTTGAAAATTACATCTCTTACCGTCAATGGTCAGCTAGGAAGACATGGGAGCTACAAGGCCAAAAAGTCGACAAGCAAGTTTGGCAGTTGCATCCATATCAAGTCAACGCTTATTACGATCCACTTGTGAATGAGATTGTATTCCCTGCCGGTATCTTACAGCCACCTTTCTACAATGTGCTCAACTCTGACAATATGAATTTCGGTGCCATTGGTGCTGTCATTGGACATGAATTAACTGTGAGTGATTTAGTGACGCCATTCCTTATGACATGCTTCATTTACTAATGAGCATTCGGATAGCACGGTTTTGACACATCAGGTAGACTTTTCGATGGAGATGGAAAATTCAGGTCATGGTGGACGAAAGACACAGAACGACAGTACCTGGAGAGAGCACAGTGTTTCATTGATCAGTACTCCAACTTCACTATCAATGGACCTGAGAATACATCTCTTCGCCTCAATGGTGATGTATGCATCTAATCTATTTCCTTTCACCGTTAGCAACTTTCCAACTTACACAATGTTTTGCATATTCAAATTCCAGTTTGAGAGTGGGGAAATCTTAGCTGATAACGGTGGGCTACAGATATCATATAATGCGTGGCAGAACAGCCTGAAAGACGCCCAGCGAACGGGAACCAAATATCAAAGCCTGGAAACTTTAGGCGGATACTCCGCAGAACAACTCTTTTTTATGAGCTTTGGTCAGATTTGGTGCTCCAAGATAAGACCAGAGTATGCTGCTATGCGAGTAAGTTTATTGTCTTCTGAAGTTGAATCTTTCTCATTAAATGTAATTTTTCGAACAACTTTCAACAGATGAGTACTGATCCACATCCGCCACCCCAGTGGCGAGTAAATGGCGCCATCCAAAATTCGATTGAGTTCGCAAAAGCGTTCAATTGCCCTACTGGTGCACCGATGAACCCAGAGAAGAAATGCCGTGTTTGGTAAAGTTGATGCCAAGTTATAATGTACTATATGATGGAGCTGTGTGAACGCAGAGATTGAAACAGCCGGCGATGTATTCGTTTGAGCGCAAACGATATTGTAAAGGCATTGGTGGAATAAATTCATCAAGCATGACAGTAAATTTATTTTTTTACAAATTGGTTGAAGTTGTTGAAAATAAGGTGGACATGATTAGATGTATATCCAGATGACACATCTCAGAATGAGAGTCAAATAACAGGTAATTACAAAAGGTTATTGATGTTACACTATACACGATTAAAAAAAAAAAAGAGGTATCAGTGCCGTCCAGGCATACAAAATGGATTTTCCAGCAATCACTCATTTCGCTCTGCCGATTTTTCACTATCATGAACAGACCAATCGCTAGGGGGATTACTCAGTCGTTGTTCACGGGTGGGGTCGTTAGCCCTGGCTCCGGGCTTGTCCTCAACATCATATCGGACCTCCTTGCGTCGTTCTTCGATAATCCACTTGCAAGGGAACAGCAAGTTACAAACATAGTAGATGATACCACCAACTAGGAAGCCCAAAATCCAAGCAAAGGAATAGAGTCTAGTAGCACCGATGGGAACTTCATAGCCCATAGCACCGATGAAACCAGGCAAATTGGGGGCAATACCACCAATATATCCAGCATAACCACGCCAGTTGATACCCCATGTGTACCAGTAAATGCCATCTGGATTGTAAAGATCTTGAACGATCAAATGTCTTCGCTTGACCAAGAAATCTAAATGACAAAGAGTTGTTAGGTTCAATGCTGTTATGCGAGATGACGAATCAAGTCAATAGATATCTTACAATCAACAACCATCACGCCGCAAATGGGGCCAAGGAAAACAGCATAGGCACTCAAGAAGTTTAAGAAGTTGCTAGCACCTGACAAGAGCTTCCATGGTGTGATACAAATACCAATGATGGCGCAAACATAACCACCACGACGAATGTTGATATACCGAGGGAGCAAAGCTGACATATCAGCACCAGCGGGAATAGAATTGGCGCACAAGTTGGTAGCCAAAGTAGCGAGCGCAAAAGCCAAGGCGATGAAAAATACAGCCGGTCGGCTATCGATCTTTTCCAGTAACTGAAGAGGATCCCAAATTGCTTCACCATAGATATATTGAGCAGAGGATGTTACAACCACACCAATGAACGAAGTAATGAAGAAGCCAACAGGCATGGTAACCAGTTGTGAGTAATAGATATCACTGGGTTTTCTTGCGTATCGAGTAAAATCTGGTGTATTGATAATCTAAGATAGTAACATGTTAGTCCTATATATTGAACGGCGAAGAACAAATCAGCTTCGTTACGTACCAAAGCGGCCATGTTGCCCATACAACCGGTGATTCCATTAATGATGGCCCAGGCAGCTTGATCTGATGATGTAAATGTAGCGGGTTGGCTGATGATGGGACCGAGACCATGGGCTCTTACGATAGACCATATGAACAGGGAGAAAGCAGCAATAGGCAGCAAAATGGATTTGACAGTAAAAAGATGTCTGATGCGATCAACGGGGACCCAAATTGCGAACAGGGAAACAAACCAAAACACGATAAAGCCGATGAAAGCTTTTGTGGTGGTACCACTGGAGTCGGGGAAGGTATTTGGAACGTTATCTATACTTGGTGCGATGGCACGTAACATTTGGTACACACACTCTCCCTATTTAAGATTGTTAGAAGAATATTTTGGCTAGATACTTTCTCACACGTAATAGATCATTACTTACGCCAATCCAAGCTTGGACGCCATACCAGACACACGCCATAATAACGCTATTCATGGTTTCCAAAAAAAGTAAGTCATGATAAGAAACTCTACTTTGAGAACAAAAATATGGTTCAGTCGAGCGAACCCCGGAGAAGCATTACTTACCGGTTCAGAACAGGAATGAAAGACCCGGCAAGGCCGAAAGATGATCTGCAGATAACTGGAAATCCAACATGGTATTCTGCTCCAGAAATGCCGTTGAGGACCAACACAACAGCACAAATGCCATAGCCAACAGCTACGGAAATCAGTGCTTGCCACCAGGTCATGCCTGTAGCTATAAGCGATCCAGCAATCATCCATGTGCTAATTTATCAACAGTTATTTACAGTGACCCCGGCTCAGACAACTAACAATATATACTTACTTGACGTTAAGACAATCAGCGATCCAATAAGCAACGTAGTTCCATGCTGTCCAGGTTCTGCGATCTAAGGCTTGTCAGCACATGTTCACTGTGGATATCTTCTATGTCCAAATACTTTACCATGAGGCACTGGAGCAAGATCAGCATTGGTCCACATAGATCGCTCCCCTACGTTCTCTGCATCGTCCGGTACCTCAAGCTTTTCTAATATGCTGAATGCTAGATCGTTAGTCGAGCTGCAAACCATTGGAGGCTAAAAAATAAAAGATAATAGGTTTACGTTTTTAAATTCATGATAGTGAATGCACCTCATTCCAGAACGTCAGCGCAGAGCTTTTATATGTTTGTTAAAGTTGCTAATCCAGAAAGGAAAGTAATGGCGGGCTAAATGCTACTGATAAGAAAATACCAAATTCCGATGATGCCCGTATTTAGTAATCTGGCTCACGTGAATCGCACAACGCTGATACTATGAGACTAATAGGAAGGTAGGGTAGAAACGATATAATGGTTATACCTACTACAAATCACCACTTCTAAAGGTAAAGTGTATTTTTTGCGAGGATATCAAAGATTCGATGTGGTGCAAGAGATTTACTATTGCCATCACAGCTCCTTTTGATCTTACCCCGTTGGTTCGGATCTTTTAGTAAAGCTAATTAAACAACCATAAGTTTCACACGAAACCATACCGGAAACTATGGGAGACTGTGGAAAAATAGAAACTGATGCATGATAGTGAGCTGTTTATTGCACGTATCTCAAAACAGCCATCTATTCGTCCTTCTTCAGCGCTGATAGAGTGAGGGGCTGGGGTAAGCGGTGCCGGCTCTTCGGAGTCTTAGATAACTGAGAATGACAACTCGAACTATAAACGACTGCTCCACGCTGCCCACCCAAGTATTTATCACAGTGGGGGCCAAAGCTACAAAAGCAACGCTACACATTTTGGATCTATAAGAGGGGAGTAAATTCGAAACCATTTTTCTACCGCGTTGCCACTATCACTGCAAAATAAACAAAGATCTAGGTGCTGAATAGGGTTATCTGTAGTTGATGATCTCGGGTCTGGCTGTGAAGTTCCGAACTAAATCTTCCTACTAAATCTTCCTTCTTATCTAAAGTTACGCGCAAACAAAGTTTTTGAGATTGCGTAAGGTACGGTGATATTCCCAGGGCTGTGAACATTCAAACTGAACTTTCGAGTAAACTTAGAAGGTCGTAGCACACTATTGGCTTCGACATTAAATTTGAGGTTGTACGTTTATACGTACATTGACCAAATACATATAGGGAATTTCTTAGAAGTACCAGAAAAAGCAACATGTATTTACAAATATGTAATATTGTACGTTTAATCGTACATTAAGGATTCAAATGTTCCTCTTTTATTAGTATTTGCGAACGGATTGCACGAATTATCGTCTTTTGAGAATTCACGATCTTTAAACTATAAAAGTGACTTTCTTTAGTTTTGCGGTTTATCTAAACCAACACCAAGAGGGAAAACGGTCTTCTTGAGAGCAGCTCTCAAGGTGGCGTTGCTGTTGTATTCCTGGCGAGTGGGGGGAGTCCAGATGACCTTCTTGTTCGTGGCAGCCAAAGCAACGGCAGACTTAGTGCTTCCGTTAGTGCTGGTCAAAGGCGAATCAAGCTCAAGCACGACAGAGTAGGTGCCTGGAACGATAGATTGGCATCCAGCGGAGGAACGACCAGTGGGACAGTCAGCGGAGTTTTGGCAGCCTAATTTGTAAGTGTTAGTTTGGGTGTCGCATCATAATGCTTGAATGCAATCGACTAGTGATTTAACTTACATCTAATACAATAATCCTCTGTAGGTAATGAATAAATTGCTTGTCAGTACTGAAAATTGATATAAGGCGTTGGTGTGCAACCAGAACTTACTTTCAGCAGGTTCAACAAGGTTGACATAGTAGGGATAACCAGCGCAAACGCTTCCAGGAGGGCTGCCTGAACCATGGTTATCGTATTGACCTAGCAAACAGTGAGGGCTCCTAATTAGAATGTCTTTGTATTCAAATATACAGAAATGTTACGTTACACTCACCACCTTCATCCGTGCTTTTCAAGCCATAAGTGCTTGGGTTAATGGTACCGGTATATTGCACATAAGCAGCAGTTCCAGTTGCAGCTTTGTAGTGAGAGCTTGTGATGAAACCGGATGGGAATGCCTTAGCACCAGGGGCATCTGAAGCAGACTCACAGAAAGCAACAGCAGTCTTTTCGGAGTCGGCGATATCACCACCGGAGCTGGGTGGCAAGAAAAAGCAGAGAGTATCTGCATTAACTACAGCGGTCAAGTGAGATGGCTCATTACCAGTAGCCGTTCTAAAATTGAAATTCTAGGTTATTTGGCAGGTTTATAAAAGAAAGCATGTCCTCGAGCACATACGTGGTAGTGGTTCTGTAAAGAGAGAGGGATGTGTTTTAGTTAATTGTGAAGCCAGTATGGCTGATCTGTTTACAGTACTTACTTGGTAGTGGTCTTAGTGGTGGTAGTGGCCTTAGTGGTGGTGCTGTGCATGGGTAAGGAGGACATAATGTCAGCGATTCAATACTGCAGGCTTCTTTTGCATATATAATATTCTTACGTAGGCTTGGTGGTGGTGATAGTCTTGGTAGGTGGAATGTCGCAAATGGTACCGTTGGGATCGTTAACGCACTTGTTAGTGTTAAGGTTGCAGCAAGTAACACCAGGGCAGTCATCATCAGTGCTGCAAGAAACTCCAGTAGCAGTGGGGCTTGCAGTAGTAGTCCTATTGCAAGTTGAGGTTAACATGAGCTACATTTGTATAAATGTCCTCTCAGTAAATCTTACTTTGTAGTGGTCCTGAAAAAATTTTGGTGATAGGTTAGTGTTCAAGTTCAGTATACATTTTTCTGGTATGATGATTATGCGAACTTACGTAGTCTTAGTAGTGGTAGTAGCCTTGGTTGTGGTAGTAGTTGTGGTGGTAGGCTTGGTAGTAGTAGAAGACTTGGTAGTAGTAGAAGACTTGGTGGTGGTAATCTGTCAACAGCAATAAAGTTAAGTATACTGTACTGGTTGACGTAAAATGTAAAGTGTGCTTCCTAATATCGTTTTTCCAACAAAACTTGGCATTGTCTATATAGGTCGCTTACCTTAGTAGTAGGAGGAATATCGCAGATAGTATTATTGGGGTCATTGACACAGGTGTTGGTGTTAAGGTTGCAGCATGTTACTCCAGGACAATCATCGTCAGTGGTGCAAGCAGCAGTAGAAGTAGCCGCAGCAGTTGTTCTATGAAAGACGTTAACGATAGCACAAGAGTTGTCGCTCATCTTTTTTTATTTAGCTTACTTGGTCGTGCTGTATATAACAAAGTGATTAGTTCCTCTTCGTTTAATCAAGAAATATATAGAGGAATGTCACTTACGTTGCCTTGGTGGTGGTAGCCTTAGTAGTGGTAGCCTTAGTAGTGGTCTAAATAGACAGCAAGAGAATTAGAAGATGACTTTTACAATGTATTAAACTCTAATCATGAATCCAAAATATCTACTTTACCTTGGTGGGAGCAATATCACATATGGTACCGTTAGGGTCGTTAACACAAAGGTTGGTGTTCAAGTTGCAGCAAGTGACTCCAGGACAGTCTGTTGATGTGGTGAATGTTTATGTTAATTATGTTGGCTAAGTGGCAACAGCAGGGTCTATGGTGCGTGCTCACCATCGTCGGTTTTGCAGGTAGCGCGCTTGCTGTGGGGAACTGCATTAGCAGTTGCAGCTAGAAGGACTGCAAAAAGAGCGAGATTCTGGAGTCTCATAATGTGTGAAGACCGTCGAAAGGGATTGCTACTGTAACAATGGGGATTTTGGTTTGCTTTAAATACGATTTGCCAATGATCGTTTGTGTTGCATAGCGGGGCACTGGGTTACAACTGACCATACTCCGAATATGTTCAAAGACTTCGTGGTGGCGTTGCCTTACCAGTGAAATCATGGTTTGACGGTTCCACCAGACCATAAGTGATCTTCGCTTTAGCTGCTGCAAAGATAAAACGCACAAACAAAGCAATGGAAATAGGCGTAAAAAAGATGCATATTTAGAAAATTTTATAATTAACTAATTGAGATTGATTCCGCGCTCTTTCAATGCATTATTTTTCACAGCGTTATCTTCCTGCGGTAAGCAAAATTCCCATCGTACAGAGTACAAAAAAGAACAAAAGAGGCAAAAATAGAACGTTTCTATGGAGCATTATCTTGGTACACACGTGGATGCAATTGCTACCTTGCCCAAATATTTTGGTTCGTTTGGGAGCCATTTGCAACTTCAATCACATAGAATCATTTGATGACAATAATAAATGATCGCCGCTTGCTCCAGTATGAGTTGCCTTCTCAACCAAAAGACTGCTGCGCACAATAGAAATTTTGTGGAAAACTTTTTCCCAAGACTCTATAAGCGGAAAAAGATATGGAGCCTGTACCGGTCTCTTAACGTATTTTTTGGGCAAAAAATAGCTCTCAATTTCTGTGTTCGAGTTAAATTTAACTGTACCAACATCGCTTTAAGACATGACATGGTTCCTGGCAGCTAATCATGCGGCATACCTATCCGTTTCATAGCGTCGAAACCTTTGCTGGAAAATGGCAAGATTTATCATTGTTCCTAAATTATGGAACAACGTAAATTACTATGGCCATGATGGCTCGTACGTTTTGTAAGGCATTTGGCTCATTATAAGTCTTATATGGTAAATGTGCTGAGTACTGAATATATTGGCTACTTAAGCGGTAGAGTGACACTGAACCTTCGTTACTACTGTACAATAAGGTCCAGACCAATGGCCATGGTTATAAGGTTTCCTCTATTCTAGTCTGCTACTAACGCAAATGAGAATTCCTAGGATGATCATAAATATTCCGGCCCATGCGTCTACACCTCCAACGCGCTCACCGAGTAGTTTGCCAGTCAGTAACGTAAATATGAAGGTGACGGAATTAGTTATAGGCACCGCCAATGATAAATCTGACCAAATCAATAAGCAATTAACAACGATTCTCGGCTCTAATTTGAAACTTTCTTGTCTTTATTTACCTGCTTTTCCAAGAGTATAGTAATAAGCTGCTGATCCACTGAGATTAATTACTAATGGCAACACATACTGTGGCGGGTAAGCTAAGAACTGAACAATTATATCCTTCTCACCAGCCAGTTATCGTACCTGCCATCGCGTGAACAAATAAACCATCTCAGCTCTCCACCTACGAAATCCGCCTTCAGGATATTTCTTAGACACAGCCTCTAGCCCTTCACTTCCTCTCTTGATGAACGGGTTGGATGAGCCCCAACATAACCCAACTAGTTATTCGTAAGTCAGTCGATCGTGTACAGAAAGGTAAACCTGCAGTGTATTCCGGCTTACCCAATGCGAAACCCAGAGCGTACTCTAGATAATAGTTACGAATTAGTTTGCATACGGCATTGCCAATTGTAACAGCGTTGACGGCATTTATGCAGATTGATTGCACTTACGCAGAATCGCGGACATGGACAGGTACCCTTGGACGGCCGATTTTCAACTGAGCTTGATTTTTTTGACAAAAAATGGAGCTCCCCTTTTAACACACAGTACAGCATGCCGATTCCAGACGAACAAGAACCACTTACTGGACGTGAAATCACAGACCAGAACCAGGAATCAACTTTAAGAGAGAAGCTGAAGCAACCTCGTTTTTGGCTTATATGGTTTATACGGCTTGTCGTCTTCTCCATAACCGGATCTTTAAGCGTTCGTCTTACAAGCCTGTTCGTGCACAACGTCTTGAGAATGGACGGTACGTTTTTTCAACTGATACAGCACAAAGAAATGAATATGTCATAATGCTTCACTTGCAGGGACATTCAAGCATGCGCCATGGTATCCCTATAGAATGGTCTTCATCCTCTGTACGCTTCCTATCTATTCAGTTTTAATTGTCACGATTGGTACATTGGCTGGCCAGTACCAGTACTTCTCACGTATAGTCAGACATATGTGGTCCTGTTGCTTTCCAAGCTTTTGGCGTACAAGACAAAGAGCAGATGACAATGAGTATGACCCATTGGCGGGAGGTGTTTAGGTAGTATATATCAAGTGCTAGAAGATGACAAAGAGCAACTGTCATAGCTCTTCTCGCCAATGTAGACCGATCTATATGCATTTTCTCGCATTTGTACTTTTGACATCTACAGTACTAGAAAATAAGAATAAAACGACTGTAGGATTTTAAAAATGTAGGCCGCCGCTTAGAATATTCCCAGGTAATAATACCTTGTTAAAGCCATGTCTAAAGTAACGTTTTGCAAGGACCAGCTGAGGTTATTACCGGCTTGATTAGCCAAAACATGAGAGTTGGTTTGCTGGATTCCGCGCTAATATTGAAACACTGGTATATATATTGCCTTTTTGAAGTTGCGATATCATGAGCGTGAAAAGATGAACACATCAGAAAAGACCAAGCTCATTACAGATAAAAATATCAGCGGCGTTTATCAAATTCTTTCATGCATTAAAAGGATTACATATAACCAGATCGATCAGCCAAACGTACAGTAATATGCCAACCATCTTGCTGTTCAATGATGATTTATAATCTTGTTGAAGCAATTTTGGCGGCTCACCGCAACGAAGTGCCTTGAGAAATTTCAACACCATACGGAAGACAGGTGCTAGAGAGTGGACCAAGACAAGCAACTACATATTATTGAATTCCAACATCTCATAGGCACTAACACAACATCCGGGAACACAACATTCGACTTTCCAGATCCCGCGGTGGAGATTACAAGATTTTATCGAATTGACGAACGTTAATACAGATCAAAAAAAAAGTTAAACGATTGTGGCAAAATTTTGTTGCCGTAAACTGGCTCCTGCTTTGTAATAGATTGGAGGTGGCTCACAGTGGTCTGCGGGTAGGTGGTTGGTTGAAGCTTTATGAGAGGAACACTGAATTATCTTCAATCACTCTTCGTCCTTGGATTTCTTAGACTTTTTCTTCTCCTTGTCTTTCTTGGATTTCTTTTCGCCATTTGATGCTTTGTCCTTTTTGTGCTCCTTCTTCTCTTCTGATGTCTTCTTTGACTTTTTGTGCTTCTTATGGACCTTCTCTTCTTTTTCCTCGCCTTCATCGCTAGTAGCCTCCTCCTTCTTCTCTGCCTTCGTCTCCTTTGCCTTAGCTTCTACCTTAGCTTTCTTGGGTTTACTGGGAGGTTCCTCGGAGTGATCTTCTTCAATTGGAATACCAGAATCTTGACCAGATTTGTATACTTCAAGTTGCTTCTGATAACGCTCCTTGTCTTCGCTCGCTTTGCGCTCCCACTGTTTTCTGGCGGCTTCGTCCAGTGCCTGCCACTCTTTACCCAGCAAACTCACCATTTCCTTTGGATCTATCGAAGGTTGTTCCTTCTTTATGTGAGCCCTTCGGTCGTTGCAGAAATATAAGTAGCTACTGACAGGTCGTTTAGGTGCATTTGGATCCTTCTCTTTATGCTTGCGCTTCTTCTTAGCATCTTCTTTGGTGTCTTCCGACTCAAACTCCAAAGAACCGAACTTCTTCAGCAGGTCACAGGCTTCTTGTAGGTTCTTTGCTGCCGTTTCCAGTGCAGCAGTTAACTAGATAGAATTGACAGATGTTAGAACGCGAGTCAATAACTTTGGTAACGCGTCATAACGCGAAATACAAGCGTGTTTACTTCTTGCTTTACAGCCTCGCTAGGTTGTTTGGGAGTCATAATAAGATGCGGAGAGGGAAAAGAGAGGAATGTGAGTCGATCTTGCCTGGAGGGGTTCATGTGATGTCAGCCACGCTTATAAAGTCGGTACATTTCTCATAAAAAGGCTCTAAAAAATCGACTTGCCATCCAAGAGTAGCAGAGACCGATAGATGGATATGTGGTTTGATTATTAGGATATAGTTAACATGAGCAACAACACGTTTACAATTCAAACTCCAAATTTCACTGTAGAAGTTGACGAATGAATGCGAGGATGTGGTAGCTGCCCACCCTTCCTTCCCGCAGAACAAGAATTACAAAAAAGGCGAGTTATCACAAAAACCCTAGCTAATGAAAGCGCGGCTCAGAGATCTATTACCACATCCAAGCCGTAGTGAAGTCAACCACAGTATGAACACAAGTCACCAAGTTGTAAGCCTTGCTCTCTTGTTAACAAAGTTTGACCAAGGCATTTTGATCCAACGACACCAAGGGATAAACATTATTTGTTGCACGATTTCAGTAACTGGAAGATGTGATGATATGAATAGGTTTAGTCCACGAATGGCAATTTAAAGCCGTGGCGATATTGGAAATTGATGTACATCAATCGACTGCGGCCTATAATCCAGCTGTCGCAGTACATCCAAAAGCGTAGGTATAAATTTCTGGGCATTTGTTTCTTTTTCAATTAATTTTAAAGTCCAGAATCAATCGCTTGAATTTCAACACTTACACTTCTAATGGCGATCGGAGGAAAAGGCAAATCTAATCGTGGTGCTAAGAGCAACAAGTAAGTTGGGCACAGTACTTGATCTCGATTGGATCTGTAGTGATTGACGCTTTGATCTTCAGGCCACAACGTGGTGGTAGAAAGCATTTTTCTCGAGACATGTGGCGTGGCTCGGATGCTGCTGCTGCACCTGAAGATAAACCTGGAATGTGGGAGGTATGTTTGAATATCAAGTCAAGCCAAAGTCACAAGTGCAATTGGACTCATGTTTTTTTTTTTTTGGTTGGAATTGATTTAGGCACGAAATAACCGTAATGGTGATGACAGCGATTCAGATGACAGCTCTGAGGAAGAGGAATCCGGAAGCGACGACGAGTTGGACACAGATAACAAGCAAAAGGTGAAAGAAGGTACCTCGAAACAGAATGACGAAGCCGATGATGATGAAGAGGATGACGAAGCGGATATTGTAAGTGATCTATCTTTTGTACTAGAACTTTGTCTTTAATGTGCAATTAAGCCGTCAATATGTCAAACAGCCTGCAAATCCCAATGCAGACGATATGGCCAATGCAAGTAAAGCTAAGAGCACTAGAAGCACAAAGAGTATCGATACATCCGAACCACGCACGCTGAGTAGACGTGAGCGCGAAGAAGCAGAGAAGGCAGAGGCTAGAGCACGATACTGGAAATTGCATCAGGCTGGCAAAACAGAGCAAGCAAGAGCTGATCTTGCTAGATTAGCTATTATACGAAAGCAGCGTGAAGAAGCTGCTCGACAAAAGGAAAGCGAGCGATTAGCTAAAGAAGACGCTGCTCGCAAGAAAAAAGAACTGTCCAAGACTCGATAAATTATCATCCTCCTGTTCAGCACTGTATTTCATTAATTCGTGTTTGTTTTTGAGCCATTAGCCTACATAAGAAATAAAACAAAAAAAGAAATAAGCTAAGAAAGTGAATCACAAAATCCTTTGTGGTGTGCAATCATAAATGAATGTACAGCATTGTAAGCTAGCCATCTACATACCTTTGGATATGAAACACCCTGATATGAGAAGATATTATGAGATACTGACATTCGATTAAGCTCATATGTGACCGCTTACCTGTCAATGTGGGTAATGGATGTGTATTAAAAGCCTTACTATAACGAAGGGTTTGGGTAGAAACTTATAGTTTTCCGTTCACATCTAGTTGATTTGACTTGTTAGGTTCGAAACGGGATTTCTTGCGAGCATACTTCTTTGAACTAACATAGCTATAAAGCTACAAAATGAAATACCCTTATTTTGTACATGATCAGGTAGTTCTGAATAAATACAAGATGAACTCCCCTGGATCGCATGTACGATTTGCAAGGTATGGCACGACGAGCGAAAAATGAACTCAGCTTGAGCCGCACAAATTTGCTCTGATCCAAAAAAGTCTGGGCACCGCACTGTTTTCAAAGAAAATCGCAACGTTACATTGCCATCTTTATATGGATTAGAATAATTTTCAAAGCCAATCAAAGTCTAAGTATGAATGTAGAATATGGTATGGCTCTTTCATTTAGTTACAATCAAATGTGTGCGCTTATTATCAGAAATTATGAAATGGGTCTCAACCTAGCGCTCATACATGTTTATGCTATGCCTTTCGCTCCTATGTTGAAAACAACCTGAAGTATTGAAAGGTTCTAAGAAAACATCTTATAAAAAAGTAGATGCAGGGTTATTTCGAAGCTAGAAAATAAATAGAGAATTCTAGACGAAATATACTGACGTACAATGGATAGAGCCTCCAGATGTTTCCTTGTGCTACCAAAAGTGGGGTGGAAGAAAAAGAAAGCTTGAGCTACTCAGTGCTTGCAATGTGGCAGAATGGCCACAGTGTTGCACTAAGTTTTCATGATCAATTGGCGTTTTTGATGATATATCTAACAAATTGGAAATTTGGTGAAATGGCTTTTGGCTGAGAATAGTGCCCTGCAATGCCATCTATGCCATAACGGTTAGTTCATGTTGTGCAAGTAGCGATACAACCGACCGAGTGCGCCTGATCCATTTACCACATGTTCCATTACATTCTATCACAAAATAGTGAAATCACAGCGAACCTGTAGACAGCGCCCATGTTTTTAACTCGAAATATAATATGTAATTTTAAATGTGTCAATCGCCACCATAGACATCATTGCTATGCAAGTATATTCCAATTGTTCTATGCATATTGCTACAAATCTTAATGTACTGTGAAATGATCAATTTGAGTTACGCGTTTTCATTGGCCGTCCCAAGTAATTTTTAACTCTTTAAAAAAAAGAAGCGGCCAAAGGTGGTCGTGACACTAAGTAGACGATCCTTAATGGAATAAACTCCTCCGCTCTCCTATTTCGTTCTCCTTTCCCTGTTGTCTTACCTGCCTTGCTCATCTCTCTCATGAACAAAACTAGTGAACCTCGAATCTCTCAGATTCTGCCAACTGTCACATGTTCAGATTGCGGTCTGCCAGTGGAGCTTCGAAAGCTTGGAGAGCACGTTTGCTCCAGTGCACCGCCACTTCCACCACTGAAAGCATTCTCAGCACCTACCAATGGTATGATTTTGCTATACCAATTGAATTGATATAAAACGTTTCGCTCAACTAACTTTCTTCTTACGATTGAAGATGATGGAACTGATAGTCAAGGTGAGTGACGCGCCATAGCTGATTTTTAAGTACTCAAAGACACCCTAAATGACCGTGGTTGTTTTCCCGCCCTGCATGAATAGATAAACTAAGCCTACCATTCTTGGAAAAATATTCCAAAATGACTGGGAAAGCTATGAACAGTATACGAACAGCTGCTGCTGCTGCCCCTTCCATATCAGAAGGGTTATATAGAAGTATATCATCAAAAACGGCTGCACAATCTAATGGCAGCACAAATGAGCGGAAACAGACTTTTGGCGCTCCGACCAACAACACATCACCTCGAGATCCTATCCCAGATCCACCGCCTAAAAATACCTTCTCCTACGAGCGACGACCGTCTATCAATACAGATGTTGCTTCAAAGCCACAAAGTGCTCCACAAAGAAAGAATTCGGACGATGACTACCTCTCGCCTCACAATAGATTTTTTAATGAGTCGAGAAATATCGACCCTATTTTGGAGGATGAAGACCAGTACCTTCCCTCTCAGCCTACCTTTTCTAGATCTACCAACACTGATAAATATGATGCATATTCGAGCCGACGACCCTCAAATGCCACGAGAAGTAAAAAACCATTCTTTTTAGGAAATTTGTCTCAAGAAAATATACATGCTCCCAGAAAAAATAGCTATTCATCGCCATCTCGACGGTCTGAAGACGAGGAATGTTACCCTTACGAAGAAGGAAGACGTTCGCCTTACATGCGACAAGAAAATTCGCCATCTCGTTCCAGCTCAAGTGACGAAGTAAATTCGCCTAAAACACCCGGATCTAACTCATATCGAGAAGACTTCAGCAGCCCTCGCTACAATTTATATGGCGGTAAGTGTTTTCAAAGATAGCCGTAATGCATGTGGTTCTAAAAGGAAATTTTGGCTCCAACTTTAATATGAATGCATACATAGATTCACGCACCGATGTCAAACCTACAGCAAGGAAACCATCCATCAAGAGAAAACAAGATACCGAAGATTTGGATTCGCTAATGGCTGACTTAATGAAGGATGTTTCGGAAGACTTTGACCACACTCCTATGCCGGCACCTATAGCGAGACCAGTGGCGCCTAAGCCACGAGAACTGATGATCTGCACAATTTGCCAGACTGCCTTAAATAGGAGAGAGCTCATTTACGATAGGGACCAAAAGGTACGGTTACTTTCATATACGTCGGCTACGCCTCATATTTGTTCACATGCGGTATGCTAACAATACACCATAGCCATGTCATCGATACTGCTTGTCATGCATTGTTTGCCAGGATGAGCTAGGTGACGATATCGAATATTATACGAAGGACGGAAAAATTTACTGTGAGCGAGATTACAATGCACTTCGTCGTCGTGTTATGTGCGCCGCATGGTAAGTTGAAAAATTGGTTTTAATTTGATACGATGCTATGTTGGTAACTGATTGATCTTTGCAGCGATCGCCCTATTGCATCCATTGAGCAATCCATCAAGGCTCTCGGTGGTGAATACCATGTTGGCCATTTGAAGTGCTACCACTGCAAAAAGTCCGTCGATAAAGAAACTACTGGAATCGTTGAACATAAAGGTCGTGTCTTCTGTAAGCGTGATTTCCAAGATCTCTATTTACCAAAGTGCACTGGATGCAAACGACCTGTCGAGAGAGAGGCGGTATCTGCTGCCGATGGAAAATTGAAGGGCAAATGGCATAGAGAGTGCTTTGGCTGCCATGTAAGTTGCGCTCGTCCATTTCATTTGCAAAATGTACATTTGCTAACTTACCTATGACCTATCAGACCTGCCGTCGGCCATTTCCGAACAACACATTTTATGTATTTGATAGTTTACCGTACTGCAAGCGCCACTACCATCGACTCAACAACTCGCTATGCCGGCATTGCGATGAACCTATTGAGGGACCTTGTGCTCAGACTGCTGAAGGGTGGCGATTCCATCCACCGTGTTTCACTTGCCAGGTACGTTTAGACCACTTTTGTGACTTCAACAATAACAGAAGCGATGCTAAAACATGCTTACATTTCACAATAACTAGGCTTGTCACTGTTCTATAACGGATGTGTACTACATGCTGGATAACCAGATCTTTTGTGAAAGAGATATTGGTCATATTCAACGCAAGAAGAATATGCGCGCGGAGAAGAGACGCACTCAATTTGGCAGAGTGTAGTATGGTGGTGACGATGAAGGCGTTGGAAAAGAGCGTTATAAATATGGTCATACGGTGTAATTGTACAAATAATCAATCGATGTACAAGAAATATATTATTATTCTAATATACATGGATTATACTACCATGTATCTACATTTACAATACTTTATTTTTGTCTAATCTTCACCGTCTGATTCACCTAAATCTTCTTGGTCATCCAGCACGCTAGCTACTAATCGGCGAAGGTGACTGACTGTGGGATATAGAATGCTTTGATAGTCGAGATCGTACCAATAATTGACTGCAATGACACCTTCCTCACCGTCTTGTGTCACTTGATGCATCCAAAATGCTATATATTTTTATCGTTCAGCAACTCATATACTCAAGATCCATATATACAAGGTAAATCGCATACCTGGCAAATACAGCATTTCACCTTCGCGAACCGTCACCGTAATCGGTTTAGCGTATCGAAATCGCGGGAACCTTTCTAGATCCGGATTACTTGGATCGACCGGCGAGCATGGTGTTTTCATTGTTCCACTTAACGGCTCTAGCTTCAGTTTGCCATTAGCGTCTAACACATAAGTTGCACATGGAAAACTTGATTCTGCGCCAAAACCAGTTAGCCATACAAGTTCTGTAAGATCAATTCTAGCATAGTGGTGCAAGCCTTACCATGTACACAATAGTACTCGATCGGAGGAAGAAGTACAAATGTTTTTGTACCCCGTACTACAGCGTAGCAGTTTTCGTAAGGATCTATGAATGTCAAACCTGAGAAAGATGCCCTATATTACCAATTAATCCACTTGACATACCTTTATGTAAACACGTCTTACTCCGGCTGTCACCAAACCAAAAATTGATAGCATCAGGCTCTCGTCCTAAGACCAGGGCTCATTAGCAAACATGCCGTATATAACGATGGCCCGTTCCCTACCATCAAGCACATACCTAACGCTTCTGTAAACCAGGGTATATCGGGATCAACATCTTCAACCAGAGACTTATACTCAGTTGTCAAACTGCTGTTCTGCAACGATGCATAATGCGGGTATTCGCTTTCTTCACCCAGCATAATGTCCAAGAAGTCGTTGAAAGGCATCTTCTTCTCATAGGGCATCGCAAAGTACTCTTTGCCTGAAACAGGATCCAGAGTCAACGCATCAGCCAGCCTAAGCGTACATTACGAGTGAATTTGTCGAATATTTCATCTACTACAATGGATAGATCACATACCCATTTGGTGTTGCTGTTTTTGGTACATCATTAGGCTCATATACTTCGTTAGCAGTTCAATAAAATATATCTCACACACTTACATGCAACTGTTATCATCTGGTCACCTATTCTATTGCGAAGATATTCATTCGTCCACCCTTTCCTCGCATACCAATGATCTATGGCTCCTGTATTGATGCGACAGGATGTTAAGTGGTGCGAAAGCCATATTTCTCTACCCACGAACACAATCCTTACCCGTAATAACTGCCGGGCGTCCAGGAGATATGCATTCTCGATACATCTGTAGCGGTGTTGGAGTATGGTCATACTTTTTCACTTCAGTGCCGTTTAACTCTGGAGGCTCAGTTAAGCAACTAAATAGACCGACGAGTACGGCTTATCCCGCTTGATAACGCGTATCACCCACCTTGATATTCTCGAACCAGCGACCGAAGTGCCTTGTGTAGTTTATGTTTCGTTTGACAATCCTGCACATGAGGTAGGGTTGCTGACTGGTTCAACTCATTTGTGAACATTATCTCCTAGTGGGGAGTCATAGACCCTGCTACAGCCTTAAGGACCATCCACCTTTTGGAAGCGAGCATTCAGCAGTCACACTTCAGCCACCGAAAATTTCGCTGGAGAACAAATACCAGTATGGGTCCTGGATGCCTGAAATCCTCCTCTTTTTTCCTCTGAATTCAATATGGTATGTACCTTATTGACATCTGTGATGACTATACCACCTCGTTATCCTATGGATGGATGATGGAAAGGATGGATGGACATGGATGGAGACGGATGAACTAAATAGGATTGATTTTCAAAGGGTCGCGTTAGAACCAAGACTGTCAAGAAGGCTTCCCGCGTTTTGATCGAGAAGTACTACCCCCGTCTTACTCTCGATTTCCAAACCAACAAGAAGATCTGCGACGAGGTTGCTATCATTGCTTCCAAGCGCCTTCGTAACAAGATTGCTGGTTTCACCACCCACTTGATGAAGCGCATTTCTCGTGGTCCCGTCCGTGGTATCTCCTTCAAGCTCCAGGAAGAAGAGCGTGAACGCAAGGACAACTATGTTCCCGAGTTCTCTGCCCTCGATACCTCCGTTATTGAGATTGACCCTGAGACCAAGGTAAGTTGGGTGTACCATTGGGAAATGGTTCTGGGATTCTTTATTATACTTGCCCCTTCGTTGGACGGAAAGTCCCCTGTCGGTATGGGTATTGCACTTTGACAGTCATACCCCATCACTGCCTTTATACTTCTTCAATACATTCACACTTGACCGTTTATGTTGATATCAAAACTGCTTGCTCAGTATTGTCAACTGGTCTTTGTGTATCAGTGTATGTGCTGCTTCCCAACTGTGGAATGCCATACACGGTGGATCTTTCGATGGCCATTATAACTTTTTGTCGGTGTCAAGATCCACCCCTACTTTTAAATCCTTTCGTTCTCACTCCTTTCATTTTGGAAATTGCTTTTTTTGCATATTTCAATTATTACAGGAACTCTTGAAGTCTCTTAACTTCGAAAACCTTGCTGGTGTCCAAGTCACCGCTCCCGTCACTGCCAACGCTCAGTCTGACTTCAGACGTCCTCGTCGTGACCAACGCCCTCGCGCTCCTCGTGCTCCCCGTGCCGAGACCGAGGTTGCTGCTCAGGCTTAAGTGTTACTGTTCAGTTGAACTTATCAATTCATCTTTTCACGTAATAAAAACTTGGTTTACATTGTATATATTTAAAACGCTCTAAATACTTTTGCACTTTTCGCTGTGTTTGGTTTGGGACATAATGTGCCCGTACAGCGGGTAACCAGCAATCTGGATTTACAGATATCAAAAACATACCTAATTCAATTATTCCCGTGCTGCACAATACATTAAAACCACATCACAATCAGATGCTCACATAACATTTACTTCCTGGATGCCATGTTATTACAAGATGGTGGTGTCTGGTCACGAAAATATGACGATGGGACGTTCCGTACTCACGCTCTCTTTAGGAATGTACAACTCGAAGGAACTCAGACAAACCGTTGCTCGAGTGGAAATGAATATTATATCTCGGTTTCCCCCCAACTCAAAATCCATTAACGGGAATATGCAAGCAGATACTTGGGGGACAATGGATGCAGCGTTCACGGAGGAATAATTCTTTCCTACAGCCACCGCAACACAAAATCGGAGACCCACTTTGATAGGAAAGAGTAGCACAAGTTGTATGGCGTCCAGGGCTATGTGAGCAATATCATTGACCGTTATGATTCACTCTACATTTTGATATAACTGCAATGAGAGAAACCAACTGGTTAAACGTATAGAATGAGAAAGTAAAAAAATGCATTTCAGTCATTTCCAAGCGGCGAAGCGAATGAATTAATTGCGCGTGACAAACATATTAAAGGATAATTTAATCCGCCACCTTGTATGACCCTAATTCGAGGTAACACCTTCACAAGAACCAGTTAGACCTGAGCGAAGATAGGGACTCGCACGGTTGGACAAAAATGTTGTGTGAATAGTTCGTTCTCATCAGACCTGCTGGCTGACAAAGTCAATATTATCCATCGGCCAATTTACAAGCCATTGCAGAACAATGCCTGGTGGTGAAATACATCTCCGTATCGCCGGAGATTCTCTACAATGTTTGCATCCAATTTAATTATTCGATTGGATCGACGAATGGCCAAACAAAAAACGAGGCTCTACCGATTCCCGTTATGGGGTGGGAAGGGTCTTGGTATTGTTCAAGTGATCATGATTTTTGTGTGTGCACATAAGTACACAGGCTGAACGAATGGAATCTACCCGTTAAAGGAGGACCCTGTATTCTTTGTGATAGTCGCCGTTTCCGTTATCGTAGCCTTTTTCCCTGTGCCTAACGCCGTGAGCCAATGTTCACAGGACCCTTTGTGGCTACCCCATCGTCCTGCTGTACCACTTCACGAAAAAAAATTTAAGGGATCAGTGATACCAATATTCAGAGTACATACAGGGTGCGACCGTTTTCGGATGGATGAACAAGAGTGTACGCTACACAGTATTTCAATTGGAAATTACTTATTTCATATACTGCAGATCTCGTAAACGTATAAATTGGATTGCATGCGAACGGCATGAAAGATTTCCTTAGGACAGTTTCTGAACAAAACACTTTTATCTAAATGGTCTCCTCCAACTTTATCAAGTCCACTCTTGGGGCAGCTGTATTGCTAGCTTCGTCTACCGTGACCAGCGCATTCTCTGCCACCAGCAATGGAAACTATGTCCTGTACTGGTAAGTGATCATCCATCCAGCTGAAACGTGGAAGGCGATCGTAAAAGAGACCATATAATAACCTAAAGATGTCTTATCCAGGGGTCAAAACTCTTATGGCGCTGCCGGCGGCGCTTCTTCTGGATGGCAAAAGGTAAATGAAAAGAAAATGACTTTTATCACACAAGTGGGGTAACAAATTTTAACTGATTTTGTTCTTTTTTTCTTTCTTCTTCGACAGAACCTGGCTTCTTACTGTTCCGATAGCACCACAGACATTTTTGTCCTTGCCTTCTTGGATGTCTTCTTTAGCACCGGTAGTGAGCCTGCTTTGGATTTCGCCAACGCTAGCAACAACTGCACTACCTTCACTGGTACCAGCATGTTGCACTGCCCCCAGATTGGTACTGGTGAGTAGCACTTCAAGCTTTTGGCCGTTAATAATGCATGCATGCATGCATGCTTTTGTCAAATAATAATAACCATTTATTTCCAATTTATTTAAGATATCCAAACTTGTCAATCTAAGGGAAAGAAGATTCTTTTGTCTCTCGGTAAGTTAACGATTCGAGCCTTATGTATCAGACTTTCAGCCTCAGTGTATTGATCGTTTTTCTTTCCAATTTAAAGGTGGTGCCTCTGGTAGCTACGGCTTCAGCTCAGATGCTCAAGGTACTGCATTCGCTGATCAGCTTTGGAATCTCTTTGGTGCTGGTTCTAGCACTACTCGTCCATTTGATAGTGCTGTCATCGATGGTTTTGACTTGGATATTGAAGGTGGTGGTTCCACTGGTTATGCTGCATTTGTTACCCAGATGCGCACTCACTATGCCTCTGATACCTCAAAGAGCTACTATATCTCTGGTGCTCCTCAATGCCCCTATCCTGATGCGTACCTTGGCGCCGTTTTGAACTCTGCCTGGTTCGATTTCGTTTGGGTGCAATTCTACAACAACTACTGCAGTGTTCAAGGTGGATCCTTCAACTACGGTACTTGGGATACTTGGGCCACTCAAACTTCCGTTAACAAGAATGTCCGTATCTTTATCGGTGTTCCCGGAAGCACCAGCGCTGCCAGCTCTGGTTACGTTCCCCTTGCTGCTCTCGAATCCACCATTGCCTCTACTCGCTCCACCTACAATTCTTTCGGTGGTGTCATGATGTGGGATGCTTCTCAAGCTTATGGCAATACCGATGGAAGCCCCAACTATGCTAGTGCCGTTGGTGCCTACTTGCACAGTGGTTCCACCGGTGGTTCCACTACTACCACTACCAAGACTACTACCACTACCAAGGCTACTACTACCACTACCAAGGCTACTGGTACTGCTACTACTAAGACCACCACCACCACCACCACCACTACCACCACTTCTGCCTCACCTACCTCCACTGGAGCCTGCCCCGTTAACGGTGCTGCTTGCACCACTGCATACGGTTGCGCTGGCACCTCATATGCCCAATGCTCTAACGGCAAGTGGGTTGTCCAAGCTTGCCCATCTGGTTTGATCTGCCAAATGGATAGCACCGGTGGATCTGTCTACTGTGACTATGCTGCCGGTCACACTCAAATCTGCCCTGCTACTAGCAACGCCGCCAGTCTCTTTGCCAGCACCGACTCCAGTGCAGGCATTCCTGACACCAAGAGCAAGGCTGCCATTGTTAGCTTCTCTGTCGGAGCTGCTGGATCTGATGCCACTACCTTCTCTGCTCTCTTCAACGTTCATGCCCAGGGTACTAAGCCCATCGGTAACAACTGGACTCTTACCTTCACTTTGGCTAAGGGCCAAACTGTTTCTTCTAGCAACGTCGGAACAGTTTCTCAAAGCGGTACTACCGTTACCATCAAGGCCAACCGCAAGAAGGTTCCTGTCCAGAGTGAATCCGTTGTCGTCAGCATCAGCGGCAAGAAGTCTGCTACTGGTGTCTTCGTTGGTGTTGACCCATCCACCATCAACTTCAAGTATTAGTATACTTTTCTCGCTGTAGAAATTATTTATTGATTGGACTGCATGCCAACCGACCATTTCGAAAATGTGATATCATCCACCATACAGTTCAAGATTAAAAAAACTCTCCGTATACCAATAAATTACACACATCAATTTTTAAAAAAAAAAATTTAAAAAATTGACCTGAGAGACATGTAGCAAGCATTACTAAATTTTTCATACTTGAGAGTTTCCAATTGCAACGAAGGCGGAGGTCATAACCTTTCTTTTGTATTTGAGAAAAGGAAAAAAAAAAAGGAAAATTCGCAATGTGAAGAGGATTATAGAGAAAGGCGAGAGGCGTTTAAGGCCATATTTACAAGGCGGTGGTTGAGGTAGGGGACAGCAGAAGGGGGAAGTATAATGTAAGAAAGAAGACGGCAAAGAAAAAAAAAAAAAAGGGAAATGCATAAAGTTACATGATAGTTGAGCACGACACAGAAGTTATGCCCAAGCATGGCTGGGCCCTGAAGTCACAGCCGTAGGGGTTACCACAGGATTGCTATCAATACCAACGTCATATTCTCGTGAAGTCAGGTTATCAGCGGCGTGGCGCGCAGGATAGAGAGGAACCGAGCTGACTGCAGAGTATTTGTCACTCAGATTGATGGGATAATGGTGGGTCTGGTGATGGGCAAGATCGCCGCCTGTTGAATGCCTCTTTTTAACTGCTGTTAATTTAGGAGACTGAGTTGTATAGGTTGGGGGCTTGACACCACCACTAGAGGAAAGCCTCCGCAGTCGTTTGGGGACTGACCGGGAAGAACTGGAGGTGAGGGGGGACATTGAGCTGAAGGTGGGGCTTTCTACAGTGGAAACGCGCGGATGCGTGTTGGGGGCACCCACCCGATGGGACCCAGCTTGTGTGTTGGGAGACACTCCGATTGGTAGCCCTTTGCGTGAGCTACTTTGCAAAGCCTGGGATCTACTTTTGGTAGACGTTGAGCCACTTGGTCCCAGAGAGCCATTGACACCTCTGTTTCGCTTCTTGATGACATCGGTTTTAAGACTAAGCGGTCGTACAACACCATGTAGCTTTAAAAATAAACCGCAAGCATTGCATAATGGCTGTCCCTCTGGATTGCGTCGCCATAGTGGTGTAGTAGTCGTTGCACAATTTGTACACCGAACCTCTCCTCGAACGAAATTAGGCTGATTACTATTGGAACCAGTCGATGTGGATGAACTTGGACTGGGACCTTTGGAAGATGCAGCTGACGATGGTCTGCGACTGGATTGCTTCTTATTTTTTCGTCTAGTTTTACTTGGGCTGCCTTCATCATAGGTTGGATCATCTTCAGTGTTGCTCAAATCATCTGTAAAACTCTGTGCATCTTCTTCTTCTTCATCATCATCCTCGTCAAAAGAATCATCGTAATCGCTTTTTACACTTTCTTCTTCATGCTCAGAGAAATTGGTTGTATCAAGGTTTTGCTGTGGTTCAGCAACGGTAGGTGTAGATGAGGGTGATAAATTCGGAGAATGTGATGCAGCAGTGGTGATCCACATGCTTTGACCACGGGGTTCGTTTTGTGTATACGACGGGATGATAGATGATTGTAAGGGGTTCATGGTGGCAGTGGACGAAGGGCGTCTGTTCAGTACCTGCAATGGGTCGACGTGTAACTGTGACGCATCCATTGTACTGGCCGCAGTCGTGTTACCTGTCGCCATGTTAGAATACGTTTGTTGATTTCTAGTGTTCAAAAACAGATAATTTTGAGTTGAAGTCTGCTGAGGAAAGTATAAAGGTGCATACTGAGAAAACATTAAAGGGGTGCTGGAGCCGTCTAGTTGAGCACTTGAGAGCAATGAACCACTGCTTTCGTATGAAGTAGCTGGAATTGAAACGCTGTATGCTGAAGATGTGACCGTGGTTTGATCAGGCTCAATGTCCATAGGCTGGAAAATACCATCGTTTGAATCACACTCAACCTCATCTGGCGTAGGAAGTTGATGTGGCAATGCGTACATGGCAAATTGTGGAGAGTATTGGCTTTCAAGTGCGTAACCAAAGCCTTTGAAATCCAAAGGGTCGGTAGTCGCACTGGAACTGTAAGCTGTCATATAGCTTCCAACGCTGTCAAGAGATCCTGTTGGAGTCATAGACGAAGGATCCACATCATATTGAGAAGCTGAATCCAGCATATTAGAAGAAGAAAATGTGAGGGGAGCCTGTTCTACCTGTAGGGTGAAGATAGGGTACGATCGGGATTAGAACATTATGGTGAAATGCGGGTAAAAAATGACGAAGAAGGGGTGATGTGGTGCATTATAAAGCAGTCCAAAAAGAAAGAAAGAGAGAATGTATATAAAAGACAGACATCTTTTACTTACCCTTGAATCCATCATTGAAAACGTTCGATTGTACGGTTGTTGCGCTCTGCTTGATTCCGACAAGTTGATATTTTCATATGAGCGATACCCCGTTGAGCTTATCATAGCCTTTTCTATGGGCATTGTTTGTTTCGCAAATTCAACTGCAGATTGGTCAGAGGGCAAATAAAGGTTCTGAGGAGACGATGTGATGGTAGCGGTGGTGGCAGCGGGTGTAGGAGACTGTTGATCAATTTGCATACCGTTGGAGTTTCTCCGCTTGTTCAAAGTCATTGCCATCATTCGCCATGTCATGTTCTCCAATCGACTTCCATTTGGTAGATTGTCTTTAGCTTTAGTATAAAGTCTCCATATTTGAGAGGACAGTGGGTCTTTTTTACTGTCGTTTTTTGAGTCGATGGACGTCGTCTCAGAATCTTGGGACTTATTGCTTGACCGCTTTGTGGGAAATAGTGATTCGGACAGCAAGTGTTCCATAAAGTAAATAAGAAAGAAGCAAAGAGAGAAATAAGAAAATTGGAGGCTCAATCCTTTTTATATAATATAAAGGACAAAAAGGAGGAAGCAGAGGGTTTTGGAAAATAAAAGCGTAGAGAAGCTGGCGTTTGGCATGAAAAATGTGTGTAAGGGCTGATTTCGGCTTGATACGGAAACGTGGACTATGGGCCTATCCGTAGTGTCGTGTCCCTTTTTTTTCACTTTTAAGAGTTCTCATGTGCAAGTAATCAAACTTATTACTAAAGTCCCTGTTATTCAAAGTCTAACACCCTGTGTGGTATTTCATTTAGCTCATGGTTGATCTCATTTATGTTCGCTACCCCACTTCAACCCCCACCTCCTAGTGTGGAGGAATTGTTTCAAGTTGGGCTACATAGAATATAAATTATAATGAACCATAGTCACTGATAGAAAAATCACCACCTTTCATTGTCAGTGCGTGTCTCTAAAATGTTATTTTGTTATCTCTGACCATATATGGGAGCACTTTCCCACACGCCTCCAAATTTCTTTTCCGCATTTTGCTCTTGTCTTGCCAATACAATTGCATCATCTTGTGAATGAGAGAAGTCATTCTGTGAGAGAATTGGGTATTCTTCTAGAGAGAAAGTCAACGGGAATGAGCTATGTGAACACTGTTCGGTGAATTTGTCCCGTTTCGACTTATCCGCTTGGGTTCCACCCCCGCAAAGCCTATCAGTTCCCAATGACCGTACCACGCATGGGGGCGGTGCGTCAGTGATCGCTGAAATTGTGTTCCGACCGAGGGACCATCAGCTTCACCTAAAACACTACCTGTTACTACAGTAGCCAATTTATGTTATGTCCCATGAACAAACCTCTGTTGATTTTTCCCGTTCCTTTACAAACTTGATATCATTTGCCATTGTCTGTGCTCACTGCAGCCTTTCCAGACTACGACCTTCTCCAGCATGGTCCTGGAAAAGCCTTCAGCGCCATCTACCCAAAAATAGAAGATTACTTTTTTGCCTTACATCAAATTGGACAGCTTACCCGACTGACTATAAAACATTTTGTCATAAGTTTACTCTATTCCGCATTACTGCTACGATAGGATGCACAAGACATTAAAAAACAGGTACCTGGCTAAAAATCACAGGCTATGGAAAATTTTGTTGAGTAAATAAATAATAACAATAAACAACCCGTATCCTTCTTTTTGCCTTCTTTCCATGGAAGCAGAACATTATAGGTCGTAACGTCAAATAAACGAACGTGTTAGACTGAAGTCATCTTGCATATACTTTGATTTGATGCTGCACTCAAATGATAATATTATAGATAATGCATGCTTCAATCATACCCTGATGGGAGGTATTTTGAGGAATGTACAAGTGGTAAGCAACAGTCTACTGTGGTATTTATGTTCTTCATTCGCTGATTTGTGTACTCCAGTCCGACCTGTTGCTACTGATCTTCCACGTGCTGAATCGACGGAATCTTACGAAGGGCATACTTTGGTCTACGAGCCTGAAAATCGAATGAGCGACTGCTTTCTACAGCGTTATTCGACATCAGTATTTAACCTGGAAGCGTTTGAATAAGAAGACAAATTCGAATGCATGGGTCTACAATCATCCGTTACGGATATTGTAGTATACGTTATGTTATGACATTTATGTCATCGGCTGTTTAGGTGAGTGTATCGCAAATAACAGCAGGCAGACTATATAATTTCCTTTAACTTGCCATATACAGCCGGTTATACACTTTAAGGACATTGAATGAGTTCAAGAGCGCAGTCTTTGTAGCGCGCGATAAGCTAAAGAAACGGCATTGAAGAATTCTTTCAAGACGAAATGCATAATGGTGTCTTCATATTCTCTGATCCATGAAAGAAATCGTGTGGATTCGCTCTTTACACCAACCATCATTTTTGAAGCCTTGTTCCGAGTGGCGATTGAAATTGCCTGTCCCCATGATATATATCAATTGGGGTCTGAAGCAAAAAAAAGCATATGCCCATACAATTCAATAGTCTCTTACAATGCAGTGGCTCCATATTTATGAAAAGTATCAGTTTACGTTGCAATGCATTCTAACAAACCCGAATGCATATCTGGATTTCCTTTGACCGTTGCATCGTGAGACGTTTATGGCTCACGTGTAGTATCATGGGATTTCTTTATATGGGATCCCTTTATAGTTTTATAAATCAGTTCTAGCCAATCAGGAATGGCCATCAAAGGCCAGAAATCTTATGTCGTCTTCTCAACAGTCTACCTCAACCGACTTTGTCCGCGTCAGAGATATTGAAAAATCTAACTCAACGTCGCTAGTTTTCCAAAAAAAAAATCCTGCTTTAGTGGTTTACATACCCATTTCTCTCTCTATAATGCTTCAATGGCGAAGTAGTGGCGACACAAGTTGCTTTAATGAGATTTGCTTGGCCAATGCCGGGTTTCTCACGATTCAATACTAAAAAAGGATGAGGATTGGTAACTCATAGTAACTGGATTATCACCCTTGCCATGATGAAAAAACTTGTGAAAAATGAGTGCCCACTAGACAATCACTGGCTGGTGGCTGAAAATTATACCCTCGAATGCCCCCCGCGGTGTTACTTGTAATCTCACCTCTACCATTGGATCCTCACTGAGATTAAACCATTTTTAGACAGCGTTGATAGAGTCCCTGTGGAGGACAAATGCTGTAGATTTTCACATTATTGGATAGCGGAGCTACAAATGAAGCGTATCCCCTATGTTCAGCGGTATAAACACGTCCGTTTTAACGCCAACTTTATAGCACTTCCCAATTATAAAAAGCGCCTTTTTTTCCACCCTTGACGCAGCTGGTTTGATACTTTCCACTACTCCTTTTACCTTTTAACTCACTTATACAAATATGCAGTTTCGTAACATACAGTTGCCCGCTTCACAAACAGGCGTTGATTTCGGTGTGGAACTCGTCGGCTGTGACCTTGAGAACCTCACTGGTAAGCTAGCAGCAGCGGATGAACTCGTGTTTATGCATGCCCAATACTAACCGTTATCACAACAGAGGAACAGTTCAAGGAAATTGAAAAGGCTGTCTACACACACCAAGTCCTAGTCATCCGTAACCAAAGCCACGTTTCTCCTGAGACTCAGTACAAGCTGACCAAGAGATTCGACCCGGAAGTTGACACGTATGGCCACGGCACTTCTCACCAGTCTAAGAAAAGTGTCATTGCTAGAGACCTTTCTCCTCTCCCCGGTGTACCCCAAGTGCAGCTACTTGGTCATGGTACTGTTCACAACCATCATGGTATCGAGGAACGTAAGCTTAACCATCCCAGCCATAGAAGCTTCCACCAAACTCAGTTGTCGGAGGAGGACGAAAAGGCTGGCAAGACCAGATTCTACCGATGGCATATGGATGCTGCACTTTATGAGCTCAACCCACCTCTTATTACGACATTGTTTGCCGTTCAGACACCCGTAAGTTTTGGTGGTATTGTGATTTGACTGAGATTATAGTATGCTGATGTGATATGCACCTTTGTTACGTTATAGGAACACCGCAGAGAGCTGGTTGTTTATGATGATGGAAGTGATCAGAGCATGGACGTGCAACTTGGTACTACTGCCTGTAAGTAACACTTTGAAGATTTGCGTAAGAAATTAGTTTGGTTCTGGCTAAGTGTTGTTATCTCATACGATTAGTCATATCTGGTGCACATGCTTTTGATATCCTTTCACCTGAGATGAAGGACCTCGCATTTCGCACTCAAGTCAAGTATGCTGCCCATCCATATCTTTGGATCTCTAAGGCAAGAGCACACTCTACTGGATTAGGCATTGTTTCGGAAGGTAGAGAGCTTCCCAAGGAAGAGCTCCCTCCAATTAAAGAAGAGGCTATCAAGATCTACCCCATGCTTTGGAAGAACCCTGTCACTGGCAAGATCCACCTCCAAGTTCACCCATGTGCTGTTGAGGATCTAATCATAGATGGCAAGCCTGTGGGTGATCTGAACAAGGTTCGCGAACTTCTTTATCAGATCCAGCGTCCTGCAATCAACCCAGAAAATATATTGGCTCACGAATGGGAGGATGGCGATATGGTCATTTTCCACAACCGAGGTGTTCTTCACAGCGTTGTTGGTAGCCTGCGTGATGATGACAAGCGTATTTACCATCAATGCAACTTAGCTAGCGCTAAGGAACCCGAGGCTCCTAGCGAAGAAGATCGCAAGCCTTACATCCTTGCCCACTAAATACTTGTATTCCATTGTCCATTATTTTATTTGTCTAAAAAGAACAAAAACCTTGTCATAAAAAAATAAAAATTATCAAATATTACTTTTTTGTAGAGCAGTGTAGAGAAATGCTTGGGTATCAATTATTGGCGATGTGTATGTCAATGTGAGGGTATAAGTGAGCTACGCAAACATGAATAATTTCGGTAGTTTATGACTTTCGTAATGAGGTTTATACACCTTTAGGTATGACGACGGTGATACGGTCTGCAGTTGCACCCCAGGTTACCCGCTTGTTGACGAACAAAGCATACCAAGTCGTTGTAATGATAAACCATGCCAAGCAGCCTAAAATGGAGTATATAAGATCTGGAAAGGGTATAAAGAATCTGTTAGTATCTGGCTTATTTTTGGCCCAGAGAGAAAGGAAACGGCAGTATTACATCTTCGAAGTTGAGCTGGAACATCTGTTCTCTTGAGTGTTGGCCACAAATAGATGACATTAACGAGCCAGAGTAAAGGTAAGAATGCAAATCCTCCATAAAACATCTTCTTTCCGACGGACAGGATCTCTGTTCCTGACATTTTGTCGAGGCTAGGCATGATGATGAAGGCTGCAATGGACTCAACGCAGGCGGCCCGTGGAGCTGGGATTTAGAAATCCCAATCGGCCGACCACCAGTGACTGCTGTACATTTTGCAAAAAAGTCGGATTTTTTATTTCTGTAGCTCATTTGACAGGAACAGCAATAGCCAATGTCAGTCAATGCAGCCCGAATGGCAACCTATGCACGAATGCTTTTGCAAGATATACCTTGCTCGGCCAAACTTAGTCATAGCTTGAGGATTCGTCCATCAAAAACTGTTCAATTTGCGACTTCCCAGAACAGAAGCTATTCCATAATGAATCGTGCAAAGCGAGAAGCGGGCTTGCTCCCAGCAGCGACACATCGAGGGCAGAAGGAGGAACCAAAGAAAAATCGAAAGGAAACTGAAAGAAAACCGGAAAAACCCGTCAACTTGACCATTAGACATCCAATCAGTCCCACCGAACGTATGGTCAAAGTGCCTGCATCATTTCAGCAACCGGATAATCCACGGCTATGTAAAGTGGCACTGTTAGGTGCTGCCAACGCTGGAAAATCCACAATAATCAATAGTCTGATTGGAGAAAATATTTCAGTTGTATCGGCCAGGGCTCATACCACAAGAGAACGCATATTAGCATCGTGGACAAAGGATAATTATCAAGTTGTGTTTCTGGATACTCCTGGTATCATATATGGTCGCAATCAATCCAAGATGAACCGTAATCTGGTCAATGCATCATGGCAGTCCTTAATAGAGGCTGATCACTGTAGGTTTATTTAGATTTCGCCATATGTGGCATAACGGAAACAATCCGCTTACTGACGTGGACATATATAGTGTTAGTTGTTGTCGATGCTGCCAAAGCTATCTCCGGTAAAGCGCAAAATGCAGAAGATTACTTGTTCGAAAGATTGGAGGAATTTAGTATACCGGCAACACTGATATTGAACAAGGTTGGTATCGAAACATTGATGTATCTATTTCAACGAAATCTAACTCTTATTCAATTAGGTTGATCTCATTACTGATATGGAAGCTTTGAAAGACATGGCCACTGAGCTGCAAACTAGATATCCACACTTTGAATCAACAATGTACATTTCATGTTTCAAAGAGGACGACTTGCAGCAACTTGGGGTATGTCATATCGTATATGATGGTACAACAAACATTGTCACTGACGCTCCTTTACCATAGAACAAGCTACAAACATTGACGAAAAGTCAAGACTGGATTTTTCCTGCAAATCAGACGTCTGAAATGCCAGATATCAAGCGAGTCGAGGATATCATAAGGGCAGAGTTCTTTCAAAGACTCTATGGAAACCTTCCCTACGTGCTAACTCAAGAGAACGTTGGCTGGACAGAGCTGCCGAACGGAATGCTTAGAATTGACCAGGACATACTGGTAGAGCACGACAGTCAGCAAAAGATTGTGAAAGGTGCGGGAGGAAATGTGATTAACAGCGTGCTCAAGAGCGCTCGAGTACAAATTGAAAGGGCTCTGAAGCGACCAGTGAAATTGTTTTTGCAAATCAAGACGCGATGAACAAAGGGCAAAAAAAAAGGATTTTAGTTATGAAAAAGTTCTTTCTTTCACTGGCGCTTTTCATTTTTCTAACGGTATGACAAATCTCATCCAGTTTGTAAACCAAAAAAAGCACCATCATGTAAATACACCTATTGCAATTTAGACTAAACATAATAAAAGTTATTGTTCATTTGGATCCTTGCTGCTGCTTGGTCATTTCACGTCGCAATCTTTCATCAATCTCACCCATGCCTTGCACGAAAGCGGGTTTGTCTAGCAGTCCAGTAGCTTCTTTGTCGCAGTGTTTCCAGACATCTGCTAACACTTTATCGTTAAGCTTGCTCTTCTGCCAAATCACTTTGACAGTTTGTCCATCAACTCTGTTGCGATCATGAACTCTATCGAACAATGCTTCGTAGCGTAGCTTAGCGTCGCTGGGTATAGCAGCTGTGGCTGGCGGTGGTAGTGCAGCGGCTTTCCTTCTGCTGGCTGTGTTAGAGCTTGCATTCCTCACATACGATGGCCTATTTGCTGTGACGGTATCCTTGGGCGACCGACTACTATCAATATTTGTGGTAGACGGAAGGGACGAACCAGCTTGGTACTGTGAAGGCTTGGGACGCAAAACAGGTGGAGCATTTGATCCAAAAGAAGAAGAATTGTTGAAAGTAGAATCCATATTTGGCTTGGGTATTGGTCTGGATTGTACTGCTAGCGTAGGATTGTTGGCGTTAGAGAGTCCCAGCGGTTTTCCAGGCACTTGTGGGAGTGATAAAGAACCGCTCTTTGGTTTGGTGGCAGGCGAAGTTACGCTTGGTGAAGTAGGGGATTTATTGGTGTCAAACTGTCGTGCTAAATTTGAAACGGAAAATGGCTTCCTTTCATCGTCATTATGTGTTGTTACTCCTACTTTTTTTTCCACAACTGCTGTTGTTGGCTTAGCAAGTGGTTTTGCCTTAACCGGAGGAGGTATAGTTGATGTCTTATTAGCAACTGATGGTGCTATAGAGGTTGAAGGAATGTCATTGCCTTCAGTGGTCGTTTTGGAACTAGGTGGACGTCTAGATCTCCTGTTTGATGTTGGTCGAGAAGGTAAGCGTGGAGCGGGATTATTCGAGGTTGACATGAGATCAAGAACATTGGCGGTAGAATCGGGCGATGGTACAGTAGTACGGGCAGCTTTAGGAGCAGCTTTAGGAGCAGCCCTGCTTACCACACTAGGTGATGAATTCACTGTACTTGGCTTGATGACTTTCAACTCCGGAGACATGGATTTGCCTTGATTAACAAGACCTGGATTCGCAAAAGGCAGACGAACTCCTCCATATCTGGACTGAATATCCGCCGTAGTCTGTGCTCTACCTCTTTGTCGCAAAGATGACGGCTTGACTAATTGATATCCGTCATCATCCTCCGAATTTTCATCCTCCTTAGTGCTCGAGTCGGCCGTTTTGTCATCCATGAATTTGGAAACTACTCCAGCTCCTTGTGATTCAGTGGACCGAAGTGAGGTAATCTTTGTTGGAATGGAAGGGGATGCTTTTTTTAAGACAACACCGTACGTCTCTTTGTTCTTTAACTGTGAAGGCTTCAAGTTGCTATCTTCAGATGAGAGCGGTAATGTTCTGGGCGTTATGACTGGTCTAGGACTACCAAAAGTAGCAGAAGGATTAGCCAACGGACTGGACATGGAGCGAGTTCGATAAGCGGTATTGATCATGGGCTCTTCAGCCTTTGGGCTCTTAGACAGGTCTGATGTGTTCCTGAGTACGCCCTTCTCCAAGGATGCAGGCTTTGGTGAAATGACAGGCTTTGGTGAAATGGCAGGCTTAGGTCGAATGATCGGTGGGGTATTTGGGCTGCTAGGATCAGGCCTTCTCGCAAATAGATTGACGGCTGCTGTTGGCTGCTTGGAAAACGTTAAAGGAATCGTGGCCGGCACATTTTCTTTGAGTGGTTTTTTTCCTCCCGGGGTAGAAGCTGAACCGCTGTTTACTTCACCTCCAATGGCTCGTTTTGCTTCGTTTGTTTCTGCTTTTGTGAGCACAGACCAGGAAGTTGAAGGTGCTATCTTTGGCTCGGAGGTCGACATAGTATCCTCCATCACTGTTCTTGATGCATTTTCGCTATTAGATAGTGTTTCTGAACTGGCAGTTGGCTCGTCTAATATTTCCACATAGTTGTACGGAAAAAGACCGCGAATGGTAGACCCTTCAACTCTTCCTTCGTACCATCCATCTTCTGTAGAATGGACGACATCTACTAGTACATCGCCTTCCTTAAAAGAAAGCTCACCAATGTCGTCAGCGGTACAATCGAACAATGCCTTTGCCTTCATTATGGTGAAAGAGAAAACCGCAATCTGACGATGTTTAGGACGGACTTTGTTTGATGAGTGGCATCAGCGCCAAATGCGGAAATCCGCTGGCGGTATAAAAGTCACACAATAACCGTAACTCCCTTTCCACTTCCACTTTTTGATATGTCAGTAACCACAACCACTTCGACACCTGCGACGTTACGATCTGCGAAAGTCATCGAAGAACTCACTGAAAGGTTGACGTCTGTTTTGCAGGAGTTGGAAATAGCCAAAACCCAGGTAAATTTGTAACACACTCATCGCTGTTTCCTCGCACTGATTCCCATTCTTGAAATCAGCTGGAAACTACCACGCAAGCCAGACTCAGTAACGAGAAGAGTGCAAAGGAATTCATGAACTCAAATACCCAGCTTCGTAGCGACATACAAATATTGATGCAGACCTTAGAATCAAAACAGCAAATACTAGACGCAACGCGGGCAGCTACGGCACACAAGGAACTTCAAGTCAAAACGTTACGTGACGAAGCACTACTTTCACGGAAACAACTTGAGGAGCTAGCATCCAAGGAAAAAGAATTGCTTGAAGGAAGAGATAGTGCCATTGAACATACCCAGCGATCGGAGCGCGAACATCTGACAATTCGAGATGCATTCGGTAGCATACAACTCAAATACGAGAAAGACATACAACAATTACAGCATGATTTAGATGATTTACAAATACAGTTTAAGCATATTAGTGCTAAAAGCGAACAGTCTATGAACATATTACAAAAGCAGATGCAGAGCATAATGGATTCCAGGGACACAGATCTCTCAGAAGTCTCTCGATTAGGAAGCTGCCTAGTCGAAAAGAATCAGGCGTTCGCTCACAAAACAGCGGCTCAGGTTGACGAACTACGCCAAGAAATATCATCATATATGAACCAGTCAGAAAATATAGCGGGCAATGTGGTAGGATGCCGAGACGAGGTCAATGGTCTAATCACACGCATGCGTAATTTTGCTGCTAACGACCAAAGTAACTAGAGGTATCTAAATGTAATTTCATAACCAGGCGATCATAAATAAATCACATTTTAAGCACTTGCTTACTCTCCTTGCATTCATTACCCTCCACACTGACATGAATCTCCTTTTCACCTCCTTTTCTTAGTGAAGATGAAATGTACTGAGACTGATTACTCGTGAATGAACTTCAGGAGAAATTAGAGCAATGTACACTACATTTTAATTTATTCAAAACAACGTGAAATTTACATCGGTTATAAGACACGGTCTGCCGAAGAGACATAGCAGCTGCTTGCTATAACGATACTTTGTAGTCATCGTGAAATCGGCAGCAAATAGCCAAATCGGTAAATGCTAGAGGATGGATAGTGACAGGTAATAATTTAGCGGTACAATAATTGGATGATTATGAAGCTAGAGGGGAACGATATGGATTTATGAGTAAAGGCTTCTATGTGCAATTTGAATGGGTGAAGTTTCGATTCTGTGACTGGCCCTTAAATGTGAAAAAAAAAAAAAAAGTCGAGAGTAGAAAAAAAAAAAAAAAGAAAGCTCAGCTTGGATCTTTGACTGGAATACATTGACAATGGGTTTAGCTGGACCGAAGAACAAGCAGCGCATTAGTGCTGATCCCAATAACCTCCATTGGAGCACTGGTATTTTGCTTTCCACTTGTGATTTTGCCGAGAAATGATAGTTGTCTAAAGTTACGCCTCCTTGTTTCAACAGACACTGGAAAGTTCGGCCACAAAATGCTCACCAAGATGGGATGGGCACCTGGAAAAGGTCTTGGCGCTAACGAGGATGGCAATACAGACCACGTCAAAGTTAGACTGAAGGACAACAATTTCGGTATTGGTGCAAACAAGAAGAATATGGACAACTGGCTGGACAACACCGACGCTTTCTCCAGACTTTTGGCTGATCTTAATGAGCGAGTGGGTAGCGAGCAAAGCACTCCAACAGCTGGATCTCCAGCATCCAACGAAGAGGAAACTGATGAAAATGACAGTGCCACAGAAAAGGAATCCAAGAAGAAGTCCAAGAAGGAGAAAAAGGACAAGAAGGCAAAGAAGGAGAAGAAATCCAAAAAGTCAAAACCGTCAAAGAAGGAAGACAGTGAAGATGAGGAAAGCGATACTGTCGCAGTTGTTACGACCACTACAACCTTCCGTAATGCGTAAGTATAATTATCTGTATGTGTTACTTTGAAGGAATGAAGCCCTAAACCATAGCTTCTTTCAGGGCACGCGCAAAATTCTTGCGAGCAAAACGACTTGCTAATGGAAAGGATATGGAAAGCATGAGCCAGATTCTCGGCATCAAATCAAACTCTGCATCAGCTAATGCTTCGCCAGTTTCGTCACCTGTTGTATCAGAGGAGACAGTGCAAGAAATGGAGAATACAACTAATGTCCCAATGACTGTGAACAAAATGAATGTGCAAGACTATTTTGCGTCAAAAATGAAGAACGTCAAAGTTTCAGGAATTGCAGCAAGTGGTCTCAGTAAGTCTTGTATATTATAGGGTAAACATACTGCAATGAACTGGCTTTTAATACTTTGCCGAAAATTTAGAAGCATCATTCGAACAGGTGGAAGAGGAGGAAGTAAGGCCATCGTTCGGAGGTATCGGGTTCAGCGGTTCAGAAGAATCGTCTCCGGCCCTTGGCTTTGGATTAGGCTCACGTAGCAATGGGCTTGTCACAGGAAACGGCCTTGGTTTTGTGAAGTCAACCACAAATGAAATGACAGTCGAGATTCAAGAGGAAATTTCCGTTAAGGAACCCAAGAAGAAGAGCAAAAAGAGAAAGGCTGATGAAGACGATGAATGTGACCGACGAAAGTCAAAGAAGGAGAAGAAAGAGAAGAGCAGCAGCGACGAGGAGAAGAAGGAATCCAAATCAAAAACAAAGAAGGACAAGAAAGAGAAGAAGGAGAAGAAAGAGAAAAAATCAAAGAAGGATAGCAAATAGAGTATTTCGTAGATATCCAACTTGTAATATATTCCACCTATTCACATTGCTATTTTGCAAATTCAGTCAGCATTTAAAACAATACACCTTTTCGGAAATCCGTTCATTACAATTTTATCGTCCAAAATCTTTCGTATCATGCCTGCTGAGGCTGATGAGCCCATCTGCAAATGTTCTTTATCATGTGTGTCAGAAACCCCAAGTTGAAAACTAGAGTTTATTTGATTACAGTTCGTTGCTCATGACGAAGGAGTGTTTATGGTACAGTTGTTTAGAAATGTATTTTAATGGGATACGGATCTTGCCAGGTTCCTTGATAAAGCGAATCGCAACATTTCCACAATGCTATCGGCATCCTTGTCGCTTGCATCGGCTTTGACATGTTTGATTCTGATTTTTAAAGATTGGAGATACTTTTCTTTATCTTCGTCCATAGTTAAATCCTCCAGACATCCCATCATTTTGTAAGTCTGTTCTTCGTCAAAGTACATCTCTTCTCCTATATGGCAGTAGGTTGTCAGCTACCATCTACAGGTGTTATCAGAACATTTTGAAGCTCACATACCTTCTAAAAACACCAAAGCGTCAAGCAAAAGTGCGGGCCAAAATTTCATGGGAGTTTTCTGCGAATTCATGATCCTGGAAAGAACTTTGGCAGCTTTTGCATAATCGCCACGCTGCTGATAACACGTTTTTAGTTACCCTGTCACCTTCTACATGATGACATTTGAAACATAGCGATCCTCACCTTGTATAGCTTGTGAAATTCGTTATATTCTATCAAAACCCAGTAACAGCCCTCGGATGTATGACAGCCCTCCGTATGTGGTATGTTTTTCAGCAGTTCTATTTGACCTGTGAGGGCATGTTAGCACGCTTTGTCCGTCGCTTGTCATCCTCAATTCAACCAAACATACCCGTAGACAAGTACTCATCCAACACTTTGGAAGACGCGCCTTCAGCTTTACCGATTTCACCCGCTTCTAGATAGTGGCGAATCGCTTCAGAGTATTTTTTGTCTACCATGAGCTGGTCGGCCAAAGCCTATAAGGAAAGATAGGATCAAAATTATATTTCCAGGCAATGTGCTCTAAATGCTAACGTATATTCTTGCTTACAGCCGATATTGAGCCTGCTACTTCCTTGATACCTTTTTCGCTACATAAGGTGTAAACGTCTTCTGCCATTTGAGCCGAGGTGAACTTTGTAGTTTGCACAAGCTAGTAATGCAAGCGACAGTAGATCAGACACCGTCACATTCTCAAGTCTCCACAGAAAGTACTAAGGATCCTTACCTCTGATATCCATTCGCTGCCATGAGTAGGGCAACAAGAAAGATACTCAATTGCTAACGGCCATTCTTGATAACTCTCCACGAGTAGTCGTGCGTATTCAGCTTTGGAATATTCATCCATCGAAGCTTCTCCAGCTTCACACTGATCGTTGAGCAAATCTGTGTATTTCAAAAGATCGTCCAAGTGCGCCGTTAGCCACCAGGGTCGGCATAAACTGAGACCCAGAGGTATATCAAATGATAAAAAGGAGTGGTATATGTCCATGAGAGGGCTTGTGCTCGAGTTGATGCCGTCGTTTCGACTTATTAATTCGCCAATGTCGCTTCTGGCAATGGTCGGTTGAGCATAAACTATGATAGCTATAACGCCTTCCAACCAATCCTCGCTCAGTCGCCAAATAGTATCATGGTTGCCATTGACAATTTCCAGAATTTCGATCAAATGATCTCGAATTAGTTTGTCTACTGAATCGTCGATATCTCCTCGGTAGGCAGCATCTCTCTTTTCGCCCACTGATTCGTAGTCATTGTCGTATTTAGAGTCGTTACTCTGCTGGCTGCCATCCTCTTGCTTCTCAGAACATTGTTCATATTCACCCCATTGCGGATCCAGTGCCAAAATTTTATCTTGTATTTCTTGATCCCAAGTTCGCCATGCTCGAACATAGCTTGCTATAATAGCAACGTTTGCTTTGGCGGGCAAATCTGGTTTGTCATCAATTAACTGTCTAACGTCGAAGATCATATTTCGGTAGAATTCAGGGCAAGTGTCTGCAATTGACTCCAAAAGAGCACTCACGGCAGCGAGGTTTCCGTGAATTGTCGCTCTACATGGAAAAAGTGATGAGTAACTTATGGTCATATACCGAGAGAGAGAGAAAACTGTGCGTATCCTACCGTTGAATGACATCCCACGGTATATTCTCTAGGTCACCTATAGGCTGTGCGATAGTGGTCTCAACTTTGGAAACGAAGTCTACCAAGAAAAAAAAGCAATTGCTAAGAATCAAGTCACGTCAAGCCTTGAAGTATGCCCATATCTGGAACACAATGCTAACCTGTATCTTGCATCTCTAGCCAATTCAACAAATCTGGAGCGATAGGCGATATTGGGTCTTCTGGGAAATACAGTATTTCACATAAACGCCAAATAGAATATGCTTCCTCGAACAATTGTCTCTCTCCCCTGCCTATATGCTGTTGTTGAATGAGGTTTCAGTAACAGTTCATATCATAATACTGTCTGATAAGAACAGCGTACAAATACCTCGCTTGCAAGTAGTCGACTGATTAGCTCAGAGTATCTTTTGGCAAACTTTGTCAAATTGCGCCTCATCTCTTCATTTTCGTGGTTGTCGTCGCTATACATGTCGGTTAGTACAATATGATCCAGAGCGGCAGACGAAAGCTAACAAAAAAAGCAGGTACTTTTTCTTACATTTTGAGTATGTTCAACTTTGTTTTCGCTTCCCTTGCTTTTCCAAAATATTGTTGGCAGTCTTTAAATATTTTGAAGCTTTCACGGTAGAACTGATGATTGAGGTTTAGAAAGGTGATCCCAACTTCTCGTGAGACTATCACTCAACGCGTACCTCTATTACCGTGGTAGGCTGACCGACCATATTTTGGCGGTCACTTGCTGGCTTCAGCTAGAAAATGAGCGTTATATATCAGATACTTTCATACTTGTACTGTCGAGCACTGTGAGAGGCAAATTACCGCGGAGTCGAGGTCGTGCTTTAAGGAATCCATTTAGATCTACTTTGGTAGTTGGGTCAGATTCTTCCCAGCCTGAGGTGCTACTTCTGAAAATCCGGTTCTTTTAAAAGCGTTTTGTTTGACCTTTTTCGATATATCGTCAAATTAAGCCTGTCGAGAAGCGATTGTTGCGAAATCTGCACAACTTTGAGGAATCTGAAAATAACGGCTTACAAAAAATACTGCACAACCAAAGCGCGACTGCGAATTTTTCAGTTTGAAAGAACAAGCCAGGCACATCTCCCCGACTGAACGTCATGAAATCGAGACCCAATAAATACATAAGAATAAACTATTATTTCGAACAAATACGTCAAATGCGAAAAGAAGAAGTTGAATTCGCTACGGGTGAATATTGTTAGGATGCTATATTACGAAATGTAATTAAGATACTGTTTGCTACAGACTAGCCAGCCAGCCAGGCTATATCCCCTCACTACCTGAGGAAGGCATATGCTTACAGTATATGAGGAATTAGCTAGATTTCTATTTAATTGTTCTACTGTTCAACCTTTCTTCGCTTAAAGCAGCAAAATAATCTACTGCTACTACTGTAGCCCATCTTGTTGTTGTTACCGTCCAATATTCTATCTAGGCGAAGTCGGTGATCACTGTCGATAGCGACCCGTACACATATCTGGAATAAAGGCATCAATTAATCAAGATTATCAGTGCCATTATTGAGCATCCTTTTACTCACAGCAACGCAATAGAGAACAGAGAATGCACTACATCCACTGATCATAAACATCATGATTTGCTGATACATGGCTGCTTGCCCAACAGGAGCACCTGCCATAATTTGTCCTGTCATCATCCCTGGTATAGAAATCAAGCCCAGAATTGACATGCCGTTAATGGTGGGAAGCATGGCTGTTCGCACGGATTCGATGGCGATAGGTTTCGCTGCTTCCCATCGACATGCACCATAGGATAATCGGGTTTCTATGCTTTCTCTGTGTATTCGAAAATGTGACAAACACGACGAGATTCCCAGTGCTGTTGCGCTCATACAGTTGGAAACTATCATTCCCACAGTGGGTATGAATTTAGTTGGCTTCCAAAATGGAGTTTCGTTCAACCCTATTCGGGTACCGGCGATTGAGATGGCAATCGTGCTGACACCCACTGAAACCAAGACCGAAAGAAACTTAATCGAGCCATTTTAGTAATGAATACATATATAAAGCAGCTCCAATGGCTCCACAACACCCTTTACAACTTACCATGCCTTTGTAGGTTAAAACAGATTTCTGGTATACAATTTCAAACGAGCTGAGCAATATTAAGACAGCTAAAGGAATGTGCGATACAAGTCATTAGCGTATTCGAATTATGTTTAATTTACGATTTCAATTCATTTTTTTCACTTGCCTACAATAAGACTGGTAATAAGCGGATCATCCTTGCTGAAAACATCTTTAAGAATGTACCCCTATTTTGTACCAAATTAGGCATACATCATGATCCATCAACCCCTAAAGTATGACAGACACAAAAAGCGTCTACGAATAATTACCATCAGAGTCAATTGGAGGACGCATCGAATTGACGATATTATTAGCGGTCTCTCTATCTGCAATTTGAGGAAGAATGAAAGAAAAACTTTTTGGACATGACATGCCATGAACGGTGAGTAATGGTGGCAATCTCTGACATTTGTATGACATGTAGGCACATGCGGCGTAACTAACCCAAAGCGATCAAGAAGAGCGATGATATTCCGACATTGGTCCATGTTAGTTCTTCTTGTTGGCCGAGAAACATTATTGAGGCGTCCATATCATGTTGTGAAAAAGTGAAAGCGGTATTTCAGTCGTAGCAGTCATTAACCTGGCGTTCTTGTAAATTTTGACTTCGGTAAAAGTCCGCATTTTAAACATTGCATCAAATTATTAACTACAAATCTCATCAGTACAATGATTTACGATACCGAGTGACGGGATAAAAATTGGTTATATGGGTGAATCACTTAACAAGTATGCTAGTCATGAATGTGTCATACTCGCCAAACCCGGGAGCCTTGTGATTCACAACTGATGCTGGAGAAATCATTCTTGATGGAAACCGGATAATACATATTACCAACATGCCTATGTATATCCGACACATTAAGCAGTTAATATACATGTATTCTAACTAACAATGACGGTTAGAAATGTTTAGGACGCATGGCTACTTGGTTGAAAGCAATGGAGATTTAAAGTCAGAAAGAACGTAACATGAAAATGACAAGAACACAAGAATACACAATTCAAAGCGGTTCACAGACTAATTTAAACATTTAGACGTTGAAGCACTCTTTTCTGTTCCATAAACAAATGATACGTGCATTTCTTTCTTTTCATTATATCAACACGGTAGCGGTACATTTACGGGACGGAAAACGGCCTAATTTTCGGAGATATTTATCCGCTTCCCAGTTTCGGCATTTTTATATAATAGAGGCTGATTCTTTTCTGTTCAAACTCACACGCACACACAAACCTACAATAAGTCAAACTACATCCTAAAGTGCTTAATAACTTATACCTACAAACATGTTGGACGTGCTCATTTGCGGTGCCGGTCCCGTTGGATCTTTCTTTGCGAACTTGATGGATCAATTTGGTCATAATTATCGAATTATTGATGGAGAGACGCCAGAAGCAAGGCATGGTCAAAGTCGAGCACTACTTCTAACTGCACGAAGCTTAGAAATTATGGAGGACAGAGGTCTGTCTGGCGAACTTTTGAGCCATGCTGTGATCCCTCGCGGCTTACGACTACACTCGGACGCCAAACAAGTAAGCTATGCGATAAGCTGTGAGCATGAATGCCTGGGGACAGCGCCGAAATAAGTTCATTTATAACGTTTTTGCTCCCTTACAGATTGCAGAGATAGAAATGCGAGATGTTGATTCTCTTTACGGTCATATGACAGTAATACCTCAATGGAGAATTGAGGATACATTGCAAGGCAGACTCACCAAGAAAGTGGAACGGCCAGTCAAGTTGATCTCGTATGTTCAAGAGAGCGACTACGTGGTAGCGAAGCTTCAGCACGGGGACGACGAGGACAACGTGGAAGAAGTGAAAGCAAAATTTCTTGTAGGCTCGGATGGTGTGCATTCGGCCGTACGTAAGGGCACACCTGGCTGGACATTTGATGGTGTCGTCTTCCAAGTGCCATTCGCGTTAGCGGATGTCACCTTGACTGGAGACAAGCTTCCTGATATGCGCTATGGCAACTTTATTAACTCTAAAAACGGTGTGTTTATGATGATACCGCTACTGGATAGGGCTGGAGAAAAACTTATCACCCGAGTTGTACTTAGTCTAAATCCTGTCGGTTCTCCTGATGATAAGAACGCCTTGACCTCTCATGACAAGAAGGAAGCAGTCTCTCAAGGCATACAAACAGGCCAATCCATTACTCTCGAACAACTTCAGGAAATGATTGATCAACGTAGTGGTGCTTTTAAAATGAAAGCTGAGAACCCACAATGGTTAGCCAAGTTTGGTGTTAATGAACGCAAAGCAAATGGCTTTCGGCGAGGAAGATGTTTTATTATTGGAGGTAAGGTACATTTCAAATGGGGTACTTGTAAGTTGGTCACCGATAATGAATTGTATCGTTTGTTATTATTTTCCGCTAGATGCTGCTCATTGTCATTCTCCAGCAGGAGGACAAGGAATGAATCTTGGCCTTCAAGATGGTATGTTCATGGTATGTGATGCGTACTTGAGTGAGAACTGTTGTTTTGATGCTTTTTGGCTTTTCATAGCGTACAGCTTGGCTTGGAAGATTTCATCTGTTTTGAAAAATGCAGCAAAGAACCCGGAAGAGTTGTTAAATTCTTATTACGATGAGGTTGGTTTAGTGAATTTGGTACATGGCCCACAGCGTCAAAATCTAATCATTTGCTCTCCATTAACCAGCGAAGTCCGTATGTGGATGCCACCATTGACGTAACGGGAAAAGTGGCAAGAAACATGGTAACGCCTACTATGATTTCAGGTCAGACTACAACTTTTTTTCGTTTTTCCAACATGAATCAAGCATTTAAGAATCTAAACTTAATCAACAGACTTCCTGCGATCATTTGTGCTTCCGCTGGCGTTGAACGTACCTTCCCTTCACAGTAAGGTTGGGTATATGGTACAACAGCTCTATGTGACCATCCCTTCAAACTCTACCCTATTGGCCAAGAAATCTGCTTCCGCTATTATTGAACCAGGACAATACATGAAGGAATCTGGCATCCTCATTCCCAAGGATACAATGAATACGTCACCACAAACCATCAGGAGTATTCTCAGGAAGTCAGATCGGTATATCGCTTTGCTTGTTTGGAATCATGCCGGCGATGACGACGCTTCTGCAAGCTTTTGGAACATTCTCAAGCCTTACGAGAGGTTTGTAAGACCAATTGTAGTGCTAAGCAAAAACAATATCTTTCGGTACAGAGTTCCAGAATATGCTCGCGACAGTGCTTATGCCAAAGAAGGATTTTGGTGCGATACTAAGGGCCAACTTGCTGAACGACTTGGCATTGAACACAACCATGCTGGCATTATGCTCATACGTCCTGACATGTATGTCACCTTTTCCGAATCCTATGATGGCAAACAAGAAATACCTCTCATGTCGTTCGAGAATTATCTTTCTAGTCAGCTAAATTCAGAATAAATCAATGTTATGTTTGCGCACTATATCATAATCGCACAAATAATAGTTTATCATATTTTCCCTCTTTCAAAAGATTGTTAAACTTGACATCCTAATGAACCATGCTTATCTCATACTTTCTGCAGTACTGTGGTCCTCGGTGCGTAATAACTATCGCTTACGACGAAACGGTCAACCCATCCGTTACAAAGCGATTCTCTAGATTGCTAATCTTACTATGCATGAAGTTTTTTCGCTCGATCCAGAATTTTGTACTTATGTCTACGTCCAAAATCATTTATTAGGCTACTAAAGGCATGATCATATTTTGGCTTGGCAATTTCCGTTTTTCAGTCATTATCTAATTATATCCAGCAGACTTGTTGAAATTATAGTGCAAATCGCTGATGCTGTGACTTCAGGCTTCGTTTACGTGACCAAAACGATGAAAAATAAAGTTCGCTCAAGTCATGGAAGTTTGTGGTAGCTTCCAGCGTTTCTCTTTATGGTATGAAAACTCATCTTGGCTGGTGACTGAGATCGGCCACTGTGGCTGAAATGGAAATGATTGGTCAGTCGAAACGACCTTAATTAATGACGGTGGTTTCATTGGTCGCAAAACTTCTTTTGACTCTGGGTGTTCAAAGATGGTATTCAATGACGACTTCTCCTCGTGACTTGCCAAGATTCTCGGTAAGTATTTTTACTGCTGTTGAGCAAGCGCCAAAGCAAAACTACTTTATCTTTCTTCACATAACAAACTTATAATATGGGACTATTCTCAAAACCAAAACCAAGACCTGGTGATGTCCCCCCTCCATATTCCAACAGCAATACACCACACCAACAATATGCTCCACCACCACCCAAATCTGCTGATAGCAATCCAGACAGAAGGCAATTGCCTCCTGGTTGGATAACCCAGAAGGATCCAAACAGTGGACAGTGGTTTTACGTATATACACCGAATGCACATACTCAATGGGACCACCCTATCGACCGTCCATTACAGGATCAACAAAGAGGTTCGGCTGCATCGTACCAGGGCTATTCTCAAGGCGGTTATCAGCAACCTTACCAGCAACAACAGCAATATTACCAGCAACAACCACAGTATGTCCAACAGCAAGCCGGAAGCCGCTTTGGTGGCGGTCGCATGGGAGGTATGGGAGGAGCCGGTTTACCTCTTGCAGCCGGTCTAGTTGGTGGTGGTATGTTAGGCATGATGGCTGGTGAAGCTTTTGACCACGATACTGTCGTTGAAAATAACTACTACGGTGACGACTACAATGGCGGCGGCGGCGACTTTGGTGGCGGCGGCGACTTTGGCGGAGGCGATTTCGGAGGAGGTTTCTAAAGCACTTTGAGAATAATCGAATTGCATCATTGTTAGCTTATAGGAAATCCATTGTAATATTATAGCGCTGTATATTTTCTCTTGAATACGGTACTTTAGGCTGCCTACATTTGGTACCAGTACCTAGAATACACTTCACACCATTTCTAAACATCATTGAATATCACTGAAATGTTGTTTAGTCGCAGGAACCCAATTAGACTTGACTGAATAGAGATATTTATCTCCTTTTACATCATTACTTAAACATAATTCAAATGGCACCATCGTAATTGAAGCCTATTTATCTGGTAGTTTGTCGATATAGGCGAACCAAGCTGTCTAGTACCTTCTTCGATGGTATTGGGGATTACATCAATCCATACTCAACCTTTTTGGAAGAGGATATGTACGAGACAGAGTTTCCAATAAAGGTTTCAAGCCCGTTTCCAAACGCACTATTATTCCAGCTCATGATTAAAACTCTTCATTACAATTGTGCAATAGTATTATGGACCGGTAAATGTACTGAAAGGAAAAGACATACTTGAAGAGTTTCAGAGTCTATGACTTGCAATTTGCACGGTATCAAAAAAATGTCCCAACGACGATAATTGATCTACCAATTCTTTGGGCGGCGACAACGAGTTTGACATAAAAGTGCGGGACATTGCCAGCAGATACCATCAATTACGAGGATGCAGGGCGAAAGATCTCTCCATGAGCGTAAATCTAAACTCTTAGCGTATGACGTGGTGAATTCCTTGGAACGAGTATTCAAATTCCCTTCAAACACGCGAGATCCCATACTGGCCATGATGCTCCGAAGCTCAAGTGACGGATTCTTATTTTTGAATATTCTATCAAATATGATACCGATGCTTGCTGGCATTCCTTTAGAGTATATAGAACACTGCCTCCAACGTACAGACAACAATTTAGAACTTAGTACCGACAAATTAAAAATACGGTTACGACGCTCAAAACCTTTGGGCACCACACCAAGCGATCGATTTGGGAACAAAGACGTATCTGAACCTGACATAGATGCAAGTGGTCAACCGAAACGCGAAGAGGCTGGCGAATATTATCGGCCTTACACTCCTCGGTTCCTTCATGTGGCTGGAAACGAAGATGTCAATTCCGCTAAAAAAGGGGACGAGCAACCTGGATCACATCTGACACCTGTAGTATTTCGGGATGGTGTCTTCGTTATCGACGATCAAATAGATGAAAGCAAATATAATCTGTCTCAGGATCTTGTACCGCAATATACAAAGGAAAGTAACAAGATTATTGGTGAAGTTGAAGAAGAGTCGTAAGTACATTTTTAACAATGTAATTGGGACATACAAGTGAAATTTTAATATTTTTCTGTTGATGTACACGCGAAAAAAGGCAATCAAATCGATGCTTCAATTGCAATAGCGTGGAACACAGCTTCAAGCAATGTCCTGAGCCTCGGAACCCGGCATTAATAAAGGCGAATAGAAAACAATTTCAAAATGAAAGCAGCAGCGGCACTTCGAACTCTGCACGGTTTTTCGTCGAGCTCGGGCTCCGAGAAGCGGTCGAGCAGCTGACACCAGGCAAGCTTTCTCAACAGCTGCAGGACGCGTTGGGAATGCAAGGTTCGGAACCTCCGTATTATCGGAAAATACGTGAATATGGCTATCCACCTGGATATACCAAGTGCGAAGATGAACTCGGTAAGCGTCATGGTGACTTTATTCAAATATTTAAAAAAGAATTGTAGCTCAATTCAACACAGCTATAGCAACCGACTCGGAAAGTGAACCAGCTCTTTTGATATACGATGACCACCACATTGATAAGGACTTTAGCGGAACTTCAAATTCCAGATCTGATACTCACACATCCTTGCTGAAACATCACATTGAGCTTGTACAAAAGCGTAGAAAATTACCAAAAATCCAAACAGTAACATACCCTGGATTGGATCTGTATACATTATATAACTATGACGAGACAATAGTTAGTAATGAGCACCAGATTTCAGAACAACAATATTATGAATATTATGCTACGAAAAGTGCCTTACCGGCATCATACCCCGCTGCAGATCCAGTCGCTCCAGCTACCGACCAGGCTATATTCGAAGACGATGAAGAAGCAGACATGGATATGTCTGACTGAAGTCCGAGGCTCGGAGGATACACAAGTGATAGAGAAATTCAAATTTGTAAGCGTGCGAATCTTTGCCATCAAAGAAAGAAATTGCGTCGCGAGGCAAAGCGTTTTCCCTGTGACGAAATCTTTTTTTTTGTCTTATTCCGTTTGTGTGCTTTCCCTAGGGTTCGCCATTGTAACTCTTTCCAATGTCTCGTAATTACAATGCGGTTCCTCAAGACGAGGAAACTGCTCAACATGCCGAGAACGGTGCCCAGAGCGCGTCTTGGACTCAACGTTTCAAGAATGCGTGGCAAAGCAAGTTTGGCACCAGCGAAGAAGAGCGTGCTCCACTCATTGACAGCAATCGCATGACTATTGAGCCTCCCAAACATAAAACTGTCAAAATTGTTCTCAGTATCTTGTTCTTTGTTCTGTTCGCTGTCCTCATTGGTGGTGTGGTTGCCTTCTGGTTCAGAGGCTATGGCTCTAGTAAGTATTCGCCCATGCAGTTATGCTGGAACGAATAGTATGTGGCACTCGATGTACTAACCCAAACATAAATCAGCTATATCACTCAAAGAAGCCAAGCACATCATGATCAATACACCTTCCAATGACTCTATCCGAGACTATCTGTACAAATATACTTCCGAATCTCACTTGGCTGGTACTGAGTCTGACAAAGCTCAAGCGGAGTGGACTCGAGACAAATTTATTGAATTTGGTATTTCTGATTCCAAGATCGAAACCTACTGGCCACTTCTTAACTACCCCAAGTACCGTCGTGTGGCAATTGTGTCTGGTCCCGAGAAGTTTAGATATGAAGCCAAGCTTCGTGAAGATATCGTTGACGAAGATAAGACAAGCAAAGGTCAGGAAGATGTACCCACATTTCATGGTAAGCCCCAATGAAACTTTAGCATGCAAAAGCAATACAAAAAACAGATCATATTAACATGATACCTTCATAGGTTATTCCGCCGCTGGCAACGTGACGGGACCCATTGTTTATGTGAACTATGGTAGACTTCAAGACTTTGAGGCTCTCGCTGCTCTTGGTGTCGACTTCACTGGCACTATTGCCCTCGTTCGATATGGTGGCGTATTCCGTGGACTTAAGGTGAAGGCTGCTCAAGATTTTGGCTGTATCGGCACCTTAATCTACTCTGATCCTATTGATGATGGCCCGTTGAACAAAGACGAAACCAATAACCCTGCTGAATCTTATCCTGATGGCCCATGGTAAGTGCTTTTGAAACATTTAGCCCATGCAGAGTCTTCCATACTAAAACGTCTATTTTAGGCGATCCCCGTCCTCTGTGCAACGCGGTTCCGTTCAATTTTTGTCATTGCTGGCTGGTGATCCTTTGACCCCCGGATATGCTGCCAAGGAGAATGTCACTCGTCTTCCTCTTAATGAAACCATTAGCATTCCCAAGATTCCTTCTTTGCCTATTTCTTGGGAAGACGCTCTCCCACTTCTTCGTGCTTTGGATGGCCATGGCTTTAGAGCCGTTGCTGAATGGAGAGGCGGATTGACTGAAGTTGGATACTATATTGGTCCCTCCGAAGTTGAGGTCAACCTTGTTAACGATGTTGAGAACAAGATCACTCCTATTTGGAATGTTATTAGCAGAATTGAGGGTACTGAAGAAAAGGACCGTGCCATCATCCTTGGTAAGTGATATTTGTGGTACGTCCAGATGATACAAGCGTTGTTGACAAAAAGTGATCTTCATGATATTTTGTAGGTAACCACCGTGATGCTTGGGTAAGTTTTTTGTCGGATAACAAATCACATTGGACCTGCATGGGATGTTGAAAATGAAAATGTCTAACTTTATATTAACAGGTATTTGGAGCAGTCGACCCCTCTTCAGGTTCTTCAGCTATGGTAAGTTTATAATGGCAAAGATATGTGCTACCTACCAACCATGTCTGCAGTACACGCACTAATTCAATGCCTTTTAGTTGGAACTTGCTCGCACATTCGGTGTTTTGCTCAAGAAAGGATGGCGTCCCCGCCGCACCATTATTTTCGCTTCCTGGGATGCTGAAGAATATGGTTTGGTCGGCTCCACTGAATGGGTAGAAGATCACGCTGAATGGTTGAATAAGGAAGGTGTTGTCTATATTAATGTCGATACGGCTGTCTCTGGACCTCACTTTGGTGCAGCAGCATCACCATCACTAAACCAACTGGTGTATGATATCACTGCTCAAGTTACCGATCCTCAGACACAAAGATCTATTTATGATGTTTGGAAAACCGGTCCTTTCGTCGGTGGTGAAGATATGGCCATGGCTACATCTAAAAAGCCCAAGATTGGTGTTTTGGGCTCTGGTTCTGATTTCGTTGGTTTCTTGGATTACCTTGGTATCAGCAGTGTCAACCTTGCATTTGGAGGCGATTATGGTGTCTACCATAGCAACTATGATAGGTGAGTGAGCATCATGGGTGAACGGAAGCCTTTTTGTTTTATGGAGTTCTAATGATTGTCCGGTACCTATAGCTTCCATTGGATGGAAAAGTTTGGTGACCCTGACTTCAACTATCATCGTGCTCTTGTTCAAATTTGGGGTCTCATGGCTCTTCATCTTTCAAGCGATATTGTCCTGCCATTTAACACCGTTGATTACGCCATCGAAATTCAAGGCTATGTTAAGGATCTCAACAAGTACGGATTCCCTCTTTCTTTCACTAAACTCGAGTCAGCAGCATCAGTTCTTCGTCAAATTGCTGAGGACTTTGAAGGCAGTGTTACCGAATTGCGCCAGCGTGTTCATGATAAGATTAAATCCAAGGGAGCTTTGTCAGACAAACTTGAGAAGCGTGTCAAGAAGATCAATGACCGTCTTGCCAAGTTTGAGCGTGGTCTCCTAGATCCCCAAGGTATCAAGGGTCGCACATGGTTTAAGCATACCGTATATGCTCCCGGACTCTGGACTGGCTATAGTGGACAAACCTTCCCGTCACTAGCAGAGGCCATTGACGCAGCTGATCCTTCCTTGATTACGGAAACCGAGACTAGAGCTGCTAAATATGTTAACGAGGCCGGTAGATGGCTAGAAGGCACCTATGATGAGAAGCGCGATTGAATAAATTTCGCTATGTTCTATTTCGTATTCATGTAAATTTGCCGAATATAATTTGACTTTGATCAAACCACTGTTTGAGTTGTAAACTGCAGTTCTATTTGTCTACTCATGTGGCGAGCCGATGCATCCCTCCCCATAAGGCTATCCGTCATTCTCTTGGCTATAACGATGGTTATTACTACTACCATACATCACTTTATGTGATATGTTCCTTATCTAAATTCTCATTGTACTTTATCAACATATCATGTGTTCTATCAGTGAAAACATTACATTTGCGGAAAAAATAAGTCATTGCTGTTTCACTTGTGCATAAACCGAGGCCGATGACTCAATCACAGCACGCAATCTATCTGACACATCACTCTTTTTTCTCCTTTCACTCCCTCATTTTCGAAGGAAAATTGAAATAGCTCTCATCCTGAAATATGGCCAACAACTATTCTGAGGAACTACCAGTCAAAGAGCAAACATCTTTCAGGTTTCGGTTTAGTACAGTGCCTTCTGCCGTAGATGACGACTCGGACAACGAGACATCAAACCCAATCGAAAGAATTACTGATATCCCAGTGCGTGCACCTAAGCAGCCGCTAAAAACGCAAACAAAACGTATGTCAATGACATCCGATCTAAGTAGCACTCCCAACGGCGGAGATGAGTGGCGTATGGCCTACGCAGCAAGGGAAGAGGTATCGTCTCCTCCAAGTGACAAAATTTCATACGCACCATTGAGTACTGATCAAGGATACCGGCCGAAATTGTCTTTGACAGAACGTTTTTTGGTAAGGTTCTTCAATCGTTGGCTTCAGAGCATAAACATTATAAGTTAACTGTTTGTGTGTACTAGAATATGTTACCAGGGAATTAAATTATCTTCCATTCACTGTCATCAAAAATGTGATTTACCGCATCGTAAATTAGTCAAAGTTTTCTTATATACCATTAATAAGAAGAGGTTTCCTACAGTAGTCAGTAACAGCTTCAATTTAGCGAAGATAACAATAAAAACCGTAAGTACTCACGTATGGTTATGGAAATTGCCACTTCATATTGGGACGGTTTTTTTGCCATTTCTTTTTTTTTTTTGCGCACAGACTTTTCTTTGACATGCGTGGAGGCAACGAATCAATCTTTATGCACCAGAACTATTAAATAATTAACATATCGACGAGTACTATGAGCACATTGAGGGTATTGGAGTTCTACTCCGGTATTGGAGGCATGGTCAGTGACAAAATTAATGGTAACGCAGCATTTGACAGTCAAATCTCAATCCTCCCCATGTAGCATTTTGCAGCTGAAGAAGCTGGCTGGGACTACAAAATTATAAAAGCATTCGACATCAATACCACCGCTAATGAGGTAAAATTACTTTGGAGCTATCAATCAAATAGATAGGCAACAATGACTGATAGCTGTTACATTTGGGTATCAGGTTTATGCGTTCAACCACGGAAAATCAGTCATTGCACAAGTAAGTACCTAGGTCATGTTATGTGGTTTATGATGCATCAACCTAACGTAGGATATGTAGAGAAATATAGAAGCACTGCCACTAGAATTTTATGACGCTCAGAAAGCGGATGTTTGGACCATGTCGCCACCTTGTCAACCACGTATGGTTTCATAAACGAATCACTCAGCCATTTGACCACAGTCTTATTGCTAAACAAAAGTTCTCATTTCCCATAGACACTCGCACAGGTTTAAAGCTGGATTCAAAGGATCCTCGGTCGAAAAGTTTTCTATATTTGATGAATATGCTTCCAAACATGAAGCATCCTCCAAAGTACATATTGGTAGAAAATGTCAAGGGTTTCGATGTAAGGTTTTTTTTTTTATCTGATTCAAACATTGAACATGATTTTCCAACTCATTCGCGACCGGCCGGGCGACAATAGGAATCAGATTCTCGTGACGTTCTCATACAGCAACTAGAAGAATGTGAATATACATACCAAGAGTTTTTGCTGAATCCATTGCAGATGGGCATACCCAACTCTAGATTACGATACTACTTACTGGTAAGTGTGGGCTATGTAGAGTTTGATCCAAGCCCCATAGGCACACTCATTGACTCTGAAACCAGGCGAAAGCAAAACCATTAGCCTTCGCGATGGAACCTACCGGATCCATCATAGGATATGTTCCATCATCAAAGACTCTCACAACCGAGTTTAAGGACGAACGGGGTGTCATCATCAAGGACGAGGAAACGATTCTTAAAAGCGAGAAAGTGGCCCGAAGACACATTCACGAATTCTTAAGTCATGATGAAGACCTACATCAATATAATGTTCCTGATAAGGTAACGATCTAATTAATTGCCTGGTGGGGGGGGCTCCGCTTATATGCCTGCACACCCACGCCCCTACGACTGCTATTTTTAACACAGAAGCTTTTTGAATGAATCCTAGGTTTTATTGAAGCATGGCCACGCGTTTGACATTGTCAAACCGTCAGCTTCAAGAAGCTGTTGTTTTACTAAAGGTGTGTATCTCTGATAAAATCGCCTTAATTACGTAGCACACCGCTTTTAACCTCAATTCGGCGGTTTGACGTTGTACTACATGGTAGGATATTACCACTATGTGGAAGCAACTGGTTCAATCTTGCAAGTGAACGAAGATGGTGATGTACGTGCATCGTAGTGCCTCTGTTTAAAAAAAAAAAAAGTAATAGCATATTACTAAACATATCCCGTTTCATCTTCCTATTCAGACCGACGACACTTTCAGTCAACTACAGCGGTGGAAAGACTCCGCTCGAGAGACAGGTACATCCGCGGATGAGCAGGATCAGCAGAAAGTTCTGACGTGTCTTCATCATCTGCAGTTGCGATACTTCTCACCAAGAGAGGTAGGCAACCTCATGGGATTTCCTACAAGCTTTGGGTTCCCAGAGACCATGAGTCTTAAACAAAAGTATCGAACACTTGGTAACAGCATCAACGTGTTAGTGGTGGCCGAACTCATGAAATATCTGGTTAAGGAAGGCAGTAGCATGGAGCCAGCAGCCAAGATGAGGAAGCTGGAGCATTCATCACAGTAATTGGACGCTGTGCTGCAAATATTTATAGCGGGCCGTGGCGAGATGGAGTGGTGGCTATGCGTCGTCTGGTTTTTCCTCATTTAAAATTTTTGGGTTGACTTCATGGCGGAGCAAGCATTTATTTGTCGGAGTAGGAGGATGAAACGTTCCAAACTTATCCCATCTATTTTTGACATGGTCAAATAACCGTCCGCTTCGGCTCGCTTTGTTAGATGCAGAAGTTTCCGTTTTGTATGGTAGAAGTTGAAATAAATTCAGTTCATGCATTGATATGGATTAGATATCAAGTTGATGCTTGTAAAATTCATGTGGAGCAGCTAGAGACTTCCGCTAAAGTTGCACGAGCACATTGGGGGCCTGGCAAAAAGGCGTTGGAACCCCGCTGGGCTAGCAAACGGTGGGCTCCTCTATAAAATCTACAGCCACAACGGCTTTCAGATGACTCTTCTCTTTCAAACCATCCTTCGTCCCAAGCATGACGCAAACAATCTTCACAGAATCTGACGTTACAACTCTCCGGTCCAACTTTGACGCTGCTGGACAAGGCCATGTCTTTAACTTCTGGGATACTTTGACATCTGAGCAACAGCAAGTTTTTTACAACCAGCTTGTTGATCTTGATGTCACTCGTGTCAATCAAATTTATGATACAGCTGTCAAGGGCGCAGCTGCTTGCGCTTCTGCTCAAGCTGCTTCTGTCGAGCCCCTTCCTACGGACGTGACGGACTCTGTTTTGACCGCAGACGCTTCCAAGGTTGAGGAGTGGACGACGCTTGGTTTGAAGCTGATCGCTGAGGGTAAGGTTGCTGTTATTCTGATGGCTGGTGGACAAGGTACTAGATTGGGTAGCTCAGCACCCAAGGGTTGCTATGACATCAACTTGCCCTCTGGTAAGACCTTGTTCCAGCTCCAGGCTGAACGTATCCTCAAGGTACAAGAACTTGCACGTGCCCGTTTCCAAGTCAAGGACCAAGTCGTTGTCCCTTGGTATATCATGACCTCAGGTCCTACCCATGCTCCCACCTTCTCTTTCTTCGAACAAAACAATTACTTTGGTTTGGACAAGTCAAATGTCATCTTCTTCGAACAAGGTAAGACCTAGTTTTTTTTCACGCCACCAATTTCATGCGCCTTACGTTCAACATCGCGCGCCCCAACATGGAGGCTGTGTCATCAAAGTTATCTTATTCTGATTCATCAATTTTATAAATAGGTACTCTTCCTTGCTTGACCATGGATGGAAAGATCCTTTTGGAGGAAAAGGGTAAAGTAGCCATTGCTCCTGATGGCAATGGTGGTATCTACCGTGCTCTTCACAGCAAGGGCGTTATCGCATCACTGAAGGAACGTGGTATTCTCTACTCCCACTGCTACTGTGTTGATAACTGTCTTGCACGTGTTGCCGACCCTGTCTTCATCGGCTATTCAGCTTCCAAGAAGTCTGACTGTGGTGTCAAGGTCGTTGGCAAGTCTAAGCCAGAAGAACCCGTTGGTGTTGTTTGCTTGAAGGACAAGAAATACGGTGTCCTCGAATACTCTGAAATCTCAAAGGAACTCTCTGAAATGCGCAGGCCCGATGGTACCCTTGCCTTCAATGCTGCTAACATCGTCAATCACTTGTTCTCCACTGCTTTCCTCGAGCGTGTTCCTGACTTCGCACATGAACTTGAATACCATATTGCCAAGAAGAAGATCAAGCATACCGATTTGGAATCAGGTGAACAAATTGCTCCCAAGGCTATCAATGGCATGAAGATGGAATGCTTCGTTTTTGATGTCTTCCCATACGCACACAACTTGTCTGTTCTCGAAGTTGCTCGTAAAGAAGAATTCTCTCCATTGAAGAATGCTCCTGGCTCTGGTGTTGATTGTCCCGAGACTTCCCGACATGACATTCTTTCTCAACAAAGTCGCTTCATCGAAGCTGCTGGTGGAAAGATCGCTGCAAAGGATGGTGGTGAATCATTGGAAATTGAGGTATCTCCTCTTGTCTCCTATGCTGGTGAAGGTTTGGAGTGCGTTAAAGGCAAGTCCATCCTTTCACCAGCCGTCATCGAAACCTTGGAGGATCTCAACAAGATCATGTCATAAACTGGCAATTTTTGGGAAGTGGACCAGGTCTTTCAAAGGTTCTTTTTCCCTTTCTTCTGTCCGAAATACCTATCTGCATTTGCATATTAGCATGCCTTCATACTGAGACAAAAACATCCCCACCAACACCACTTCCATCTCCTCACATTCTTATTGCCTATACTGTTTATGTTTGATACCATGCAAAGCTATTTGTTTTTTTTTTTGTACCTCTCGATCCCCCCCCAAACACATTTCTCGCGCTTATTATCCCCATTATATCTCTATTACGCGCTTGTATAGTCCTTTGCATACCGACATTACGATATACTCTCTGAACAAACCACCATTCAGTTAGTGTGATTGTGCAAAACCTCCAATATAATGCTGCATATTACAGTAATGCACTGCCAGAAATGAAAAAATCGTCGGGTTAAAATGATTGACTGATTGTTGATAGTGAGCTATTCATAGCATATCTTTTACAATAGACATACGGCTCGGTGCAAGTTATTGTTCGCCCACACACAGTATAGCACCTATTATGGAAAGCTTTCAGTAGTTACTTGAAAGCGTTCTTTTGTCGTCAAAGAAGTTTGGCCGCAACGCAGTCACTGGGATGGCCAAATTTTCGTTGTCGCGCGCCCTGCAATTTCCCTCTCCTCCCTCACCTACGGCTATAACAGTATTTCTTCCATAAGTCAATGTTTTCTCACGGCGATGAAGGGACCGTCGAATCGTTCAAAGTTTACAAAGACCCTATTGTCAGTGGAGCTGATGTACATATCGACATGACAACAGTTACAAAATGCGATGCTGCGCCGCTGGCCGACGCTTCCAACATTCTCAAGCAAACACGATTAATTGATCACAAATCTGATCCATTAAAGAAAGAAAAAATGAACCATGAAAAGCTTTTTGATGTTGCTGTGACAAACACTATGCACTCCACCCTACTCTCCAATGAAGACACCATACCCAAGCGCTCTGCAACAGAAACGTCGCTCTCAGAAAATGCTGATGATATACATCCTCCTCAAACACCATATACTGACAACATAACAGAAGAACTCAACCATAACCAGGAAGAAGCTGAATCTTCAATAGGTGACAATACCATAATAACACCTCCAGGTGTATCCCTTTCTGATACCAACAATGCATCACAAAGTCATAACAAAACTGATACTACCTCTGAACCATCTAATGAGCTAAGCCTGAACGACCATGATGACGTTCCAGCTGCACTATCATCAGCTTCTCAAGATAGCCAGGAATTTGGCGACGATATAGAATTTGACTCTCAAACTCTGGAAAAAATCCAGGAGATCGAATCTACAAATTACTCTAAAACGACTTCCACCAGTATCTCTCCTTCCAAAGCAGCCTCCATTGGTTACCAAGAAGAAACAGAGGAAGACTTTGGACCAGATTTTGATGCAGATGCCCTTGCAAGCATTGAAAACAAGACAAGTGGTGTTGACAAGGATTCCAAACCCATCTCAGTCAACGTGCCTGGAGAGTCCTACGAAGAAATCACGTCTTGGCTTGAAGAGTTTGATGACATGGACGACATGTTTGATGTGGATTTAGATGGCCAACTCCCGGATAACCCCCCAGAAAGCATACCTCAACTGGACTGTGCTACAGAGAGTTCTTTAGAATCCTTATTGCAGTCGTCGGAACTGGACACGCAAAAGATCTTGGCTGAGGTGAACAACATCACAAGCAAATATGGTGGCTTTTTAACTGGTAGCAAAAAGCCACTAGCTACAGCTCTTTCCTCAGACGCTGTGACGAATCTGTTTGAGAAGAAAACGTCAAGCAAAAAAAGTGCTGTAAATAAGAAAGCGCCAATACGGCCATTCAAACGACCAACTGCACCAAAAGCTCGGTCACAATTTGGAGGATTCGTCAATGCACGGACGAACTCAGCCTTGCATGCGTCTGAAAGTGCTAAACGTAAGGCTGCCAAGGCATTCGGCGAAGATGGCCAGTTAGTATACCAAATTAATGATACCGATGCTCCAACCTCAACTGAAGACATGAGTCACCAAAATGGTAAATCACAAAAGCTTTCGGATGCTTCTACTTGATGTTATTTTATCTTTGTCTAGCTAGGTCAACCAGCTATGTGAAGGCGATGGCTTGTATCAATAAACTGTGTAGTATAATAAGTTTTGTTTGTCCTGACCGTGTTGATGTGCATTGTTTCTGCAGTTTACATAGCTTCAGTAGATTCTGAGTTAGGAAAGGGGTGTATCAAAAGACACCATTTAAATATGTACATTTATAGAGTAAAAAGAAAAAAAAATTGGCTCGTAAACTCAAAAGCGAGACGTTAATCTCACAGGCACGAAAGACTATCGTTGATGCCCACCCGTTCAGTCAGGCGTCGTACAAACGTGCTGCTTTGTTTGCCAAAAGCCGAATAGTTTTAACCAAGTGCCTGTGGATATACTTCTTTATTGAAAGCGATAAACTGCCAAAATATTTTAATTACTTGATTTGAAGAAAGAAACAAGGAATGTAATATCCCAGTGACTGGAAGAGAAGGCTAATAATATCGAAATTCCAGAGATCGCCAGCACAAGACCAAAGTCTATTTTGTGGGCCGAGATATTTACTTGCTTTCCGACCGCAGACATGTGACTAGCAGCAAAGCCTAGCGAACGCAGCTATTCTCCTTTCCAAACTCACTCTAATGGTTATTATCTATGATTGCAAACCATGGTGGAGTCGGTATTGAACGAGTTTTCATCAATGTCGTCAAAAGGAACCAATCAGAAATACTGTACTTTTTGGAAAGATCCACGGATCAGTCACATGACAGCTTAATTTTTTTTAAGAGACTTTGCGTATCAATCAGCTGGCTGGCTTCTATTTGTAAGCCATTGCCTTTGCTCCTCTATCTTTCACCCCACTCTGTTGATCAGCCAACTATAGGATATACCACATACACCGCAATGCCCACCGCAATAATCAACTCTGGTGATCAAATTCTCTTTGTGGCTCCCAGCACCACCGATCAACAGCACTTGTTGGACGCAAAGTCGGCATTCCAATCTCAAGTTGGATCGGACGGCAATGTCGCATTCGAGGCTATGGAACGAGTTCCTGAAGGTATGAATTTCGTTTTATATAATTTATTGGATGGTATTATATGCCAGCCATCATGATACTAATAGAATTATCGTATATAGCCCCTCTCCAAAACGGTACCTACAATTCTATACACTCCAACTTGGTTTTCCCGTCAGTATCATCCCACACCGCCCAAGCTCTTTCACAGTACTTGAAAGCTCTCAAGCCAGGAGGCTCCCTTTACCTTGTTGAGCCTGTTGTTATTGCCGACCTCAGTAATACGTCATGTCCCATTACCCGCAAAGAATCCGATATCGTGTCAATGCTCAAGCTCGCCGGTTTTGTTGATGTTACCGTTGAATCTTCGACCGCAGTATCAGACGAATCCCTTATTGATTTCTTCCACGCCTGGGGTGTTACCAAGAGAGTAGATCAGGCTGTTTCTAGACTTTCAGGAAAGTTTGGAACGGTACAAATTGTTGCCAAAAAGCCCGCTTATGAAGTTGGAAAGAAGTTTGCTCTTAATTTCAAGAAGAAGCCAGTCAAGGTGGAGGAACAAAAGAAGGTGTGGACCATTGCTGCTGATGATGATGATGATGCGGAATTGGAGGATGAAGACCTACTTTTGGATGAAGAAGATAAGATTAAACCTAGCAAAGAAGCTTTGACTCGTACGTTAGCGACAAATTTATCACAGCATTTTTTCAACTACTCACCTCCATTCATTTCTTAATAGGCCCAGATGATTGTGAAATGACAGACGGTCGCCGTAAAGCATGTAAAAATTGTACTTGCGGTCGAGCTGATATGATGGACGATGAGGAAGAATCTAACAACGTGGTTACCTTGGATCTGATGGACGAAACTGCCGACGATGAAATCGTTGAGGTGGACCCAACACCAAAGAAGGTCGGTGGTTGTGGCAGCTGCGCGTTGGGTGATGCTTTCCGTTGCTCTACGTGTCCTTATCTTGGTATGCCTGCTTTCCAAGAAGGAGAGCGTGTTACCATTAATGCCGGAATGTTCGCTAGTGATGATATTGATATTTAGACACCACCTCGTACGCCTTTTGATTCTTTCCTTATAAAATGAACGAATAATGCCATATTTTTTTTAATGTAAATTCTATTCCAATGTGCCCTGACTCATATGCTGCGGCTTCCTATCAATGCCCCTTCTCCTAAATGTGGGCAAAAGTCGGTATACGTCCCCGTCGATTATTCATACGATTACCCTCCTGGTAGCACAGGGACACTGTTGTGCCTCTATCCGTCTGCTACATGGTCCGACTTAAGCTAATGACGATAGAAATTGGCGATAGAATGGAGTGAAAATACGTATTGCTACATTTGTAGTAGCCAGTTACTCCAACCGCCCAATTGGTAGAATTATAGACAAAATGGAATGGTAAAAAAATCATAGTAAGCGCATGTGCTATTCATTTTGTCAGTGGCGCGGGTAAAGGTGATTGGTCAATGCCACCCCGCAATTAAAAATTGTGCCAATATAAAAGTTGAAAAAAAATTTGTCATGCTATTGGACGCTCTCCCTTTCTTGACATCTCTTCAAACACCATGACACATCGTATAGTAATCCCGGTCTCAAGAATATTTTCTTCCTCCATGCCAATTCGATATACCATTCCAGTACGCACTGCTTTGCGTACAAGCCTTATCACTCCCTCTCAAAGGTTGTACAGTGCAAGGCCACAAGAAAAACCCACCGACCCTTTCCGTAAGTGCTTCTTTGAATAGCCGTCACAAAGCTTTGACATTTCGCACCCTAATTTGGAAATTCAAAGAGCGTCCCAAGGTCACCATTCGCACCATTCGACGTATGGCCAAGCAAAAGGAACCTATTTCCATGATGACTGCTCAGGATTACCCTTCAGGACTCATGGTAGATAGAGCGGGAATTGATACTTGCTTGGTAGGAGATTCATTGGCCATGGTCACGTTAGGACACGATACTACAAACCCTGTCACCGTCAATGTAAGTTGTGTCGTAAGTGGAGGGGGCAGGGGTAAACCCTTGTTAAATGTGACTAATTCTTTTCTTTAGGAAATGATACATCATTGCAAAGCTGTTGCTCGTGGATGCAAGGCTCCTTTCCTCATTGGCGACCTTCCATTTGGTAGTTACGAATCTAATCCAGAAGATGCCGTTAAGGTGGCTCTGCGTTTTGTTAAGGAGGGCAATGTCGAGGTAAAAGTCACTTTGGTTCAATGTACAGACAATGATTAATTACGGGTGTACTCATACATGTTTATCAGGCTGTCAAACTTGAGGGTGGAAAGGAAATGGCCGAAACTGTTAGACGCATCACCACTGTTGGTATCCCAGTCCTCGCACACGTTGGACTGACACCTCAGCGACAAGCTTCTTTGGGAGGCTTCAGAGTTCAGGCCAAGACAGCCAAACAAGCTCGAGCACTTCTTGAGGACGCACTTGCTGTGCAAGAAGCTGGTGCTTTTGCCGTGGTTCTCGAAGCAGTTCCCGAAGAGATTGCCTCCTATGTCACCCAGCAATTGACCATCCCTACCATTGGTATTGGTGCTGGTAACGGATGTTCTGGACAAGTTCTCGTACAAAACGATGCACTAGGCATGTTTGATAGATTTGTACCAAAGTAAGTATGGCCGGGGACACATTCACTTGTGCATGGTGATAAAAGGCTAACATGTTCATACTCTTTTCTGTAGATTCACCAAGCAGTATGCAAACATCGGCCAAATCATGGTGGACGGTTTGAAAAAATATCACGAAGAAGTTAAATCTCGAGCTTTCCCTGCAAAGGAAAATACCTACCCCATTAATGAAGCGGAGCTTGCTCGGTTCTTTGAGCAACAAGCTGCAGAAAAGAAAGATGATGAGGCATCCGTGAAAGTCGCAAAGGCTGTCACTGCATGAATGACGTAGCTCATCTTCTCTTGATACTTTACAAGTATCATGAAAGCCCTTCATCCATTGTCCAAAACACACTTTGGTTTCTAAATATCTATTTCGTGCCAATTTCAAAAACAAAAAATAATCTGTATAGAATACCATTTACCATCAGCTGCCATAGCTGTTGATAGCCATTCCATTTTGCTTGTATTTACTCTCTATCTCTCTCTCATATTCCTTTTTTACTAAATTTTTGGCATTAATCCTCTCTACATATACATTGTTTACATGCGTTAAAAGAAATGCCACGCTTCATTACAGAGTCAATTGTTCACAGTAATAAGAAAGAACAAGCCGTGCAGTTTATTATGGGCCAAAATCAGGCTTTCCTCCCAAACTTCCCCAGATATCTCCAATATAATTACTAGGTGCAATACCGCTCTCGTATTCATGCCAATTCTTAACGACATCCTTGATGAAGGGCGAACCAGCAATAACAATGTTCTCCAAAGAGATTCCAAACGACCCTTGATCAGCATACACGAGGTTAAATAAGGGCGACTCGCCGGGTGGTGGACGATCAAAGTCAGAAGCGGATCGTAAGAGAACAACTCGAGCAAAGTCCATTCTCTTTGCCAAATGAGCTCTTAACATAGCCTCCAAAGTTGCGTTATCTTCTTGAGCGGTAGCGCAGTATGTACCCCTAAAAGCAGAAACGTCAGACGGTGATAAAAACCAAAGGCTATCGAATACCAAGATTGGGCAACATACTTTCCACTGGTGAGGAGTTTGGTGAAGTTACCAAAGCTTTCGCCGAGCAGTTCTCCAGACCAGTAGGCGTTGCTGGAACCTGTATCGCACGCCACAATGGTGGGGTATTGATTTGCTGGAGAATAATTGTATTGTTTGCGGTAGGCAGCAGCGGTGTCACTGTCATTAAGCTTTACTCCATGAGCGAGCTTCATGGCCTGTTCACATCATGATTCAATGTCAAGCCTGTTAGTTATCGTCATTTAACTTTCTATGTGATGCTAGTGAAGTAGCCTACCTTGTCTCGAAGATTGACATTTAGCTCAAAAACTTCCGTGCCGTAAATTGAAGTAGGGTAAAGTCCAGGGGCAGTAGTGCCCAATGCCCACAGCCCAGTAGAGAAATTGGACGGCATCTCACGAGCATCAAATTCATACTCTAACTCCAGCTGGACAGCAAAGCGACCAAATGTTACTGCACCAATAGTGGAGACATACGGGTTGATACCAGCAATACCCGCAATCATAAAATATGTTTTGCGGAGGTCAAAGAGGGGTGAAAAAGTCAGTGCCTGAGAACCCGCGTCGCCATCATAAATTAGTATCTTTTCAAAATAAAGCAATACCATGTCTCTCACAGGTGAATCCTCGACTCAATTCACCTACCGTAGCTGAAACTGCAGCATTGATTTCGCCTTCGCCTGTGGTCATTTGACAGATAGAATAATCTGCAGTGCAATGTACTTGAGGATAGATGGGAGACAAGCCAGGAACTGTGATATTTTTGGTCAACTTGAGTGGCTCAAACCATATATCCTGCTCATAACTAAACTGGATGAGTAGCCGGCTCAATTAGTGCACTCCCTTTATTTTCATGAAAGTCATTCGTGATGATGAATTGTATCTATACCATGGAAATGATAAAGGCTTTTGGCGAAATAGGACTGTGGTCTTCATGAGAGGGATGCTTGTTATGGCTGGATGGAGCAGCAGCAGAGAGTAATGCTGCTGTGAGCAATGCTCCAGGAATCAAAGTTGAGAACCTCATCAAAGGAATATACCAAATTCAAGAAAATTTTGTGCCGACTATTATAAGGCGCATGCCCCTTCCCGGGTTGATACGGGGAATCTATTGTATACTTAAGGTGGTATCGATAGATGGCGCAGGAGAAAAAGAGGGTACAAAGACAATCGCAGTTTCGAAACTTAAATTACTGGGTACAAACATCTTGTATAATAGAGCGATTTCGAAACAAACACGCTCACCTGGTTACAAAAGCCCCCAGTCCCTATGTATTCTTCCTTTCTGAAGAGTCAGCTAGCCAAAAGCAACATGTTAGCCATCTTACACTAGCACAGCCCTCGACTGCGCACTGGTATCTTTGCTGTAACATACGATACGAAAAGTTGCAGGTTACACGGCTTTATCTTTGAAGGTTTAATTGCATATTGCCGGGTTAAACTTGCTATACACGATAACGCTGAGGTAACCAACAGATAGGAAAATATGTTTGTAATTTAGTCAAGCTTTTCCGATTGAGAATGGTATATGATGATAAACGGCTGTGAGGCAGATACAGGGGCTTGTTAACAAGCAAATCTCCTGGATGATGGGACTCTCTTTATTCTCCTGTAAAAATTGACGTTTGTCATTTTCATGGCGGAGTATCTGGCCCAATTTTTGGTGATTTTAGGTAAAAACAGCTAGAAATGGGCCGACCGAAATGTCAGAGCCTCAAATTTCGCGACTTCAAAACATACAATGAATAGATTCGTTATTGACGAGCAGCAAAAGAATGACACCAAAAAGATCTGTTTATACTGCGAATATGCAGCCAAATGATACCTTGGTTTGTTACAGGTGCTGGTATGAAGGCTGATGGATGTAAATATCGGTTATGTAAGAGAGCGATCACGGGATAAAGGTGGTATATACACAGGTTGGACAATGAAATATGGCCGTCTCCACGGTACAATAGATCGTACGTGTTGTAGGAATTGTGCGCGGACTGTCGGTTGGCGTCGTATTGTTTGTGGTGGTGCGACCGTGTGGTGTTGGGTCATGCGTGATGTTTGGCGTAAACTGAATGGGTGGAATCATGTTTTGAACCGTTTTTTTCTTTTTCTCTTTTTCTATGTTTTTGTCATTTCGTTGGATATTAATTGATACTGCTGTAGAAGATGATAATATGTTGAGGAAATACGAAAATGACTTCACCGGTGTACTAATGACTATGTTGTGTAATGTCGTTTTGCTGGCTATTCGCAACTTATATGTCGGCTAAGCTGGTGGGAAAAAATTCCGCTCGATTTTCGAAATGTAAATTGTTGGAATGTCGAACAGAATGTTGACTTGCCATCGCACAGGTATGTGAGTAGTATCAAAATGTGCTGCTTCTTCAGGACTCTTTACTGATATAACTTTTCTTTGTCGTTGCTTTGCTAGTTTTCGCAAAACTAGCAAAAAAATCTCCGAATCGGGGAATCGAACCTGATAAAATTTATTTGAAGATTCAGCAATTTGGCTAATTGTTATGAAAAGAAAAACCCCACAGTGAGGGAAAACAAAAGTTACATTCGTAACTGAGCTAAGGATGAGCATTGCTGACAGGACTCTGGCGCGTTCAGTTCGGCCGTGAGTTCAAACAAAGAAAAGTACATAAAAGGAAATGAAATAAATTGGGATCTCTTGAAAGTAAAACAGATGTCAGAAGTGAACACAAAAGATTTTCGGCATTGGGCGTTAAGATCGTCCGTGGTTGCACCGAGCTAGCCATAGGTGATGTCCTGATCGTAAGATGTCGCAT